>NC_056737.1:1528126791-1528239291 GCF_019279795.1 Protopterus annectens | reverse complement strand
TCTTCACTAATGCCATACATGGCTTTGGATTCATTGGCAGTCTTCACTAATGCCATCCCCCTTATCTCTGGTAACCTATGAGCTGCTTGAGGCAGGGATCATCTACCTTGTGCTTTTTTTATGTTTCAACTATAATTTATCTCATTCCCTCCAGTACAGCTCCCAGTGGGCGTGGCCTGAGTCTTTAAACAGTGAAGTTAACACCTTACAGTTCCAGCAAATACTCACTGAGAGAGGTCAAATACCAATACAGTTGCATTTACCATCACATATCTTTCAAGACAAAATATCTTGGTACCTTATATGTAATATGGTTTTGGAATTATTAATGCAAATATGAACCATCAATATTTGCCGCCTAGAGGAGCAGTAGGGGTAAGTGCAGAAAATGCCTGGAGGCACACTCGGCTGTAATGAGATAACCTGTGTCCAGTTGGATAAGGTACATTACTAAATGTATGGACTTGTTCTATGAAATGTACTAGTTGTGCTTTTATATTGCCTCAGAGGTATTGCTTGGCTTGGCTGCTGCTTCTCCTGGTTAAAACTCTTTTCAACTGCCCTGTAACCTGCGTTTCATCTGCTTTTTTTGAGCCTGGCATTGTTTTACTATCCAAGTGTCTGGCTGATCTTCTGCCTCCAAATTATTGGTCTTAGGTATAACCTGATACTGCTCTAAATGCATTTTAGCTAAGAGAAATCATTCTACCCTAGGAAGCTGGAAATGAGTCTTAAAACATCAGATATTCTTTGAACACCATTGTCTACCAATGTTTGCCTTAAATGGACCATCTGCTACTGTTGGGCTAGTGGCAGGACTCCCATCATGTACATCTGAGCACTAAACTGTTGCTTGGAGCATAAGTAGCACACATCATTGTTTTTTCTAACTATCATCATCTTTGGCATTGATGTACATTTCACTAGCAGTGCTCTCCTTACCTCTTGTTTGCACTGAATGGTCATCATGATAATTCTCAAATTTGCTGGACATTACAGTTTGTGACCTTAGTCTAGGAGCTTTAGCAAGCACCCTTCTGAGCTGACTTAAAGGTATTGAAAGTTATTCTGGTGAATGTTGGATTCACTTCCTTTTTCCTTCAATCTCACATTATTCTGTGCTTTATTTCCATTGATCCCGCTTCCAGTCCTTTCAGTTTCCATTCCAAGGCCATCTTTTTTATGTTTGTTATAATGTAAAGCAAGCAACTCAATAATGCCATATTGCAGGGACATTTTCTGTATGACTGACACTTAAAATATTGCAGTGCACAGCAAGTCATCCTGCATTCATATCTCTACTTGCTTTGACTTCTGTAGTGAGTATTTAATATATGTTATTAAATTATCTTTTATTATATTCTTGTTGCCACCTATGTAGCCAAAAGTATTTCTTTCCATACCTCTGCATACCACAACTGACATCTGTTCTGGATGTACTCTTTTAGTTTGTTTACTCCTATAACCTATGGAAATGGGATGTGGGCAGGGAGTGCTCACCATATCATTCTCCTTTCTGTAAATTGGCCACAATGGACAGCTAACTCTGACTCTTGTAACTCTCTGTCAGCTTATATTTACTGGAATCAAATAAAGAGCCTAAAAAAGGTTCAAGATGGAGAAATTAAATTTAACTTAAACAAACAACTCAGCCACTCTTTCCTGGATTAATAACTTAAACACTTTCTTCTAACATGATAGTAGACTTCATCACAACAATTAACAGAGCCATGCACTCAGTTTAAATAATTAATTGATACAATCAAGTGTTAAAAACACTATTTGTTGTTTTTAGCACATGATTATATCAATGAATTATTTAAATTGAGTGCATGGATCCTAATAATTGTTCTGATGAAGTTTACTGTCATGTTAGATGAAAGAAATTACTATTAAAGTTATTAATCCAGGACAAAGAGTGGCCAGGTTGTTTGTTTTAGCTTATATTTATTGCTGACCCCTTGCCTTTATGGTATTACTTTATTTCTTCAATATTAACAGATAAGAATGTTGCTCATTTGCTTATAATGCCTGTGTACCCTTTTTTGTATGGAGGACCTACATAGTTCTCAGAAACAAATTGGTAAAACGTTTCAGTCACATAAAACATGAATCAATTGTGTTCAATCAGTTATTAAAAAGTAGGTTTTCTAGGAATGGAGGACACCGCTTCCCATTCAGTGGGACATGTCTCTTGAAGCCCTATATTAAAGTCACTGCACTGGAGAGGAAGGACTAAGGAGAAATTATCCCTGCAGCAACTATGTAGATAAATTGAAATTTTGACAAAATTGTTGCAATTCATGTGTTGATTAACTTGTCTAAAAGTGTCTTTCTCTTTTCAGCATGTTGTGTCTCTATTTTAAATATTACTGCAATTATATATTTTTGTATGAGTGATTAACTGTTTTCTCTTGCTTAAATTATCATTATTTTGCAGCTATTTTAATTGTAAACAAACTTCCTTGGACTTATATGCCATACCTTATAAACTTGGCATCTAAGTCCAAGGAAGTCATTGTTCCACTCTATTTGGCATTCATCAGACATATCATTGAGTACAATGCCCCCTTTGGTATGTACCTAATCAGGCATATCAAACAATTGGAATGTCCACAGAGTTTCCTTAATAAAAGAATACAGGGCATAAGTAAAATGTCCTATGCAGACTGCCTCAAGGCTCTATCCCTGTATTCTATTTCCTACAAGTTTTTGAGGGGAGATCTATGCCAGGCATACAGGGCATTGTCAGACCCCAATCTGATGGACCTCCTGCATATCCACAAAACAAATAGCACCAGAATTACCCATTCTAAGGACTTAAACCTTGTCTGTGATATAAATAGGACCTGCTGGAGAGATAGGTATATATCCCAGAGACTACCCCATCTATGGAACAGGCTTCCCATCCATGTGTAGCAGAGTTCCTCCCTAACCCTATTCAAATTCAACTTGGACAATTGGATGGGAAACTGGAAATTCATCGCTGGGTTTGGCACCTCTGTCTCAAATGGACACAGTTAACCTGTAAATGGTTCATCTCCCAGGCCCATGCTTACACATATCAAGGGTATCAGAACTTGTCAGAGATTTAGGATGCATGGCTAGGCACTTGTGGCCGTTAGCTTAGTAAACGCCTATGAACCTATGTAAACCCTAGAGATTGCTTTGGCATTATTACTGCATTCTGCTAAGCATCAACCATTACACTTCTCACTTGGGACTAATTTACTTCTGTGCATTATAGCATATTAGGTGTTTGTTACCAAGCATTCTCTTGAACATTAAATTTGCCACTCCAGGCTGGGAATAATTAACTTAGAATGTGTATTTCATATCAATAAGTATGTGTAATGAGCTACATTCACATTTCCATTGAAATAAAAGTAAACAGCATGCAATGCAATGATCAAGTCATGTTTTCTATGTCTGTCTGTCTGTTTCTCTCTGTAAGTACTGTCAATATAATTCTTAAATCCTTTTTTCTGTTTGTAGTCCACTATGGAATGAATAAAGAGTCCCCCACTTTCTACTCCCTGTAGCAGTCGGCATCTATCCTTCTAGAGTTATAATTATTCAAGTGAAGTGCTGTGCTTAGGTTACACCCTAAGTAGCCCAAGTCTGCCTTTTGAATTCACCCAACTCTGCTAATTTCACTGGCAAATTGTTGTAAGTATTAATAATACCATTGTTATACTGCATTAACTTATTCTCTTTGCTTTATAATAGACATCCTATATATTAACTTTCTGTCCTTATCTTCTACACCTATACTCCAAATAACCCATGAGTGACTGTGCTATTGTGCTGAGTTAATTTGATCTCCTCCCAAGTGATATTTAGTGCTTCACTAAGATAAAGGGTGCATGATTGTAGTCTACCACATCATTCTGCATCCAGTTATTGCACCAAAACTATCAATGCATTACTAGTTTACCGATTTTAACTCTCTGTACATACACTCAACATTAAATGATGATACCTGACTCTTCCGCCTTAGTTACCTAAGGGGTAACTTGCATTTCTTCCAAGATGCTTGGATAATGAGAGGTTACCTTTACTGATCATCTATTTATTTTATATTTTGACATTTGATTACCAAGAAACTCTGACTGGGTAGAAGCCCATTTTCAGCAGAGGTCCAGGCAGAAAATTTCCAAATTATTAAAAACTATTTTAAGAACAATAATTTTACAATCTTCAAAAATAAAACAAAACATTTGAAGTTTAAATAATTATAACAAATTAGACATAATATAAAACATTGATAAGAATCGATACAAGGTATATGACAATCATTTGGTATTTCAAGAAATTGTAGACAGTTTGTAGAGAAATTAAAGGTAAATTAGTCTTATACAAATAGGAATTATAATATGAAGTGAGGAAAAACAGGCTTATTGTATATTTAGAGAGAAATTCAGGGAAGAAAATTAGATAGCAATAAGGAAGTCAGGGAATAAGGGAGAGGAAGGCGGCATAAAGAATGAAAAAGTACTTGTTCACATTTAGGGATATAGTTTATCCTGGTTTTGATCAAGAGCAGAGGTAGATTTTAGCTAGGAAGCCTTTCAGAGTGGTTTTGAAAGATGAGAGGGAGGGTATTGAACTGACGGATACAGATAAGGAGTTCCAGGCCTTAGCAACCTTGTACAAGTACGGACAATGCCCAGCAGACTTTTTAGGTTTGTAGACAGATGGGAGATTTTGGTCACTGGATTGCAATAACCGACTGAGAACATAGTTGTGTAGAATGTTTTTTTTTGTACTGGACAGGCAGATGGATGCTAGATAATTTTATAGGTGATAAGAAGTTATGTATATGTTAGTTGATGTGGCAGTTCTAACCAAGTAAGGCTTTTCAGTGCTATACAGTGATGGGTTCTGAAAGGGGTATGTGTTGCAAATTTAGCAACTTTGTTATAGCATTGTGAAGCTGGAGATTATTAAGGATGGGAGCACCATAAAGAAGAGTAGGGAGGAGGTAAGTACTGGCAGGTGTAGTTTTGGTTGCATTGGTGAGAGTTTTTGGGACTGTAAAGCATCCCTGTTTTTTATTAGTTTTTCTTAAGCAATTTTGCATATGCAGGTCAAATGTAAGATTATCATCCACTATCATCTCTAATAATTTGCTATGAGAAGTGACTTCAGTGGTTGCATTATTGAAAGAGGACTTTAAATGTTGTTTTTTTTTTTTTATGAGAGAGGAATTTGGAGAAAAAAGTAGTTGTTTTGTCTTTCTTGGGTTCAGCATGAGTTATGAGTTATAAAGCCATGTTTCAGTGGCTGTTAAAGCTTCTTGACTATTTTTTTGGAGGTGTACCATGTTGTCAGATGTATAAATGAGAGTGGAATTACCTGCGTACTCTATTAGGGTGGCTTGTTGTGTGGAAGTTTAGAGGGTGTTGGTGAAAATCATAAAGAGGAAGGGCCAAGGATAGCTCCTTGTGGTACACAGGTGGTGACTTGGAGGTAAGTAGAGAACATGGAGTGTCATTTTCCCTGACTGATACCTATTGGACAGGTAGCTTTTGAACCAGAGAAGGGTGGGCTGAGTGAGACCTAGTGAGGACACTTGAAGAAGACGTTTGCTGTGACAAACTGTGTCGAAGGCTTTAGACAAGTCTAGAAATAAGGAAGGACTAATTGGATATTATCTCTAGCATTATTGACAGTTTCTATATAGGTTAGAAGGGCAGTGCAAGTACTTTGAGAAGGATGCAAGCTGTGTTGTGTAGGGGACAGGAGTTCTTCTCACAGGAGATATTCTATTAATTGTTTTTGAATACATTTTTAAAGTATTTTGGTGAGGAGAGAGAAGATTGCTATAGGTCTAAAGTTATTAATGTCTGTTGAATTTCATCCTTTGTGCAGAGGGATAATGTGTGACTTTTTCCAGAGAGAGGTAATGTGGGATTCCCAGACTGACCTATTTCTAAGGTTTGAGACAAGATAGGCAATGCTATTGGCTGCTCTGTTTAGGTGCTCACTTGGAAGGTCATCAGCTGAAGAAGAGCACAGATTAAGTTCATTTAAGAGTTCTTTTATATAGGATGTGGGCACAGGTTTGAAGGTGAAAGTGAATGTGGTGATATGTGGCTGTTGGACAGAATTGGGATTAGATGTTGAGGAATCCTTGGCTAGACTCTAATAAGAGTTGAACTGTATTGCAATTTCGAGTAGTGAGTTATCTGGAAAAGGGGTTGGGTTGAATTTTTGCCTGGGATGTAAGATTTCTTTAATGGATGTCCAAAATTTTTAAGGTTGTTTTTAGTAATCCAACATCAAACAAACACAGCCGTCATGAGAATATACAAACATTATACCATCATAAACCAAAAAGATCAAAGCTTTTTAAATTGAAATATGAAATCTTTGAAGACAGGAAACAAAATATGTTCAATGTTTAATGTAAGTAAATCAAATTCAGAGTTTCTGTAGAGACTTTTAAGTAGCTTGCTGTCAATTAGTGATGGGTCATAGATCCTCTTACCAAACCATTTGCCAAGAGTGGACTTCAAAGATCCAAGTAGATCTTTCATTCCTTACACTTAAATGCATCAAATTCCATAACATTCCAGCCTTACTGAGAAATGCCTTCCATGCAAGTGCAGCCTTGGCAATAAGGACAACAGCATGTTCCAGGACTTATTTCTAGAGTCCAAAGAATGGTTTGAGAATTTAATGCTTATAGCACCTGTCATTGCTATATCATGTTTACATTTATATATTAGGATAGGTTCATCCCTGAACAGACTTTAGTTAATACTAGAAAAAAGGCATAGCTGGACTTATACTCGGAGACCAGAGTTTCAAAATATGTTCAAATTTCTGTATGTCTTCCAATTTTTAAATCTGTGTACCAATGCAACTACAGGGTGCACCACAATACTCTCTATTGAAGTCTGACAATAGCTTTAAATAAAGGCATATGAGTCCTTTCATCCCTACTGGATACTGTACACAAAATGCCCCTAATGACAGAATTATGTTTTTAGTAACTATTAAGACATTGGCTTCAAATTTAAAGAATGTATTGATGGTTAAGCCAAAATCCCTAACCATACCTGTTCAGATAGAAGAACATTGTTAAGAGCATTGAGGTAACAGGGGTTGTTTGAACAAAAGATAATGACTTTTGATTTTTGTGCATTAAATTACATGTTTTAACAGTTCCTACATACAAAGGTTGTCCAGATGTTCCTGCAGCTCAACTTGGTATCTTTTGTTAGTTATAATGGTCCCTATATTTGCATAATCTTTGAACTTACCGGTCCAGGTGTCTCTAGAAATTGTAAAGTCTGCTATAAAGATAGTAAACAACAAAAGTCCAAGAAATGAACCCTGTGGTACCCCCATTAAAACTGGTTTAACCTTGGAAATTTTATCAGCTGTATTATCCACATATTTATTTATTTATTTTACATTTGTTTACTGGAAAAGTTGGAGTGGACAAAATGTCCTTTTTCAGCAGAGGCCCGAGAAGAAAAGCTCCACTTTTGTAAATAACAGTGAGATACTGTTAAATAAATTGTTAAATCAGACTGTAAAAATCATTAGGTTTTTCAAAAATGACAGACAGTAATGCAGGGTGCTCAGATATCAAACAGTTATGCATTTATGCTCTAATGATCATTAGGAGGCAAAAAACCATACACAAGCATGTACAGAATTTTGACTGACTTTATTAAGGAAATACTCTCCATTTTATAATGTTTACAATCAGCTTTTGCCCACCTCACTGACGTGGTCAGTGACAGGCCCTTTACATCACTACTACTCATAAGAAATTGCTGAAACTTCACTTTTTGAAAAGTTTCTTTCCCATGAGAATATTACAGCCTTGCAAGCACCTGGTCAGTTACAATGTCTTTATGAAGATGTAACTAATCCAAGGCTCTTAGATTAGTTCAAATACAATGGATGAATGTCTTTTTAATACAGTTCTTTGTCTCTCTGTTCACCAGCTGGGTTCTTATCACCGGTAGTGTTCACAAGGCCATTCTCCTTGGTGGAAGCAGGAAAAAGATACACATGCAGACAGATTCATTATTTTCTAACTTTGCAAATAATTTTCACTGAAAGACATGTTCCAGCCGAGCTGGCTGCTTTCAGGGTCAAGCTTTTATTCACACTGCAGCTAAGCTTCAAGCAATAATATGCTAGTTCATTTCTACTATTATTCTAGTAAAACAGAATTAAATGCATTACATATTATACTATTTTCCAACCTTTGCTCTTCATATAGATTTGAGCACATTTATTCGTGTCTAAAGCACACATTTCCCTAACAGTTTATAGATGTTTGAATACATACTTTTCTAATAATATATATATATTTGAATACATATTCTTCTAACAGTTTGTATGTCTGGATACATATTTTTCTGACATTCTCCCTCCTGTTAATGCATTTCATTCTATTAGAAACATAAACAATATCATTTCATTTCTTAGCTTTTTCCCTTTGAGGACTTTCAGCTAAGTAAGTCATTTGTTTTATATTTCAGATAGGCTTTCACTTGGTATCAACAGATTCAGTTCCAAGTCCTGGTACATTGTCTCAGTTACTGATATGTCAGCAAAATCTCTAACTAACCTTTTCATACAGGGTATCCAGCAGACACATGCTCCAATTATGAGCAGTACCACACAAATAGCAATTAAAATATTCATTAGGATTGACCCGCACACCCCAAACAGATTCTGGAAAAAGTTCACAGTGGGTTTGGGCCTGGTTCGCCATTGCTGATACCTGCTGTATTACCTCCAGGTGGTCGTTGATTTCATGTCTGTTGTCTGGAATGTAATGCACAGCATTCTTCTTTGATAAGCGCCCCTCTCGCCGCTAGGGTGAAGTCAAGAGCCATTCGGTTTTGTAGTACAACAGTTCTCATTGCATTCAGTTCATCAGTTACAAGTTCGAGAGTGGAAAAAGTTGCATTGCTCATCACTTCGAGGAGTTTTGACAATTTCCTCAGTTCCCAAATCGATTTGACTGCTCCATAGGCTGGAAATATTCCAGCCCAGGATATGACACTGTCACTCAAGTCCATATGGGTCAATTTTTCTTTATCCTTCACATTCGACTGGTCTTTCCAGCTTGCTTCAATTTTACCCACTGGATTAGCAGGTTTCTTGACCGTGTTCCCAGTTTGTTGGACTACATCTCTTACATTGCGTATCTTACCCAGAGGTAATTCTGCAGTATGTCTTATGGCTGGAACCAGATAACCCAAAAAACAACTGCCGGACCAATTCTCAGGTAACCATTTATAGGCTTTTTTCCCACAAACAAAATAACAATTTTCAACTTTAGTACTGATGAGGGTTAACTCTGGATGAAACATTTTCCTGTCTATAGCAGATAACTGTTTGTACATTTCAGGATTTTTCTGCACTTCTCTTAATGTTGTTTTCATCAAGCTTAAATATGAATCATAATTCGTGCTACAACTAGTACTCTGGTCTTTAGCTTTTATATAACATTTATAAGATACAGTTATGTTACAATTACTCCAACCAACTTGGAGTGTATCATTTTTAATAAAACAAACAATTCCTTTTGAGTAAGTAGGTATAATGCCACTTTGTCCTGTGATCTTACAGTACCTGTGTCAAACAACAGGTTCTCCCAAGTCTCATTTATCCCCAGAGGGACAGCAGACATCAAAAGTCCTCCATATGCTGTGGGTATTGCAGTACAAACCCAGCAGTTTGAAACATTCATTGTCTCTCATTATTACTTCGTTTCATGGCTAGGTATGTGTTAAAGTTTGGATGCCACTCTATGGCAAGTTCATCAAGTTTCATCAGTTTCACTTCTGTAGTTATATGCAAGAAAAACCACAACAACAAAAGTTACCACAAACATGGTTAACAGGTGTATGATCAGTAGGCCAGTGAACCAATGTCTTTGGGGTTGCTTTGTATTTCTATACACTCTGCCCCTGGCCATCCTGCTTCTGTGGTATATCAGTTACAAAATGTTTATCTAACTTAAACTCCTTGAGTGGTTTACAGTGCGTCAAATGAACCCAAGATGATCTCTCAGCAATTTTCACTGCAGTAGGCGTTGCCAACAGTACCTGGTACGGACCTTCCCACTTTGGACTCGCCCAATTCTTCTTTTTAATAACCTTCAGCCAAATCCAGGACCCCGGGGTCAGCACGGCTTCTGGCTTTGCTTCTTCTTTGTCTGAAAAAGAGTTCAACTGCAAAACAGTCTTATTTGTTAACAATTTCTTCATATAACTAGCTAATGAGCTATCAGCCTCCAGCTCTGCAGGCATGAGGGCTTTCCATTGTGGCACATAATATGCTCTTCCAAATACTACCTCAAAGGGGGTCAAACCCTTTATATTTGGAACAGTTCTCATGCTCAGCAGTGCTAAAGGTAGACAGCAAATCCAAGTCTTCTGAGTCTCATTCATCAATTTCCTTAATTTATTTTTCAAAATCCCATTGTACCTCTCCACCAGTCCTGCTGGTGATAAGCACAATGATTCTTCAAAGAAATCCCAAAGAATCTCCCAAGCTGGTGTATTGTCTGATTAACGAAATGTGTTCCATTATCACTTTAAATTCTCTCCGGTATGCCAAATCTAGGAATGATTTCTTTTACTAAGGCTTTTGCCACTGTTGCTGCATCCGGATTCCTAGTCGGGAAAGCTTCTACCCATTTTGAAAACATATCTATAATCACTAAACAGTATTTTTCCTTCACATTTATTCAATTCTATGAAATCCATACAAATAGTATGGAGCGGATATGGTGGTGTAGGAAACTCCTCGCTTTGGTTTAAATGCTCCCTGTGCATGATGTTTATTACAAATATGACATGCTGCACAAAATTTTTGTGTATAATTCGTGAATCCATGTTTGGAATGTTCTGTTAACTAACTGTACCATCCCCCCTGTTGAGACATGGCTCTGCCCATGGCTCAACAAAGCCGCATATCTAAATAAATTAGATGGTAATATTGGCTTTTCCTCCTTGGAGATGTACAGTCCTTCTTTGAGAATTGCTCCTCGTTTTACCCACTTCTGCTTTTCTGCTTTTGTAGTTAATGTCTGCATTGTTTTCAGCATTTCTAAATCTAAAGTCTCAGAAGGTTGTAGTTCTTCATTTAAAAACAAGGTCTCTGAGTCTGAGGCAGCTTGCTTTGCAGCTGCATCAGCCCGAGCATTTCCTCTCGAAATCTTATCCTATTATTTAGTATGGGCTGCACATTTACAAATAGCTATTTTGGTAGGTAACTGAATGGAATCTAACAGGTTCAAAATCAATTGTGCATGGTTAATCGGTTTGCCAGTAGATGTTATCATTCCCTGTTCTTCCACTGTTGTGCAAAAACATGCACCGTAGAGAAAGCATACTGACTATCAGTATATATGTTTACACATCTATCTTTCGCTAAAGTGCAGGCACGTGTCAAAGCTATCAATTCTGCTGCTTGAGCAGATAGGCTATGCTGCAGGGGTTGTGCTTCTACAATTTCAACATCTGTTACTACTGCATAACCCACTAGGTTCTTTCCTGTAGGACCCTTTCTACATGATCCGTCTACATAGAATGTCACCTCTGCATCAGCTAAGGGCACATCAGTGAGATCTTGTCTGGGTAGGGTTATCTGTTCCATTTCCTGTAGGCAACTGTGTGGTGTGCCATCCACAGGAATCGGAAGCAATGTTGATGGATTTAATGTTGTGCATCGTTCAATTATCATATGAGGTTGACTCAACAGTATGGTCATACAGGAAAGATGTCTAGCAGGAGATAAAAATGCTATTTTTTCTTGCAGTAAAATTATCGCAACTGCATGAGGCACCCTCAAAGTAAGAGGGTGAAACAACACCACTGAGCCCCAAGCCTGCACTGCCATAGCCGCTGCGACAACTGCTTGTACACAATGTGGCAAATGATCGCCACCGGATCTCTAACCGATGAATAGTAAGTATGGGGGTTGCTGTTTGCTGCCATGTTTGTGCGCTACTACTGACGCCATATATCCGTGCGTACAATGCCCGGGCTGAAAGAATGTCTTATGGTAATTGAAGTCCTAAAACAAATGATGAAACTATCAATTGTTTTAGTCTGCAAAAGCCCGATGTCCAATGTAGTTTTTCCTGTGCTGCCATTGGTGTCTTAAAAATTAAATCAGCCAATGGAGCTGTTTCCAAAGCATAATTCGGTATCCAACTTCGACAAAAATTAGTCGTTCCCAAGAAGGACATCATTTCCTTTTTGGTAGTTGGTTTAGGTGCTTGTAAGATTGTTGTTTTCCTATCCTCGTCTAATGTTCTTCCTTCCTTGGATATTACATATCCCAGGTACTTGACCTGTTTTTTCCAAAGTTGCAATTTGTGCTTGTTTACTTTATGCTCTTGTTCTGCCAAAATTTTAACAATGCTATTGTGTCTTCCCTACACTGCTGCTGGGTAGGGGCTGCGAGCAAGATGTCATCTACATAAAGTAATACTTGACTGCCCCCTGGAGTAAATCCGCCAGGTTGCTAGCCATCTCTTGTGCGAATATTGTTGGACTTTCACTATATCCCTGTGGTAGTCATACTTTTGCCCTGAAATGTAAACGCAAACCAATGTTGGCTATCAGGGTGTATAGGTATTGAAAAGAAAGCATTGCTGATATCTACCACGGAAAAATATTTCTGTTGTGGCTTCAAGTCATTTAACAAAGTATGTGGGTCTGGCACCGTAGGTGCCTACCGCAGCCTGTAAATCTTGTACCATCCGCCATTCCCCGTTTGCTTTTCTAACAGGAAACAGAGGTGTATTACATGGTGAATCCAAGGATTCCACCAGTATCCCTTCCTTGAGTAATGCCATTATAATAGGTTTGATTCCTGCTCCGCATCCTTCCTCAAAGGATATTGTCGTTTTGTGGTCTAAAAGCCAATTTTGGTGTAATAGTTACTGGGCCTGCTGTTGAATAAGCCCTACATCTGATTTCCCTGTTGACCAAAGAATGTTTGGTACACTCAGAGCTTTCTCTTCTTCTTCTATCAAGAACGCCAATCAGCTGTCTTCACTCTGATGTAAGTGTACAGCTTTTAGTTTCTGTTTCTGTACTCCTTGTTCTGACAATTCTAAGTCGGTTTGTTTTCTCCCATTTAGTCACTTTGTCACCCAGATCTACCCATCTAACATCCCTGTTTTTGGTTAGACTGACATGCGGTAGTTTGTTGATTTGTATAATTCCGTGAATTCCTGAGGTAATGAACAACTTACCACACTATTACCCTCAGTATCCCAATACAAAGTCCGTAATATTAATCTGTTTGCAGGATTTCTGAACAATTTTTATTCCTTATCAGGTCCTGGTGTGCTACAATAGTATAGAGTACAATGTAACAAATGTTGCTGATCGAGTCGAGGGATGTTCATCAGTTCCTTGGTCACTGCCCTGGACAGGTCCTGGCTGTACAAAGCATCCATTTGTCTCTGTGACTCCATACCTTTCATGGGAACTACTGCTATACCAAAAGCTGCATAAGATCTCTTCCCAATAAATTCATTGGGCATTTTGCAGAAAGTACTATTTTACTTCTCTGGGTTATACCGAGACAGGGGGTCAGTTATATATATCATCAGAGGAGCTCCTGGCACAGCTGTCCGTTTGCTGCTTTCACCAATATGTAATCAGGTGATTCAGAGTGCTCGGTAACTTTGAAGGATGAATCAAAGTCCGTGATGCTCCTGAATCGCACAAAAATTTGATTTCCTCCCTCCACCAGAAGTGTAACTCCGGTTTTGTTAAATAGAGCTCAAAAATAAGGCCAAATCCAAAACTTCACTTTCCCAGTTTCTACATCCATTTGTATGTCATCTGTCTCTTCTATTATGTTTACATTATCTCCTGCTCATTAGTCTGTCCTGATGACTGCTGAGCAGTATGACTATCATCTAGTCAATCTTCATCACTTTATCCTTTTTCTGCAGGTGCTTTACTCCTGCAATCCCTTGCCAAATGTCCTTTTTCCGTTCTTCCTTTTCTCATAGAACTCTGGATCCCTGTCAGAACGTTCGAGTATTGCCTTATTTTTTTGCCTGATTGTACTACAAAGACTTCTGCTCCGTCTTCAGCTGTGAAGACCTAGTAAGGCTTGAAGCCTACTTCGATGATCTATCATAGATGAAGCTACTGATAGGGGCAACCTTTAAAAATGCATTTTTCAATTGTTGTTCATATGGGCTATCATTTTTCTGATTTTCAGGAATAGTCATACCACTATGGTTATTGAAACATTCTAATAATCTACCATAGTATGTGTCCACTGTCTCATTATCTTGTTGTATTGGTTAATACAAGTCCAATCTGCTCTGGGTTTCCATTTTTCAGTAATGCGGTAAGACCCTTCAACCTAGTATCTAGCTCTGTCACTATGTAGGAGTGGCCTGAGTTGCATTCAGGCGCCGCAAACCATGTGCCAGTCTGGACCTATAATTTGTCTAACTACTTTTTCTACCTCTTCCCATTCAAGTGGTAACTTAATCTCATTCCTGTAAATCTTGTACAAACTTTTCAAAGTTAATTTTGGATGGGGAATTCTGTAGCTTTCTGGATGTCCTCCTGTCCATGGTCTATATACTAAGAGAGTTGAGGCCTGGCCCTCCTGTCCTGCCTGTGGGTTAGGTACTTCAATTAATGGACAGATTTCCACTCTCATCTAATGAACTACTGCTTAGTTGAACATTTCTAAGTGCTTCACGTGTTCGGGATCTAGTTCCAACAGGTTCTCTTACAAATGGTTGTTTTAATACCCCTGTTGCAGGATAGCGTGGGGGGTCCAGCCCGCCCTCCGCTTCATATTCTGAATAAGGTATTGGAGGTGGTAGTGGGGAGGGGCCTTATCTTCTTTGTCTAAAAATAAATTAATGTATTCTTAGTTTTTTGCTTCCTCAATCCACCTATGTGCTTGAGGAACACCCAACTTGTTTTTGCCTGACCTTCTTTTAATTGTTTCAAAAGTTTCACTAGTGACATTTATCTAATTCCTTAGTGCCATGTCTTAAAAAGACTGTTACGTAAGGTATCTTATTTATCCACAGTAGTGTCTAGAATGACTGTTTACTTTGCTTTGTTATTCTGATCTATGACTCAAGATACAATACTTGACTATCTCTCTCCCTGCTATATAGCACAGTGTAACCTGGTCCTGATCTAAAACAAAGACTTAGGATCCAGTTTTCCAGATCAGAGAGTGGACAGCCAACAATTCAGTCGGAGGTCTGTTTTCAGTACCACCTATGACCTGCGAATTCGCTTGTCAGAAGGACCAAAATGTTAAATAAATTGTTAAATCAGACTGTAAAATCATTAGGTTTTCAAAATGACACAGTAATGCAGGGTGCTCAGATATCAAACAGTTATGCATTTATGCTCTAATGATCATTAGAGGCAAAACCATACACAAGCATGTACAGAATTTTGACTGACTTTATTAAGGAAATACTCTTTATAATGTTTACAATCAGCTACATCACTACTACTCATAAGAAATTGCTGAAACTTTCCCATGAGAATATTACAGCCTTGCAAGCACCTGGTCAGTTACAATGTCTTTATATGAAGATGTAACTAATCCAAGGCTCTTAGATTAGTTCAAATACAATGGATGAATGTCTTTTAATACAGTTCTTGTCTCTCTGTTCACCAGCTGGGTTCTTATCACAAGGCCATTCTCCTTGGTGGAAGCAGGAAAGACACACATGCAGACAGATTCATTATTTTCTAACTTTGCAAATAATTTTCACTGAAAGACATGTTCTTCAGGGTCAAGCTTTTATTCACTGCAGCTTACTATTATTCTAGTAAAACAGAATTACTTCATATAACAGTTTATAGATGTTTGAATACATACTTTTCTAATAATATATATATATTTGAATACATATTCTTCTAACAGTTTGTATGTCTGGATACATATTTTTCTGACAGATACATATACAATGTACAGATAAAAAGATTGATTCAATCGCTGATACAAGTACAAAATGAAAATACATGTTATACATTTCACTGATTTGTCTAGATAAAATCCAAAGAATACTATTACTGTGATTGTAGGTAGAAAACAAGCAAGTTAAGTACATATATGCTTAGTAGGGGTATACTACTTAAATACAAAAATAACAGGTTGTGTTCCTTTAGCTGCCTTAAGACTTTTATTTCCTATATCTGTTGACATTAAATCTCTCCAAATTTATAACTATCTCTTCATGAAGCACTGGGTCAAAGGTCTTGACCAAGTCCAAGTAAATAACATCTACAGATAAGCCTTCATTTGTTGGTTCCCATAGAGTCTGATAAAAATGTATTATGCTTGTTAAACATGACTGACCTTTAGTTAAGTCATGCTAATAAATGTCAGAGCCTAAATTCAGCTCATTTAACATCACATCATGCAGGACTCTTTTTAGTCATTTACTCAATATACAGGTTAAATTAATTGACCAGTGCTTATTCACAATTTTTGGGGTTATTGCTCTTGAAATGGGAAAAATAATTTCTTTACAGAGTCCAGGAACAAATCCTTTTTAAGTGACTTGAAACAGAAACCTTAAAACAGTTATTAGTGAGTGTGGTCAAAACAAAAACATTTAGTCTATTTGGGCCTGCAGCAGAATTAGGTTTATTAGATTTAGAGCTGCTTTCACATCTAAAACAGAGATACCTAGACAACTGTCAGTATCAACTGCATGACCACCAAGATCAATGAAACTAGTTTGCTAACTTCCATATCTAACAAATTCTAGTTTTCTGAAATAGACTCCTTAAATCTAGTCTAGCTTTTTGATATCTGACTTTATTTGCTAGACTGGGAGCTCTCATTAATAAGCCATTAATGTTTCTTTCTGCTTTTTGCTTTACACAGCTTCCTAGTCCATCATGGACATTTTTCTTGTCTGGCCTACATGGCCCAAAGTTGGTATCATATGTGGTAATTAACTTGTTGGTATGCTTGTAAATGATGGACTTGCACTCTGAAATGCCTTTTTGAAGCATTCAGTCATGCCAGTTTTACACACAAACATCATTTTTATAGCTAAGGCCTATGAAAAGATTTCTGAATTTTTGTTTCCCATTCCAAGTGACTTCAGAATGTCAGCACTCAATACACAGAAAAAAGCAAAACTGTTCACTGTCAAGCAACTTAGCTTCAGTAAGACATTCACTGTGTATCAGTGTGTCTCTAACACAAAATACATCTACGTTATCATTTCTTGTGGGTTCCCTAATAATTTGGGTATTACCCAGTTTCCATACCTGTTCTAATACAAAATATAGCTAAGACATCATAATTTCTTGTGGGTTCCCTAATAATGTTGTATTACCCAGTTTCCATACCTTTTCTAACTGGTATATTAATATTTTTTTCCTGGTGGCAGGGATCACCAGTGTACTTCTCATGCACTGAGGCCTCCTGCACTCAGCTCATACTCTGTTTTAAACAATTTTCAGACACAGCAATAAACATGTTCTTCTTATTGTATGTTTGCTTTTGCTGGCCTACTAAATAGCCCTGTGTTCTGATTTGCCCTTCCATTAATGATATTGACAGCTATTATTTCAAAGTCATTGCTGACAAAACATGCATAGGACTGGAAAAATGATTAACATATGTGGAAATGCCACCACTCTGTTTATGACTTTGAAAGTTATGGTACCCATTGTAAGTTTGGTTCTGTCACTGTACAGTTTTACACTAAGTAATATTCTATCTGAATTTTCTCCAACCAACCTAGCTTCAAGGTTCATAAATTTGTTCTTATACAATGACTGCTCATTACTATTCAAAAACAAGCATGCTGATTGGACAGCCCAACCATTGTGACCATTGTAAATTGAGCATATATTAATAGAAGAAGGTCCAGCTGCTGAAGTACTGTTGAGCAGCTAGACTTCTAATGGTATATTCTGAGAGACAGAGCAAAATATGAGAAAAATCAGGTACATTCTGCAAAATTAAAGAATCAGAATCATGCTTGATTTTTCTTATATTTCAACACTGTACTTCACAATTTCTTGGCAGTAAAACCTCTCAGATATCCATATTTCTGCCTTATAGTATAGTTTTTGTCTCTTCCTCATAAAAATTTTAGTTTTCGGGCAAGCAACTGGAGATTGAAGTTATTAAAATATGACAGAAATATCAGGTTCAGGGTTTATATCTTTCCAAAAATGCATGCTAACATAAAATGTCTTATTCCAGCAAATTTCTAAGTTTATAAGAGCAGTATTTAAAATCTGTCCATATTTCTAGATCTTTGTCGTTCCATTATGTTGGGCTTTGTTCAGATTTCTTGCAATGAGTATGTCAGCAACCAACCAAAAAAAGAAAAAAAAAACACCAACGGAGATTCCCTATGCTCCATTACTTTCCCGTAGTATACTGACATACTGTGCAAGTATGGGACTGCATGTCCCATATGCATGCACAGTACATTAGCAAACAAGGAAGAACACAGAAGAATGCTACAATGCCAATGCAAATAACGTAATTGTATAATAGCAATGATTTCCTCCTGTTTGTGGGTATATCAGGATTTACCCATGGTTGGCTTTGTTTAATCACTCAGGCTTCGCCCTTGTGATCAAACCACACCAACTGTGGGCAAATTCTGTTATACCCTCTACAGTCATGGATTATTGCTTAATTATTCCTGGCATTGCACAAGAAGCATTTTATTTTGTTCTACTTCTTGAGATACTCCCAGTTGCTTTGATTTATTTCCCCTAAAAGAAAATACCTTATTCAAAAGAAACCTGTTCCCTTGGTGAGTAAGACTCCTTGTTAACTTTGGACAGGTTTATTCTATTTATCATATCTTCTCATAACAGTATTCTTTCTGTTTTGTTCAGCAAATTCACTTTTCTTAATGTATTAGTAAATAATCTAGAAACTTAAAGAAGCACAGGGTACAATACAAATTTCTTTGTAACTACTAGTACGCAGATTTTTGTAAAAACAGAGTACATGCATGCATTGTTATAATGCTTTAGACAGCTTATGTGCATTAGATAATGTTATTTCACTGCAGGGCTTTGATACTACATTCTATGTCAGTACCCATGTAATTAGATACTGTATAATTTCCACAAGTGATTTCTACTGTTAACTGTGCTGTGCTCCTGGGTCATAGATGAAAATGGTCTGATGACCAGTCCACCTACCCTGTCAACAATATGAAATAAATCTATAAATAATAAATACATAAGCAGGTAAATAAATAACTAAGTAAATGAATGATGTGGGTCCAGAAAAAAACATCACAAAACAGAAGTCTGAATCCTGCCGATGTATTTAAACAATCACTTCTTTCATTTAGCTTCAAAGCTTTCTAAATTTGTTTTGCCTATGCCATTCACCTTTCTCTACTGCTAATAATATATCATACCTTCTAACTGGTTTCTCCACAGCTTTCCTAACATCACTTATTTTAGTACCACTGAGGCTAGTAACCACAATATTGTCCCCATTGGATTTAGGAAGAAAGTTCTTAATTCCTCTCAGCATTGAGTCACCTATAACCAGTAGTCTAGGTAGCTTATCTGTACTGTGGGGATTCACATTAGCAAGTAAGGGGATTTCAGATGTTTTACTTTGAACAGCACTTGTGTCAGATGTTTCCATCTCAATATCAATAACTGTGTTTACTCAAGTTAGAAAGTCCCCTGAATGCTGCCGTCTTCCTCTTTATTGCTGTCTTATTAATTTCATGTATCCAAATCTTCTATATCCCCAGTAGGAAGATTTGTTTCAGCTCCAAATCTTTTATATCCCTAGTAGGAATATTTGTTTTAGCTCCAGAACATACACTACCTTAGCAGGGAAGACAAGGGTTCATACCTAAAATATCACCAGAAGCTGCATCTGTTTTATTTAATTCTGGTTTCTCAGTTTCCTACAGCGGTTGGCACAGTGGTTCTGTGATAAAACTTTTTTAAACAGCTGTTTGAACTATCACTTCTTGAGTGATAACATGAGATGCATTACTGCCAGTCCAAGATTCTTCTGTTTTTTTTTTCTCATCTACTGGAAAGATATGGGACTGCTCTTTTCAGAGCTCCTACATGTCAAGCAAATTCAAATGTCAGTATATCAACCTTTAGTATTGTCATCATACATGCTACATTGCAGATATAGAGTTAAATAATCCCTGTCCAGAATATCTGCCAAACAATAGCTAGTCATTTCTTCTATTATATTATGTCATTTATGCTCGGTAATATTTAGAACCTACACTCAACTACAGAGGGAAGATAAAAGAAAATAATGCAATAATGGCGTAATATTTTGTGATAAATCAGCTATGTTCTAAGCTTATTACCTCCTCCACTGAACTTGTCATTGTGTGTTCATGTTACTACTGGCTGCAATGGCTATTCCACATTTGGGTCTACTCACTAAGGCAGCATCTTAAATACAGATCCCCACCTTAAAGAGCCATACCAGTTTTGCAGATGAGAAAATAAATAAATAAAATAAAAATACAAGAGTCTTTTTTACTTTCATTGACTTCTTCCTACTTCTGCTGCCTAACAAAGGCTGCTTGCTAAGGTGGCTTCTTAAATTCACAGTCCCCCCTTAAAGAGCCAAAGCAGTTTTGCAGATGACGGATAAAAGAAATATTTTCAAATAATCACTCCGTTCAGATATTACAAGATTATGACCTTAGTTTGCTGAAGGAAATTAGATAGTTACAAGAGCAGTCAATCAGTAAGTGTTTCCGAGATCTGAAAATAGTGGCAAATAGTGAAGCATCCAACACCACATATAAAGTTCAACTTATACACTATACAAGGTGGACCAAGCAGTCAAAAATGAACAGCAAGTGAATTGGGCAGAGGTATCCAAGTGGCCCTTTATACAGATATGATATCAGACCAAATATCTGCAAGACCATACCATAAGTAAATAATCTTTGTCAAACAACTACTCTCCAGTAATCCCCATTCCCATTTGCTTGCAGCACTGGGGAGGGAGTATTCCCACATATTTAAACATTTAAATAAAGAGGACTTCATAAGAGCAGAAAGGAATCTATGATTGCACTCCAAATATCATGTCATTCAATGTCTGAAATAACACAATGCAAAATTTTCTAGTATTTCATATATAAAATTAAGAGAGGGGCAGGGTCACACTGAAGCCAGCACTTCTAAAACTGCTTTAACCTTACACCATGTTCTCAGTGGGGTCAGTGTAGAGAATGTTGGTACTTCAACCTCTCCAACCAGATATTCAGCTTGGTCATAGAAAAGGCACAGATCAAAATATAACCTTAAAGCTGAAAACCTTGTCACCATCTAAGCCCAGTGCCATCTGTAGCCCTGCTTAGAATAGCCTCCATATGCAAGGGTGAAAGAATAAAGCCCTGGCAGCCCCATACAGTAGCCAAATTAACAATGTCTTTCACCATCCAGTTCTCCCAACAGAATGTCACCCCATCTATCCAAAAATAATTGTTGTCCCATATCTGTAAGGTTACCAACACCTCTTCATAGGATCTCAGCCCTTGCCGCCTGTTACAAATCACACAATCAAACCAGAACATGACTCAAATCCCCCACCCCCAGGATCCCATATTTTGTGTGAGAAAGATTTCTAGCCCTCTAAATAGGCAGTCAAATATTATGAAATTCCATAAATAACCACAGTAGTCTTGGAGATTGTCTGGCATGCTGCTATCCTACAATAGTGCTGTCATAACCTGACACTTTAGAAAGCTCAATGAGTGAATGAGCAGCCTGTCCATTGAGGGATGAGGGAGACACCTGTGACTCACCCCTTGGATGAGACCTAGCAGGAGCATATGGTATTCTATCCATGGAGCATGAACCTAGAAAGCAGAAACTGCCATTGTGCAGAAGCACATACCACAGAATAACAAGCAGCAGTATGATCTTGATGGCGGCAGCATGCAGTGACAAGCAGAGAGCTGCTAAAGAGGGAGGGAAGGTGCTCTACTGGGAAGGCTATGCCATCACGTAGGACCAGCAAGCTGGCTGGCTCCTTACCACTGGGGAATGACTGGGCTAATTGTGCTTCTGGGCAGGAACATGAAGGGCTATTACCTCAGCTGCAAAAGCTTGTGTCTTACACATGTCGAATGCATATGGGATGATAAAGGAGATAATAGGCCAGGGTGGGTCTTGCAGTATGGGAATAAATAATAGAAGTAGAACAGCTGAATTGTATAATAAAGAGAGCTATGTAATAGGCATAAGCAAGAGCCAAGGAGGGGTGCAGGTTAAGAGAAGAGTGGATCCAGTAGTTCATTAATCTCGCAAAAATATATACAAATAATAAGGAGCTGAGATAGAGGGACTGATGGGCAAGTCAGTTGGCCAATGTGACAGTGATGAAAAGACATGAAACAAGGCAGCAAAGTGTATCAGGAGAAGTAATGGAGACAGTTTCCATAGGAATGAATTACTGCATGGACTGAATGCAAGCAGCAGTGGTGAAGATCTACACAGCTGGAGGAAGGACCATCCCAGAGAATACCAGCCTAGAGATCCTGACTTTAGAAGTGGGCAATCAAATGAAACTGGTCCTGAAGTCAAGGTTTATAAGATTTCTGGGAAAAATGGGCTGCATACGGAATCTCAGTATGGATGTAATACAGGAAACTCCTATCAGAATAAGCTCATCCTGTTTTATGCTGGTATAACAAGTGAGGTAGACACAGGCAGACCTTTGGACATGAGCTATCTAGACTTCAGCAAATCCTCGACAGAGTCCCTAATCAAAGGCTTCTTGTAAAAATATGGGGATAGGAGCAAGTAGCAACCATGGTTGTGGCTAGGTAAGTGATAAGGCCCTCTTATTAGTGTAATAGTTATAGCAGAGATCTTGATTAGAGGTGAAAAAATATGATGTTCGGGGTGATTCTGGTCCTTTATTGGCATCAATTTATTTTTTAACTATAACCTCACCCATGGGATGAAAAAAAAACTGTATCCATCTTTTTGCAGATGATCTGAAGGCTAAGGGTGTGATAGCTGATGAGATTACATCCTTGGGGAAGGTTCTGATTAAGCTGGATATCTGATCTGAGAAATGGCAACTAAACTTCAAGCTTCTCACATGTAGGGTAATGAAAATAAGGAATGATATCACTGGGGTGCAGTATGATCTTCAGGGTTAGAGTCTAAATCTCAGAACAGGAAAACATTTGAGAGTTACTAATAAAGAAAAAAATGAAGCATCTTAATCAGTATGAAATTGCTGGTACATAGGCAAAGCATATGCTGGGCTGCAGCTGTATAGCTGTATCATCAAAGCATGCAAAGATGATGATACTCATCTAACAGTTCATGGTAAAACTGGAGATAACTATTTGCATATAGCCCTGGAGGCCTTTCTGGAACAAAAATGTCAAACTTTTAGAAAAGGTAAATAGGCATAAAGACAGTAGTGTGTTCAACGTGGAAAAATGGCTTTGGATCTTTACCACACTTCACTAGAAAACTGTAGAAATGGAAGAATGTGTTATGTGCAAACAAGAGGATGTGTGATTGGGTTAGGCTGGTTAAGAAGGACAGTGCTTTTATGAGAGGCATGGCTGCAAGCTTAATGAAACCCAATTAAATTTAGACATTAAGAAATATTTCTTCACACATAGAGTTGTAGGATAAGATATGATCCAGCATAGTTAGTAAGGGTACTAATAATTGGGACTTTCAAAAAAATTGATACACTGAAACAAAGATGATGGAAAATGGAGGGGGCACTTGTTCTGGGTGAGCTGTAATGAGTGGGAAGCCTAGATAAAGTCATACCCCAGGATTCATGAAGTTTGCGCCAGGTGCAGGCGTAGCATCAGCATTCTAACACCAAATATGGCCACCGAGCGATTCCGGCACGAGCTGTTTCCACGTGCACTACCTGCGTACACTTCGCCCGCACAACTCCCGAGCCTTGTTTGCTAATTACCCCATGTGCAGCAGTGTAGTATGCAAATGAAGATATGCAGTGATTCAGGAAGTGGTGCAGGCATAATGTAAGCATGCAGAAATGTAAACCGTAGAAAATGGTTTACATTTTTGTAAACATAAAATCAGAGCCATGACAGCTGACCAAACACATGTATTATATTGTTAATATATGCCAATGGCTAAATATATAGCCGTTGGCATAAAAAGCCATGTACAAAATATAAAATTAACATTTAATATATAGTTGCACTATTGCGACGTGGAAGTGCAGGCCAGCGGTGCGCAAAGGGGATTGCAAGGAATATATAAAAATATAAAATAAAACTGCAATGAAACACATGTCATGACTTCCCCATAATAGTCAATGGCAGGCATGCTGCACCATACTATGGCGCAAGGGTTGCTAAGGGGCAGTGACAGTGTTCTGCGGAGTAGCTAGAAATTAGTAGGCACACCATGCAAATGAGAGGAGTAATAGTGAATCGCAGATCCCTGCTGGTGTAAGAATGCACCTCACAGTGTAGCATTATAACACCGAGGTGTGCCCTTGAGATAAAGATTACATCAAGAGAGAGGTGGTGTCGCCATTGCTGTAAGCACAATGGAGCATTGCTAAACCAGTTTGCCACTAGCTAGGCAAAGTTGCAGGATAGGGGTGTGTTGAATTTGCCATAGCTATGCTTAGCTGAGACTACACAAGGTAACTGAGTATGCATGTGAACGGAGATGAAAACACGCGTAAACCCAGTAAATGGGTATGCATGGGGTGCACTGCAAATGAAACAGGAAGTATATAGGAAAGAAATAAGGAAATGCTGCAGCAGTGACATTGGAGTACAAATGACTAATTAACAACTAGGAGCCTACAGTGGGCCATTGACAACAGCTAACAAGGCTACAAGCAGCTACCTGCAGAACAGGAAAGGGGAGGGGCTGTACTGCAAAGAAAACAGTAAAGTGACAAAGCAGAACAAAGCCAATTTGCAGTATATCAGCTACAAGGCACGTTTTGCCATGACTGGGTAGGGAAAGTACAAAACAAGAAAGACGGCAGGTGGATACATGCCTGATAATGGGAGAGGATCCAGGTCTAAAAGTGAATTAAAGGGCAACAGATTAATCAAGGCAGGCAAGTAGATCTCCACAGTATGCAGTACTCATTGGAAAACCCATAATTAAGACATGCTGCAGCTGGAATAGCTCATACATACTCACTGACATCAGCAGCATCCATAGCACAATACTATAAAGTGTGAAAGCACCTCACACACATTTGGGTATTCCCATACACTCTGCACTAGTGGTGTATACAGATGGGGAACTTTTATTATGTACATGTTAGGGGCTGCCATTGCTTTGATCCACAAGCATGTGTTGGAGACTGAAGGTGGTGTGGAGGATGATGCACATGACCACCTCAGGCACCAGAGGAGGAGGAGAGTGTTCAGACCCAGGGTAACCTACCAGGGGCTACATGATCTGGAGATAGTAGAGAATTACAAGGTGGACAGGGACATCCTACAACAACTTGTGGAGCTGTGCCGGCCATGCCTCAGAGTCAGAACAAACAGAGAGGAACCCATCCCAGTGGATACAAAGGTATGTGTAAGCCTGAGAATACTAGCTACAGGAACCTTTCAAAGACCAACTGGGGATATCATGGGGATCTCACAGGCATCAGCATCCAGGGTACAACACCAGTTCCTGGATGCTATGTTACCACATGCCAATGAATACATATACTTCCCCCCGAACGCAGGAGTTGACCAGCAATATGCGTCTCTTCCACTGTGTGGCAGAATATTCAGAGGTACTGGGTGCAATAAACTGCACGCACATGCAAATCAAGTCACCACCCTGTGAGCAGGGTAGGCACTACATAAACCACAAGGGATACCCCACCATCAACTGCCAGGTCATGTGCAATGACCAGGGCATTATCATGGATGTGTGTGCTGGCAGCCCTGGAAGCTATCACGACTCCCACATCTGGCATGCCTCACAGCTGTATCAGTTATTTGCCAGGGGGGACATCCCCAATGGCCACCTAGTGGGGATGCTGGCTATGCACTGGAACCATGGATGATGACTCCCATCAGAAATGCACACACACCCATGCAAGAATGCCATAATGAGGCACACGCACAAACCAGAATCATCATAGAGCATGTGTTTGGGATGCTGAAATTAGGTTCTGGTGCTTGGACATATCTGGTGGAGCCTTGCAGTACTCTCCAGGCACATGTGCCCACATCTTCATAGTGTGTGCCATGCTACACAATATGGTCCTGCAGAAACAGCTGCAGCAGGGACAGAATGGTGAAGGCCCTCACAGCCCACCACCATTGCCAAGGGCCCCACAGGCACAGAGGTACTCAGGCCATGAACAACCTAAGCCAGCCCCAGTAGGCAGATGGAGGTGTGCCCAGTATGCCCATGCCTTGGCAAAGAGGGACTGTATAGCACACACACTGACAGTGTAGACACCTAGAGACTGACACCTTTCTCCACCTGCACACACAGTAAAAATGTATGGCACACACACAAGACTACCTGTAAATTGTCATGTATAGGCAATCTACTGTTTGCATCCAGCATAAGCAGCCCTCAACTATTGCACACACAGCTGCTATTGGCACAAAGTAAGTCAACACCTGAACAGTAAATTAAGCATCAGCATATGCAGATACTGTATGTATAGATTCATAGGTAGGTACTTGGCCAACTGCCAGAGGCCATTCATAAGCCCAGCCAAAATGTGTCAGCTTTTGCCACCCTGTTGATTCATTAACTGTCCTTCTGTGGAGCAGAGCCAATGGCGGGATCCATGGGGTGCATATACTGCTCCCCATCCACTCTTCAAAGTTTCTCTTGCAGAGTGTTAGTGAGAGGCTCTGTATAATGTAGTTAGGGATGTTATTCCAAAGTATGGGGAGTGTCTGTGACAGGAAGCTGTCCCTCCAGCATCTTTCAGTTATTGTTGTGGCAAGGTTCATCTCATTACAGTGTGTGTCTCACTGTGACATGGATTCCCATAGGTGGAGCATATCCATCAAGCCTGAGTTCAACATGGCTGTGTTGGCCAACGGAGATCATCTCTGGGTAAACGAGATGCCACTGAGTAAAGCAGGAGTTTATTCAGTCTAGCTGCATAGGCCATATGTTGGAGGCCAGTATTCCCCTTGGAAAGGTACATTCGTGAACCTCCCAGCTGTTGGAAGTGTCTTCTGAGGTACATCCCACATGGGTTATTATACCCTGTGATGGGACTGATGAATGATGAGTAAAGGAGCACTATAACCCCAGTATGTCTAGATGGGAATCCTTTAGTAATCAGATGGCCTACATAGAAGGATGTCCTAACTACTGTGGAGATATGATTGTCAAAGGGGAGATCACTATCTACCTTAGTCCACAGATACCCCATTACCTTGTCCATATTAAAGTGGCTGCCACTTATGTGTGAATATGTGGGTGCCAATTCCACAATGGAATGACAATGCAGTTAGTGGCACTTGGCTGGAGGCCATGAAATTGAAACCATGTAATGTTCTCTGTGAGGCCCCTTGAGGGATTTCTGTGTCAGCTGGACTATCAATCATGGCTCCCAATTCACTGTCATTACCAAACATGGTCTGCCGTAGTCCACCTGTGTTTGCCTGTACCTCTGAGACGTATATGCCAAACAGTAGGACTCCCAGGACTGAGTTCTGTGGGACACCAGTTGTGACTGGTCAATTGTTGGACCTGGAGACCGCTAGTCATACCATGTGGGTTCTGTGTGTAAGCCCATTGGCAACCCAACCTGTGATGTATAGGTGTATTGACAGGCTGGTGTGTTTATCAATAATATCCGAGTGGGGCATGGTGTCAAAAGCCTTGGTGAGGTCCAGGTAGTATGTGTGAACCACCTTCCCCATCATCTAATGTCTTGGTGACTGTATGTAAGATGTCAAACAGGTTCAGTAGGCATGAACTGCACTCAACCAAGCTGACCTGGGTTGGGTCACGTGTTCGGAGGTTACCAATGCCTTTGTTAATGAGTGCCACGAGGATGCGAACCATAACATTGCAGACCAGGCTAGTCAGGCTTATGGGGTGGTAATTACCATGGTCAGTTGTGATTCCACCTAGATGGAGTGGAACAACCACTGCCATGTGCCATTATATGGGTATGTAGTCTGTGGAGAGGCTGAGGTAGGAAAGCTTAATTAGGTGGGGGGGGTCATGTTGATGTGTACAGTTTGAAAGATGCAGTCTGGGACAACATCTGCCGCCATTGACACTGTGTTCTACTGTTAGAGAGGGCCATTTCTAACTGTGTGTCTCTGATGTGTGGGATACTGTACCTTTTGGGTAGTGTGGGCTCTTTAGGTGGTGAAGTATGCACTGAATGTATCTGCAAGGATGTTGGTAATATCAGTAGGGTCAGCATATTTTGTGCTATATTTCACCGGCACAGTGCAAATCTGTGTGTCACCATGTAGATCCTTGACATAGCCAAAGAAGGCTTTGTGGTTATCTTTTGAATCCTTACGTATTCTCCTGCTGATGTTAGCCTTGGATGATGTCATGAGGGATCTACGTATCATACTAATAGTGGTTACAGATGTCTGCTCTTTGTGGGATTTGCTGTTTGTCTGGAACACTGTCCTACTTCTGTAGTATAGCCTGTTTATTGCAGAGGACTACCAGACTGGTTTCCTTGTCTAGGAAGAGTGAGTCTTAGTTTATCAGTGATGGCAAGATCCATACATCTATGTAGGTGCGTTTAGACTGCATTTGTAAATCTGCCTGTATCTTGAGCAGTGTTTCCCCTTAGCATGGGGGCTGTGAAACCCCCAACCCCTGTTACTAGTAGTGTAAATTTAGCTGTAGGAATGGTATACACTGTGGTATCCGTGGGTGGGGGAGATGCTAGGGTGTGGAAACAGTGAATAGTTCATGGTCAGATCTAACCAGTGACCGGTTAACCTCCGCTGTGGTGCGCCTGTTGCCCATGTTGGTGATGACCACTTCTAGTAGTTTCCACCCCATGTTAGGGAGGTTACCACCTGATACAGGGCATATGAGGTGATAAATTCCAGGAAGCGCTGGGCCTGGAAGTGAGAACCAGAGTAAGTTTCCCAGTTAATGGTATGATAGTTGACATCAACCAATGCCACATTGTGCATTAGGACTGTCATGTTCTCCACTGTCTCCAGGTAGGTGGAGTGGTGATCCTGGGTCATGGAGAGTGATCCATAGCAGGCCACAGTTTACATTGCAGTTGTGGCTGATGTTAGCTGCACATGGATGATCTCAGAGGTATTATGCTGCCCCACTAACCTGGAGGTGTAGGTATCTCTGATGAATATGGATACAGCCCCTCCATGTCTGTGTCAGTCCATGTTTTGTGGCTGAAATGTGTGGTATGGGTTGTAGTCTGGTAGTGCTGGTGTGCTATCAGGAGCCTTAAGACAGATCTCAGTTACTGCACAGATGTTGATGTTGTCCATCCTGAGGAGTGCTGTGAGTACATGCATGTTGTAATCACAAACCCTGATGTTGAGTAGCATAACCATCATTGAATCTGCTATTGTGCTGTTTATGAAGCTGGTATTCACCTTCGAGACTCTCCTAAATAAAGCACCATGGAGGCCAATAGCCTTGGCCAGTATTCCAAAGCCTAAGGCTGACACATAGGCCGGTATGTTATTGTTGCATGCATGTCCCCCATCTGTGCTTGTTTGTCATCTCTCCTGTAGGTTACCTGCTGGTAAGCAATAGAAAGCCTTAAACTTATACAAGTCTTCTAGCTTCCAAGATAGGCTTTTGGAGTGACTAAGTATCAGTGTTCTGTATGTTCTTGCTGTACTTCACTGTTTCCTGACTACATGGTGATTTCTTACTGTATATTGTGATCTGAAGGTCTGTTTATTCACATATTATGGCTGTGATGGCCTGCACTTTAGAGGTTCACAGATAGCCTACTACCTATCTGCCCAAGGGCAATTAGAAGCATAGCGACAGTGTGTTGGCTTTCCCCGCACCATTGATGAAGTAACTGAGCCTCTGTCAAGCATAGCCAATGAAGCAATTCCGGGCAGAGTTGCTGGAAGCTGTTGAAGACTGGGGTTATGCAGGGTGATAGGGGCACTTAGTGATCTAAATAGGGCATGTTAATGTAACAATTCAACACCATTCAATTCCCCCAACAGGTCTCACAGCTATCAAACTGGACATGCTCCCCCACCCCCTGGCTGTATGGTTCTGGGACACATGATCCCAGGGGTGTATATTCTGTTACCCATTCACACAACAAGGTTTCCCTTGAAGTGTGTCAGTGAGGGGCTATGCCTAATGTAGTTAGGAATGTAATGTATTGTCTCACAGTAAATTTGTTATATGCTGTTATTTCAAGAGTACGTGTAGCTCAGTGAGTTTGGGTACCTCCGCCCTTTGCTTAGCCTAGCTTACACATAGAAATGATCTAAAGAGGAAATAGGCAGAAGCAACGTTAATGCCAACAGTGTAATGGTTACAGCATCCGCATAGTATCTGTGCATTTGAGGTTTCAATCCCAATAAAGGCAGGGATGTTTATCATGTTCAAAAGTATACCTTAACCACAGCTTGCATATATAGGTAGTAATCGTCTGTATAATAAACATTCGAAACACCCATATAAACCCATGTGTGCTGGAGAGTACAGTCAACAGAGAATGTAATGTTATGTCAGCACATAATGAGATGTTACTTCACTGACATGTATATATCCTGAGTAGTTAGCGGATGTGGCCGTGTTTGTGAGCACAGGTGATACGTTACAAAGTTTGTTTAACTGTGTTTAACCGCTGCTATAATGTCACACAAACACTTTTAACCATGCTTACAATTGCTTAAATGAGCCTTATTCTTTAGTAAAAAACATTTGTAAAGCATCGCAGGTGTTGAACTCTGAACCATGCACACTATAGTCATGGGACTTACCACTAAGCCATCCAAGGTGTATGCATGTTTCATGGTCTTGAGACTACACCTTATACCATATGCATTTCACTGTAATGATCACAAATGGGACAGTCACTTTGTGTACATATGTACAGTACATTGTAATGTAATGTAGTTTGTGAACCAAAACATTCCAGTCTACATATGTATTACAGTTACAAATTAATATGAACTATATATATGTAGTACTGAATGCTCATACAGGCATGTCCATTAGTCAGCTATTGATGTTTACTAATGTCAGATTTGTGTATGTGGCCATCCTGGGGGAATGTAATCTCTATGCCATGTACACTGCCAAACCCACCTAACACCATGCCCCACACATTGTTTGGGATGCAGCTACAGGGGGTAAGCTGGAAGGCAGCCCAGTCTACAGCCATGACTGGACTGGACAGTCATGAGGTATAGGTTAACACATGCAGCTCATCAACACAACCAACACATACCCTTACCAGAACACAGTAAGGACACCCACACACACTACCAGAAGTCACACATATTCATAGACACTTCTAAGTATCTGGCCAAACAAGTGACCCCCCCAAGCTGGAAGAGAGACACCAAAATACACAAACTGTATGACACAGTTTGCATAATTGTACCACACCTCAGAACATGTGGCTGGAAACATGCCCAACAGTACTCATTTGTGAATGCAAACTCTAACACTGTTACACACCAACCTATACGAGGGCATACATACTGTCAGATGTCTGTCTGCCATGATTAGCCACATACCCATGCGCTCAGACCACCTTTTGAACTATACACATGGCTCTGGCATATTCCATGTTATTGTGCAGGACCTGTGATGCAGTAGCCTGGACTGCATGGAAACACATGTAGGAACTATCAGGTCTTGTAGCCCATGCAGGTGAGTCCCCAAGGCCTGGGTAGCATTCTGCCATTGGCCAGAATGATACTGCGGTACAGGGACAAAAGGAGTGTATTGCACAATTGTCTAGTGTACTGGTGCAAGTCAAGGGGTATCCAGTATCTGGTAAAACACAACCAAGGCTCCTCAGTAGTTCACTCGTAATAAATTTATTCACAATGCACCGAAAAAACAGTAAGACATAACAAACGTACATAAAAATACGAATAAAGTACTAAGCACTTTCACCCTAAACAACATAAGGGCATCTTCAGAGGTTCTGGACAAAAATATAATTTTATGTCAGATACCTGGATGATATTTTAATTTTTTGGAAGGGTGACAAAGAAGAATTAAGTGAATTTGTATGCTATTTAGATTCATCTTCGACTTTTTTGAATTTTACAACTAAAGTACATGAAGAGAAGTGTGAATATTTGGATATCAGTATGTATTTTAACAATGATATGGTTGAATCTACTATTTTTCGGAAAAAAACATACTCAAATTCCTACCTTCATTATGATAGCTGCCATCCACATTTTCAAAGAAAGAATCTTGTAAAAGGTCAGATAGTTAAACTATCACGTATTATTAGTGAAGATATCAATTTTATTCATGAACTAAAAGTAATATGTAACATGTTTTTAGATATGGGTTATCCATCAAATTTAGTATATCAAACAAAGGAAGAAGTTTTGATGAAAAGAAACACTGTATACAAACCAATATTAAAATATGGACTAAATATTATGTCTATAGACAAGACTAATATTAACAAAAGAGATGTGTTTATTTTACCATTTAATGAAAATTCTGACACTATAGTCCAAATATTAAATGACACTTGGTCTAGTGTCTTTGCCAATAGAATAGAATATCATGAAACAATAGGGCATTTTCCAAAGGTTACGTACAGTCAGGGCACCAATCTCAAAGAAATTATGGAAAACAACAACAAGAGCCGAATATATACCATGTCAAAAATGAGTAAGTGTGGTTTTTGTAAATGCTGTAAATTTGTGAATGATGGACCATACACTATGGTGCAAGGATATGGGAGATCTATAAAATGCCCAGGACATTGTAATTGTAACACCAAAATGGTGGTGTATTTGGCTACATGTGTTTCTTGTCCCGCATACTATGTAGGGAAAACCACCAGGAAATTGAGGGAACGTATTCTGGAACACAATAGGGACATCAAAAATAAAAAGATGGTGAATGCTCTATATGCACACAGCAGTAAATGTGAGAATTTTAAGAGATTTATATTCTTTGTAATTGATAGAATTCCCAATTATTGGGAGAAAGGAGGGGATTATGACAATTTGTTAGAAGCTAAAGAATGTTTGTGGCAGTTAAGACTTAATGCCAGTTGTTTACCTGGCATTAATGGACATATCTCGATTTCAAGCATTTTAAAACAAAGATCATATTGTATTTGAAATATTAATGCTTTTTAGTGCAAAATAGTTCATAATTATGTAAATTTTTTAAGGGAGGAATATTACAAAATACTATGTTTACATTATTAACTCTGTTTTTATTATCATCCAATATCAACATTCACTAGAGTTTGACAGCATTTTCATTGAATTTTCTATAAGGGTTTTATATCACAATATATCAATTATACTTAAAACATTTATAACATTTACAATATTTATTATAATATATCACATTGTGTTTTATTCATTTTTAATCTATTGCATCATATTTATTATTAATAAGGTATAAATGATTTTTTAAAAACCTTTTAAATCATTTAATCAATTAACCAATGATAGGCGTTGTGTAATTTAGGATACTTGTATTTAACTGTTGTTGTGTGGATAACTTATTCAGTACTCTGAAGATGCCCTTATGTTTTTTAGGGTGAAAGCGCTTAGTACTTTTTTCATATTTTTATGTACGTTTGTTACGTCTTACTGTTTTTTCGGTGCATTGTGAATAAATTTATTATGAGTGAACTACTGAGGAGCCTTGGTTGTGTTTTACCAGTTTTTGCAGTTCGTGGCTTTACTAGAAGAGGTATCCAGTATCTGTCTGCCTGGGATAACATGGTTGACAGACCATGATGCTTTGCCAGACAGGGCTGCACCTGTCACCCCTGGGAATCTGGATACTTCCTAGGGCTCATGCTTCCCCTATAGTGCCTTCATTATGCACAGTTCAAGTGAAGGTCCACTGCTGTTGCAGGGACAGCCAAGCAATAAACTGTGGGTCTCGCTACACAGTGATACATGTCAGAAACACTATAAGGGCACACATATGTCAATCCCTAACATGGAGATCATATCTGTGCAGTGGCTGAGACATGTTTCAATGCTCCGGAGAGCATACCTGCATGACCATGTTATAACACATACCTCACCTCTTGCCCATTATCCGTTATTGGAACACATGGGCCGCAGGTATGTCCATTTGTACTGAAGGATATATAGACACCCACACTAGTTGCACTTGCATAACTTCAGATGCATTATGCTGAGTAACTACCTTTGTGCCAAAGTGGAATTCAAATTGCACCTTGAGACAGACAGATTTCCCAACTGTCATAATGTGCTGTAGTGGGGAAGATTAGGTCTGAGACAGAACCATAATAATGGCTACTCTCAACAATTCCATTATGAATTGAAAAGACTCTTCATGTACCAACACCTGCGCTCAATGCATGTTGGATTCCATCGAACCCACTGACCTGGATCACAGTAGTCACACAAACAGGGCTAACAGTATGCTACACATAGTTAGTCTCCAATGCCAATGTTATGTTTCCTAAGAGCAGAGTGGTGACTGTCATGGCACCCATGCAGATGGACAATGCATGTGCAAATGCTGAATCCTACACAAATGAACCTTAAGCAGTCACATATGTGCAGTGATTGTGCCATTGAAACAGAGCCAGGATTCAACCCAACACAAACAAAAAGGCAAAGTGGTGGTACCATGCTTTAAACTGTACCACAGAAGGTAGTAACTGTTGCAAGAGTGAATACACATGAGTGTAGGTGATCCCTGGTCAGCCTCAGTAAGATGCAGATACACCACATAAAACCACACAAAGCTACTGTGAAACTAATCGGCCACATATTATGAGGCCAAGCACAGAGCATTCTATAGCTGTGTCATTAATCGTAATGGCAATGACAAGACCTGCCGTGCTGCACAGCACTATGGCATGGGAAGTACTGCACCTACAGAAATAGCACCCATTCATCCAGATAGGGTCTTGAAGAATCTAAACTCACTCCCACCCCCCAACAGGTACACTTAGTAATACATCCATGTACACTACAGGGCCCCTGTAGTAATGACTATGCATTTACAAGCTGCACTCTCTAAAGCCATACATACAGCTTTCATGGGACCTGTCAACATCCCAGGGTGTATCCTACATAAATGTAAGAACATTCAGCTATCCACATACACATCATGTTCATTCATAGCTCTATGTCAGGCTGTGTACACACCAAATGGTGCACAGCAACAGTTATCACACCCCACAAAGGGGGAGATACCATTGATAATGGGAAATAGTGCACAACAACCCTGCTGAGTCTTATCTGTAAGGCCATGAACCGTGATCAACGTATTTGATGTACTCGGTACAGATGTAGATGACAGTAGGGTTGATTCACACTGCCAGGTCATAGGACACCATCACCCATACTGTGTTTCAGTTACACTCAGTAAACTAGATGTATATTCCTATGTCACAGGAGTGGTTGGCAACTGGACTGATGGCAGAACCAACACTACAGAAGGTGTCTGACTAATACACACACATCAAACCAGTGCCAGCCACAGTAATACAGGGTTTATTCCTGGTACTCCTCCTCTTTGTTAGTTATACCACACTGACTAATACAGAAGGCATCAGCGTATTGATGCTTGCAAATGACTATGAACTAAAAGCAATAGTCGACTCAATGTGTGCTGTGTTCAACATACAGAAGGGCCTTAGTGTGTCAGATGTGTGGTGTGTGACGTATGGCCACAATCTGACAGCTAAGTATTGCATTGTCATCCCCTATGTTACAAACCCTGTACCCATAAACTACCACCTAGGTAGCGGTAAGCAAATGGCAACTGTGTGTATGGGATGCAGCTGGACAGTACTCCTTCCTTTGATAGTTACTTCACCACACCAGACAAGTAGTCGTTTGTGGCACCCCTAATCATGACAGGGTGCCATCCAGGAATATAGAGATAATTGCTCAGCCATACTCAACACCCATGTGACCCATAATAGATCACATATTTCCTTTAAGGTTTATTGCCCATGTGTAGATGGCCTACACTGCCCTTCCCAATCCCTAGCTGCACTATGTAGCATGCAGCCTACCCTGAATAAAGCCATGTCCAGCCCACATGTGTTGGACATGCTACACTTAACACATTCTGATCCCAAATAACACATACTTCATGGACATCTACCTTTCTAGTACAAGGATCACAACATGCCTGACAGATCTCTGTCCCATACACTTAACATACTCTTGCCATACTATGCATCTCTGTCCAGCAAAGCTGCACATCGCACCTCTCTGACATGGTGTGATGACCGCATGCCAAATATATCAGTAACCCTGTGGATCAGTTCTGTGGCACTGCTTAAACTGGCCACTGAAACTTACCTGTCTGTTGCCTACAGCTAGGTAACCTGTCTGCCTAGGCTCATAAATGGCCCAGGGCATATAGCCTACTAGATCACTATGACCATATATGCTATAATTGATATACAACCCTGCAAATACCATCAGGCTAGCTATTGTCCCATGTGTTACACATGTGTAACACAGGCAATACATGGCAGGATGTTACACAGCTGTGCAGTGCCATGTAGATGTATATGGCAAAACACATACATACGTGCAAGTCTGCAGGGTCACAGGTCATGTCCCTAACGGCTATGTATGACTATATATGTGACATATACACAGCATTAAGGTCGATTGCATTAATGTGAACACATCCAGGCATGTGCTGATAGGTAAAGACACCAAACAGACATGCCCACGTCAAGACAACATCCACATGGTGTATGAGCAATGTCATCACATGACACACATATATATGGTGATAACATCACATCATCAGTAAGTATCAAATGTGTGTGACTTATACATGTCAGTGGTGTCAATGTCATGTAGATTTTCAAAGACGTATTTGTAATCTTAATAAATGTGATACACATGTATGTTCAGCCGTACTTCTGTACTTCTCTGTGAGTTACTGTGACCTGTCTCCATCATTATGTCTTTCAGGTGTGCCATGTAGCAGACTGCTGGTGTACAGCCGCTTGGAGGATGAGGTCCTCATTCCATGCCTCCTCGACAACCATACAACACTCTTCAGCCATGTGCCACAGGATGCACAGCAGTGGGATGCCCTGTGGGAGGAACTCTGCAGGAGGGTAAATAAGGTTGGTTGTCACAATCGCACCTATCAGCAGATGAGCCGACACTGCACTGACCTCATAAGATGGGCAAAACAGCGAGCTAATGCAATCACCAGGGAGCAAGGTGCAACAGGTGGGGGGGCACTCACCCAGTCCCCACTTAGACATACCGAGGAGCTACTGGCCAACCTGGGGACACCTGCAGACCTCCATCCACAAGCTTTAGCTGGTATTGTGGAGGTGGGTGTCTCTCAACCACTGAGCCTGGAGTTGCCTGGTAAGTCACTACTGCACATACAACACAACTATATTTCACATAGTTACATGTATTACTGTACAATATGTAATGTAACATCATATGCAAGGCATGTATGTACACATGCCACATACTATAGTCTGCTACTCTATGTATGCACACATGTGCATACTCCATAGTATAGTGTATTGTACTGGCTTATGTGCTAACATGGACATTGCACCCTGTAGCTATCACACAGGTGTGGATAATGATCTTACTGCTGTGACACTCCTGTTTAGGTGCCTCTGGCATTTTGCAGTGACAGCAGCCTGTGTCAGGTGAGATTGTTATTATTTACTAGGCTTGATAATGCATGGAACATATTAATTGCATGCTCTGCCATAACACACGTACACATAATGTAAGGTGGTCCTGTTAATGGACACTGGTCAGACCTGCAATGCATCACAGTGTTTACCCATGTGAAACAATTGAATACTATATGAAACACCTACACTAAACCTTCCAAACTGTCACTGCCAGATGTGTGGACAACAGTGAATACAATGGTGGAGGTGTGTTTCACTGTAGGGACAGGTACTACATATCAGCATTACACATGTTGGGAATACAAACAGTACTGTACAGAGAGCATATGTGTGCACACACACTAAATGTGTTGGAGCTGGAGTATGAATGACCCACAGGATACACCCTTGTGGATTATACCCTTGCTATGAATGTCACACAATGTCATGTGCTATCTGACATGTCCATGACATGTAGTGGGCTGACTGCAACACTGCTCAACTATCCTGCAAAACAAGTCTCACATCCCATACATACAACCCTTTGTCTGCATATCCCTGTCCTCAGTGGAGCATATGACATCTATGGGTGTATGTCATATGGGATAACATTGACATGTTAAATAAGATAGCAATCACAACCATTGGACAGAAGATTTGTACACATGGCCATGGAGGATGGCCAGAGACATGAAGCAACACAAACAGTAGAAGTGATGTACATGTGTTTATACCCTGTTGTACATTGGCTTGACACAATACAACTATGGCATTTGTGTAATGGTGATATTGCAGATGTGAAACACTAAACATCATACAGGCCTGTGCACAGCTTGTGTGGGCATAACATGAAATCACCACATAACATGTCTTGAACATCTGGAGTGTGTCACGATATGAAAGCATTCACCTATACAGTATCCAAATACATACATGTGTTGCACAACATATACATACAACCACATTAGGCCACATGTACAGTACAATCACCTTGCTGGTGTCAGACATCACTGTCATTCCAGCTCCTCATGTGTGTGAGGTACACAGATGGCATGTGGGACATAGAGTTCTGCTAAGTTAGCCATGTGTGGGCATAGTTGCCAGGCATCAGTAATATGGTTGCACATGTGCAGGGTTGTCATCTGTATACCTTTCTGTGACCTGTGTCACACATTCCACATTAGGGTTTAGTGTGTATACACCTCAGTGACGTGGTTCAAATTCCACATTAGATATGTATTGCATATGAACATAGTCATGGCTATGAACTGTGTCAGTAACTCACACTGTATAGCAATTGTGAAGCCACATGATGCCCTGCAATGGCTATGCACATCAGCTCAATGTGCAGTATGTCCCTGCATATTTGTAGGGTGGACAGACAACATTGCATCAGCTGAAGGCCCATGTTCATATAACACATCCCTACATTGGTACATCATTACCGTACTGTAGATTGGAAAGGACACCATTGTGTTACACATGTATGCATGTCATTCAACATGTTAGCAAAATACATGTCATACTACATGTGACTGACAAGGTCATACGCCACACAGCAGGCCAGTGTACAGTAAACCTGTGCTGGTCTGTGGCACCATTGCAAAGTAGGGACAGCCATGTCAAACATGTGTGTACAGCCACATGCACAATGTCTAGACTCAGCTCAGGGGTAGGTGGAATAATGTTGAACAGAAATGCACTGCTTTGGGGGAGGTATACAAGCTAGGGCTCAGGCAAATATAGTATGCAGTTGACATACCCTACTGCTCATGTTCTCACTCATAGGGGTGGTGGCCAACACAAAGCATCAGTGGCAGATGTACAAAGGTCAGCGAGGGTCTGTTAACATGTGGTGTATGTTGCACACACCATGGCAGTGTGGTGCAATGGTGCAAAGTGCATGCATTGTGTTGGAGGTATGGGGCATAGTCTACTAACACAAATGGTGCAATACAGGTATGTATGCTAACCACAACTATAATTGTGTAAGGTGCATGCTGTCTGCTATAACACATGCATGCTGTTGTGTGCAACTCAGGGATGTATGATAACTACCACTATAATTGTCTAAGCTGCAACTATAATTGTCTAAGCTGAATGCCATCTGCCATATCACCTGCATGTAGCATGTGTGTCTGTGTGTGTCTATGTGTGTCTGTGTGTGTGTGTGTGTGTGTGTGTGTGTGTGTGTGTGTGTGTGTGTGTGTGTGTGTCTGTGTCTCTGTCTGTGTGTCTGTGTGTGTCTCTGTCTGCGTGTCTGGTATAACTTGTAATGTACAGTTCTTGTCTTCCCCTCACAGGTGTTGATGTAGGTGCGTTGCCCTCCTGCGGTCCACCTGATGCTAGTGTCCCCACAGACTCTAGCAGTGATGATGATAGTATGATTGAGGCACAGGCAGGGTTGTCAGGGGCTGAATCTGTGCCATTGGTTGCCATTCCACCTGTCTCCCTCTCATCCTCGCACACAGTTCCCCTGCCTACACATATCCCATCACCACTGGCCATAGAGGAAGGAAAGTTGTCAGGTAGTAGCATGGAACAGGGAAGTGTGGAGACTATAGAAGGTGTGCCTGCACACAATGATCCCAGTCAACTGACTGGTGATGTCCCACACAAGCATGTGCCCAGCACTGCTCGTAGGAGGACCACTGGTCAACATACCCTGCGAGACAAAGCACATCAGCTGGAGTCACCAGACACATGTTTCAGGCTGTACTGGAGGCACAGGCATATGCTGAATGGCACAACAGAGAAGGTCTGAGGCTTCAGAGAGCTGCTGTCCGTTCATTAACTGCCAACATCCAGGCACTTGCAAATGCTCACCATCATCTTGCAGATGTTTTGGATAGACGATTGGGTAACATGGTGGGAGTACTTGACCATGGCGTGTCAATCCTCTAGCGTGGAATGTCTGTGCTGGAACATCTGGTGGGAGTGAAGCATCGGGCACGTGGATGTAGGTCAGCTACATCACCTGTTGAAGGTCTACGTGAGCATGCTACTGCACATGCCCGCTCCCATAGTGGCTGTAGCAGCAGCAGTGCAGCTGGTGCTGTGCAGTCCACACCAGGACACAGCAGGCCACGTGCACGTGGTCCTGGATGGTCCCAACAGAAATACGATTCCAGTGGACATGTGTCATCAGACAATACCCAATTTGGACCTCTGCCTGGTAGTGCCCGTGCAACCCCTGGCAGGCACAGGTCACGTGGCCATGGCCAGACACCACGAACTGTGAAACCTGCCTTGTGCATTCTGCAGCTGTTAATACCCCTGTGTATACACATACAATGGAAACAAATGTAGGGCACCTCAACACACACGCACATAACATCCACACACGCCCAATGATATCACAGGCCCTAACACACACACATGATGTCAGCCAATGCCACAGCCTAGGCCTCTGACAAACATTATCACCCTGTGCATATGATGATGCCTGTGCTGCATCCCTGTCATCCACACCATCAGTACAGGTACATGCTCATATGGTCTGATGCACAAGGTGAACATACTAGGTAGACAATTGTGGATTAATATTGTTGAGTAGTGTTGACAGGCAGCAGACATACCATGTATTACAGTTTTAGAATGCATTTTGTATGTTTGACAGTATGTATCATGTGTAACAGCACTAACAGCATGTTGATCATGACGTTCTGCCTTCCTCTTTCAGGTGTAGTTGCATGTACCAGGGGATGTCGGTGTTTGCGGTTAGTGTCCTATATGTACATGTTGACTACCCACAGGTCAGTATGACAATACCTGCATGCACTTTGTAGCTTCTACAACACAGTTATATTTTCCCATGTCTCAGTTATGTTTACTGTTCTAATGATCCAAGAATATGATAGCTGTGCAGTAAGCTACTGTGTTCAGAGCTGTCACATCCATAGTGGGTGACATCACAGTATACTTACCTGGAGCGGGGAGGAGGTAAAAGAGTGGTATGCTGGATGACAAGGGTAAAGGCTAGTGGAAATAGTGGCTTTTCATTGGGAAGCAGTAATACCCACTGCCATGACAGCATGCCGACACACCCACACACTCAGGGATTCACAGACACAGTAACACACACACACAGTTGCCAGTGTCTGGATGAGAACCCCTGCCTATGTGCATATCATCATTATAGTACTACGCAATTACAAGATGCGCTACAGAGATTACACATGTACAGGTAGTCAGAATGGCCTAAGATCGAGGACATCGAAAGGGATTCTACAGTGCAGTGAGTGCATGTGGGTAGGGGGGACCTTCAGTAGGCTATGTAACAACAGGTCACATCCCAATGTGTACATGTTAACAGGTGGTTAGAATTCCCGTCTACAATTGATGATATCAACAGGGATGCTAGATTGCATTGATTGAATGGGGGGAGGGGGCAATTACATTTCACTATGGTAAAATACAGCCTCACTCCAGGGACCAGACAGCCATACACATGGACAGCCATACACACAGACAGCCATACACACACACACACACACACACACACACACACACACACACACACACACACACACACACACTGTGGCATTCACAAAGATATACACCTATGTCACACACATACAGACACTTTACATATGTGAGGTTCATCCACCTGCCTATGCCTTTCTTTCTACACTTCACTCTGTACTAGGGTCAATAATAGTGTTCAGGAGAGTGAAAACATGTGGGATGTATTCCCAACCATACATGACATATATGGACACACACACACCCACACATGCCAGTACTGTGAATAAAACACCTGCCTATCTCATGATAGGTATTACAGAAGTACAGCACTATTGCATCTGGTACAAAGCTTACCAACTCTTTCCTTTGTCAACTGTGCTGATATATGCACAATATATGCACAGGGGAGGTATTACTGTTATAGGTGTCATAAGGTTTGCCTTCAGTGTCACCCTTACAGCATTCTACATTGCCTGTCTTCTACTTCAATTAACAAAGCCTGACCTTAGCAGTTACACAGATTATTGTAGGAATGGTTGTAACACACCAGTGAGCTGTCCTCAGTAATTCATCTGCAAAGAAGCCCCACCACTTAGTAGTCATGTCCAAACATCTGTCCATAGCTCATGTACGGCTTACTGTACTTAGAGCATATCACCATATACAGTTGGCAATGTTGAGGCTGTATTGCAACAGTATGATGTACTAAGACAACAGTCACCTTCAGACATCAGACACTGCACACACATGGAATCTACACAAACATCAATACATGTACACATATGCAGTCTACATCAGCATCAGTAAGTGCACTAGCAGGTCAAGAGGATACATTCCACACCTTCCCCATGCCATGTGTGAAACATAGCCAAGCATTACACCATAATGGATGTTGTATTCATGTATAGGTAGGACACCACCACCTTCACTGAGTAGCCAAGTGTACATATATGACAACAGCACATATCAGTGAGACACACACAGCATTATTCCATGTCATGCTCCTACAAACTGTTACTTGACAGTGCCATGGTGAAGCCAGGGCACTGTAATAGTCAAAAGTAAGCACATCATATTTGCCACACACACCTCATGTTTACTGGAAGAGTGCCAGCAATGTGCTCTGTTAGAGCTAGGCAGCACACTCATTCAAGCATGTGCGAGGTCTGTGACTTGTAAACATCTCACCCCAGCATGTACTGGCTATTGTGGTACTAAGGCTAATGTCCAGACAGCACACAGCATGCATGGCTTGCAATTGTTGACATGGGGTATATGTAGGAGCTGTGGCCACACATGGCTGTACATGTCATGAACATATCACCTGTGACTACTCAGGAACATACAGAGCAGAGCTAGAATTCCCTGAGTATGTCAATACAGGCCTTGTGTAGGTCCTATGATTCTGTTATTTGGGTATGTTTGTAGGCATTGTATTAGGTGGACATGTCTAATGACATACATGCCACATGATGTGTTGTATGATATGATAGGTGTCATGGGTGACCAGTAGAGAGGGAATATTACCTCTGTTAACATAGATATCAAACCTTATGTACTGTTAGCATGCTATCTGCCATGTGCATGTGTGTAATGAGTGTAGCCACCTGTATGTAGAAAAGATAACGAAAGCTATGGTAATGTCATTTATGTTGTATGAGTGTGGGATGTACATATCCAGGGTAGGTACAGTTAGGTCATATCCAACCATGAGGGTGTTGTTTACTGGTGTACAGCAACAGTCGACTGTGTTAATGCTGACAACATTTGAGGGACCCTGGTATGTGTACAACTGATCTGGTTACAAACAGTGGTGTTACTGCATTGCATAACACATTATGCAGCTGTGTCTGTACATGGGTACTTTGCACAGTTGATGTAGGCCTAGGTACAGCCCACCAATCGAGGGTTATCTGGTGGTCTACCATACTATGTCATACCACATATGGATGTGTGTTGGTAGTCTGGGGACAAGGTGGTGGATGTATATGAGGCTACAACCTAGAATGCAGCATTTGCCACTGTCACCTGTACCTGACTCATCTGTGATGCGTTATGTCAGAGTAGTGGTCTTTACATGTGAGTAGCCTTTATGAATATGTGTACACCACCACCTGGAATGGTCCATACCACTGTTATGGCGCACATGTCTGGATCTGAGTTATATGGTGGTAGTGCAAATATGCACTACAAAGCCTTCAGCCAGGTGTTCCTCACTGCCCAGATGTCAGTATTCCCCATTTCAGGTTCTACATTGAGCAAATGGATTACTAAAGCCACACATTTAGCACTGGTTAGCATAAGCATCCAATGCAATTGTCTTGCAGGTGTCAGGGTGTTACTTCTGGGTGTAGGACATTTGCCTTGGAATGTGGCTATATGGGTAAATGTGACCTAGGTATTATGCACACACATGTGAAACATGGATGCATGTGTTTTGTGTTGAAGGCTTGTCATTCAGTCATGACAGCCTGGAATGACAGACACTGGACAACCTCATAATAGCAGTAGGACATTGGCTCATTATTTTGGTCTAGCAGTTGCCACTCATACCATGACATCACTGCGAGTGGCAATAATGTGCTTGGTAGCAAATGCCTCATGTAAGGTGACGGACAGCAGCAGAAATTGTGTATATGACCAATGTGAGATATACTTAGAGTAGCGGTCCTGCTAATAATGACAACTACTAACACAGCCGGGAGAGGTCATCTTGACACCTGCACCTCAGTACCATTACACAATGTGGCTCACACATTATGCTTGCACATGCCACTGTTCCACGTATAATGCCACTGTCCACAACCTGCTATCAATGTATCACACATTACAGTGTAAACTATCTAGACGTGACTCTTACGAAAGTGGGGGAGGGAGTTAAATCATGTATATACAGAAAACCCACCTTTTCGAATGGGTATTTACACTATACTAGTTCCCATCCACGCTTCCAAAAAAGAGGAATTGTCAAAGGGAAGTATGTACGTGTCTCCCGCATGACTTCCCTAGACCAGGACTTTAGAGTACAATGTGAAATTTTAAGATCTTTATTCTTGGAAAGGGGATACCCACTTGAGATGGTAATGTCCATACAAAATGAAGTTATAGAAGCTCGTGATTCTAGATTTAGACCTATTCTGGGAACGAAAGACATGGACAAGGAGGGAGGCCACTCTTTGGGCACTACAGGGATGGTATCTGGTAACTTCACTTTTATCACTGATTTTTGTGGTAATGCAACACACATAAGAAACATTGTAGAGAAGGAGTGGCTTACGTTCCAGGAGTTAACAGATTTGAATTCTTTTAAAGACAGGGAGATTAAAACTATATTTAGAAGAGGATACAATATGAAGAGACATTTGGAACAATCAGAGCATTCCTTGCAGACTTCTAGAACAAAAGTAGGTACATATAAGTGTGGGCATTGTTCCTCCTGTAAGTATGTAATGACAGGTAGTCATTTCTATTTGGAGAGCAGAAATAGAGACATTAAGGCTATCGGCTATTACAATTGTATGTCCAGTGGGTTGGTTTATTTGGCTATATGTCAAAATTGTCCGGCGTTTTATGTCGGAAAGACTGAACGTCAATTCAAAAGACGTATATACGAGCATATGTATGACATAGCCAAATTTAAAACTACTAGTGCATTATATAAACATACTACTATATGTGAAGGTGCAACAATTTTGTTCTTCGTAATTGAAACTGTTCCTAAAGATATAAGGGGTGGACCATGGGAGGCCAGGCTAGCACATAGGGAAACATTTTGGCAAATTGTATTGGAAGCTACAAAAATGCCTGGGTTAAATGATTCTATCTCCATAGTGCCCTACTTAAAACTGAAAGCCAAGTGTATTTAAAGCAGGTTTTAGTGTAATTTGGTGACAGTGAATATTTTGTTTAATTTTAAAAAAATGTTTGTTTTATGTTTTTAAAATGGGTAATATTACTCAGTAACTATTTATATGTACCATTTTAAATGCTTTAACTTTGGCTACAAACTTGTTGGAATGCAATTTAGTCTCTGACATCAACAAAAGTTAATTAATAATTGAATGATTGGATACAGATGGGTGGATATTTAAACAGTGGCATTTTGTGTTATGTGTTATCTGAAGAAGTCATTCTGAAGACGAAAACGTGTGTGTTACTTTTGTTTAGTTTTATCCACGTTAATAAATTTGAAACTGGTATCGTTTTGGATTCTTGCTTCATATCTGCTTTCAGAGCCTTATTGTGAGTTACTATCGCCCTGTGAGACATCGGTCTGGTGTGGCTGCTTTTCTTTGGTGGTATTGGTTTTTGCAGCACTTTCCTTGGATTTTTTGGTCATGGCAGCCAGTCCGGTCTCTTCCCATGGGTGCGAGGGACAGAGCAATTTACCTGTCCAGGGATCCAGGTTCGAAGGGGACGGATTCGCTCAACTCACGGGTCAACTAACTGCACTTATCAACCTACTTACTCTGATTGGGCAAGGTATTCATCATATTATTTCTGAACAACGTAATATACTGGAGATTGTTACGCACTCCCAGGGGATTTCCCCTGCTAACATTGATTCTAATGGTATGCCCCGTCTTCAAGTGAACACTAAGCAAGTGATCCCTTGTGGTACTGACTTTAACAGCACGCCCGCTGTTTTGCGTGAGGCCGTATTGCCCCCCAATGCGGAAGTTCCTAGTGGATCTGAACATGACAATCACGGACATCCTGCTTCTAGCTTTACAGAATGGATGCTAGCCAAACCTAAATTTTCCTACGAGGACAACAGTAATGGCTGTACAGAAGAAAGACGTACCTTTCTGGAGACACAGCGCCTTTTTGAAAACGCGCTGTACCGATATAAGACCTTGGAGCTGGACAATTTGTATTTAGCAGAGAATCTCAATAAAGGTACTGTACCTAAAGGTTTAAGGGTATTTAAATACCCCAACCAGGTTACTCCTGGTAGTGATTTCCATAAAGAATTGATCGAAGCCTTTGACCAATGCGGTTTCAACATAGTCAAAGCTATTATAAAGAAAAATAGTCTTGAACTTTCAAGACTACAGCAAGACATTTCCCATTATTTTAAATGTATGTCTGGTGATTTATTGTTTGATTCTGCCAAGTATTATGATATTAGGAGGGAAGTGGATATGCATTGTGAGACAGTTTTAAATCGAAAATATAAGAAATTAAGGAGGGACATTTTAGAATACCAGCAAGGGTGACAATATCCCAGCCCACCCTATAATAGATGGCATACACCTCATATTAATGAACAGCCCTACCACCAGAATAGTCCTCAACCTGTTGTCACAGATGCATTTAGGGAAGAAGTACTTCCTTTTGAAGAAATCAATGAAGGCAATATGGAAGGGGAACCAGCATTGCGTAGATCTGAACGTATACGCCAGCAGGGACAACCACCTTTTGACAATATCCCCCCTTTAGACAGTGCCCCTCTGGAACGGAGGGGGAGGGGGGTGGGGTACCTCTAGCATGGAAGAAGAACAGGAGGCAGGAATGGTAATGCATGAACAGCAGCTTTCTATCCCCTTAGGGCAGTTTTCATTACACACCAAGGACAAATACAATATTTACAATTACAGTGACTTTTTAGTTACTGATACATGTTTTCAACTATTTACTAAGGGCTTCAAATTTGTACCCAACAAGCGTAGTAATTTGATTCATGCTATTTTAGATTTGAAACTTTTTATACGTAAACTTAACTTGGAAAATCTTTTAGGAACAGTGTCAGGGACTCCTAGTTTGCATTTAAGGAAATCCAGCACTTTCAACCCCCCACTTCATCCCCAGCTTAAAAACCTGGAACAAAGGATTGAGAACAGGTTCAGGAAAGAGCTGGGTTTAGATCGACTAACCAGTAATTTAACCTTGGATGAAAAAATGCTATTGGAAAAATTGAGTAAGGACTCCAGTCTGAGGATTATGGAGCCAGACAAAGGTGCGGGGACGGTCATAATGGATAACCATTTTTATCAATCCAAGATGTACAATATTTTATATGATTGTGATAGATACACATCTGCTTCTCTTAATGAAATAAACCTGTCCTACCACAAAATTGATTTGGCCATTCAGGATTTACTTGACCAGGAAGTGATAGAAATTGACACCTACACTTTTCTTGCTAATACTGACCCCAGGGTGCCCGCGATATTCGGGATACCGAAGATACACAAGAACCTTTTGGACCCTCCTTTGAGGCCCATTGTAGCAGCTCAGGGGTCCAAGATGCACAATATCTCCAAATATGTTGATTGGAAATTGAAGGAACTATGGGGAAGACAGGAATACATCCTCAAGGATTCATGGGCATTCCTGCGTAGTGTGACACCACATTTGTTTGAGAAGGATATTATATTTTTAACCATTGATGTGGTTGACCTCTTTTCCTGTATTCCAAGTGATATAGGTTTGGAGTGGCTAGAGGAAGCTTTATGTGAGTGTCATCAGATAAACAACAATGATGTTCATGCCATTATTGAACTATTGGGGCTAGTATTGAAGAACAATTTTGTTTATTTTGCTGGTGAATATTTTCATCAGATATCGGGGGTTTCCATGGGGGCAAATTGTGCCCCCACCTATGCAGACATTATTATGTATGTGTGGGAGAAAAAGTTTATTTTAAACAGCCCGTTTTCCAGTAATTGGAGCTATTATTGTAGATTTCTCGACGATATATGTATTTTTTGGAACGGGTCTGAGGTTGAGATTGAGGAATTTATCCGATACATACATACCACTACGACGTTCTTAAAATTTACCCATCAAATCACACATGACAGTGTAAACTATCTAGACGTGACTCTTACGAAAGTGGGGGAGGGAGTTAAATCATGTATATACAGAAAACCCACCTTTTCGAATGGGTATTTACACTATACTAGTTCCCATCCACGCTTCCAAAAAAGAGGAATTGTCAAAGGGAAGTATGTACGTGTCTCCCGCATGACTTCCCTAGACCAGGACTTTAGAGTACAATGTGAAATTTTAAGATCTTTATTCTTGGAAAGGGGATACCCACTTGAGATGGTAATGTCCATACAAAATGAAGTTATAGAAGCTCGTGATTCTAGATTTAGACCTATTCTGGGAACGAAAGACATGGACAAGGAGGGAGGCCACTCTTTGGGCACTACAGGGATGGTATCTGGTAACTTCACTTTTATCACTGATTTTTGTGGTAATGCAACACACATAAGAAACATTGTAGAGAAGGAGTGGCTTATGTTCCAGGAATTAACTGATTTGAACACTTTCAAAGACAGGGAGGTTAAAACTATATTTAGAAGAGGATACAACATGAAGAGATATCTGGAACAATCAGAGCATTCCTTGCAGACTTCTAGAACAAAAGTAGGTACATATAAGTGTGGGCATTGTTCCTCCTGTAAGTATGTAATGACAGGTAGTCATTTCTATTTGGAGAGCAGAAATAGAGACATTAAGGCTATCGGCTATTACAATTGTATGTCCAGTGGGTTGGTTTATTTGGCTATATGTCAAAATTGTCCGGCGTTTTATGTCGGAAAGACTGAACGTCAATTCAAAAGACGTATATACGAGCATATGTATGACATAGCCAAATTTAAAACTACTAGTGCATTGTATAAACATACCACTGTATGTGAAGGTGCAAAATTTTTGTTTTTTGTAATTGAAACTGTTCCTAAGGATATAAGGGGTGGGCCATGGGAGGCCAGGCTAGCACATAGGGAAACATTTTGGCAAATTGCATTGGAAGCTACAAAAATGCCTGGGTTAAATGATTCTATCTCCATAGTGCCCTACTTAAAACTGAAAGCCAAGCGTATTTAAAGCAGGTTTTAGTGTAATTTGGTGACAGTGAATATTTTGTTTAATTTTAAAAAAATGTTTGTTTTATGTTTTTAAAATGGGTAATATTACTCAGTAACTATTTATATGTACCATTTTAAATGTTTTAACTTTGGCTACAAACTTGTTGGAATGCAATTTAGTCTCTGACATCAACAAAAGTTAATTAATAATTGAATGATTGGATACAGATGGGTGGATATTTAAACAGTGGCATTTTGTGTTATGTGTTATCTGAAGAAGTCATTCTGAAGACGAAAACGTGTGTGTTACTTTTGTTTAGTTTTATCCACGTTAATAAATTTGAAACTGGTATCGTTTTGGATTCTTGCTTCATATCTGCTTTCAGAGCCTTATTGTGAGTTACTATCGCCCTGTGAGACATCGGTCTGGTGTGGCTGCTTTTCTTTGGTGCTATCAATGTATGCCTTTCAGGGCAGCAAGGTGTGTGACACATGTTGTAGGTAGCATCCGCCTGTGTGTCCCAGGTAACTTATTGTCTGTCACGTCCACACATGCATGAATGTGTATACTTAACATATATATGTCAGTACTTCATGTACATGTATGCATGTGTATCACACAACACAGACACAGATATTTCATTTACGGGCCACATGCAGGTATCAGGTAGTAAACCAGTATGATGTGCATATATACTGACAGGTAAGATGTGCATAGCTGTAAACCTGTGTGTTTACAATAGGAGTTCATTACAACATGTTCTGTACATGTAAGTGTATGAGCATGCACACTGTGGCCTTCTGTGGTTAGAATCAGAGTGCATCCCAAACAGCCCTGTGCTACTAAGTGTATGAGCATACCCACTGCCACCTTGTGTAATTTGAGTTAGTGCATCCAACAATCCCTTTGTTACTAAGTGTATGAGCATGCCCAGTATAACCTTGTGTAGTTGTAGTCATAGTGCATCCCAAACGGCCCTGTGCTACTAAGTGCATGAGCATGCCCACTGTAACCCTGTATAGTGATAGTAGTTGTCCATTCCACAGATGGCCATGCTCCAGTTCAGGTTCCTGTTGTGCTACAACTATACCTCTCAGGCCTACCTGCAGATGATGTGTCTTGTTTGTGCATACAGGTTGTAATGGACACCTACTTTAAACACACAGGTTTACAGCTATGTACTTCATGACTGTCAGTCTCCCTGTTGTTGTCCTCAATCTTAGAAGGGCAGTCTGACTGCCTTGGACTGTGTAATCTTTGTGGCGTGACTTGTAACTGCTTAGCACTGTAATAGTGATCTGTAGATAGGCAGGAATTCTGATCCCACCACTGGCAACTGTGTGCATGTGCTTGTGTGTGTGTGTCAGCAAATAGCTGGGTGTGTTTGTTTGTGTGTGTGTCAACAAATGTGGGAGTGTGTGGGTCAGAAAATGACTGAGTGTGATTGTGTGTATTTGTGTCTGCATCCTGTCATGAGAGTGGGTTTTGCTGCATTCCAAAGAGATACCTCCTTTTGCACTGGCCTTTATCCTTGTCAACTGCTATACCCCTCTCTTCCCCCCTACCCACTGCAAGTAAGCAGTCCTGTGATGTCACCCAGCTCAGAAGTGGAATCAGAGGAAGTGTAATTGTATGTGTTCTGTGGCACATATCCCAACTGCATACCACTGTACTAGTTACCTTTACATAGGCAAGACGTGTATGCACAATACTAGCAAGTGTGTGCATGTTTGTGTGTGTGACTACCCTGTAGCCAGGCATACACATGTGTAATGTCTTTTAGCACACCATGGTAGCCAACTGAGGTGACCGGTGTGTACAAAGTATTACATAGTTAGGAATGGCAAAGAATACACAGTCAAGCACTACTTCAGTTGGGTATGTTATTTTCCTGTGCCACTGTCGAGCAGTGACACAGAAGTAGTCACTGGGGTGTAAGTCCATACCCATCATTCCCCCACCCTAACTCCACAATCCCCGGGATAGATTACATTAGCCATCATTCCCCACCCCAAATTCCATATACACAACAACCATCCCTTCTCTGGTGAACTGCTTAAGATTTAAATGTTATAACACAAGAGACTCCTCTGTTTTGTGTACACGTCAGTCCCTTTGGAACCCTTCTGTGTCACAAAGGGTGCCCAGACGTATATATATATATATATATATATATATATATATATATATATATATATATATGGCTATAGCTTTGTCTGTGTATATGCATATATATATGCATGTGTACACATCCCGTAGGTGTGTGTGTGTATATATATATATACATATATATATATATATATATATATATATATATATATATATATTGTAGAAACGCTACCCAAGATGGATGAAATACGAATAAAATACTTCCACGATCCAAAGCTCCAAAACTCCAAATCAATGGACAATGAATTTAGTAAAAAACTTTTATTCACAGTGAAACGTTAGCGCTATCACGGTATGCCCGCTTCATCAGACGTTACAAATCACTACTTACAAAACCATACATATAGCAGTTCAAAAAACGTCACATCCCATTGTAATTAATTAATTAAGCCATACAAACCATGAATATCACGGACTTCGGCTCAAATATTGATATCGCCACAATAACATGAGTAACTAACAATAATCATTATTAAAATCCTAAACAAAGTATCAACACATTTGAATGACTTAAAACCATAAGGATATACAAAGTAAAATGTATTATATAAAAAGCATGTCAAAATATAATGCTACTAACATTCCTATCTACACCAGACCATATGATAGGAATATATTAAACCTAACCTAATCTAGCTAGCACTTAATAACTAAAGGATATATATACGTATGCATATATTAGAATAAATCTAACACTAAAAATGTATGTATCCATACCTAACTACTTGATAGATCTAGCTTTCAGGGCTGGCCTTAGAGATACACATTAATTCAGCCCCCTTCCACGATGTGATCCTAGTCTCAAGATCCATTCAGTTTCAGAGAGTTCAGTGGAGTTGACAATATCACCACCTCTCAAATTACTGAACTGGACATGTAGCACCTGAAACATAAATCTATGGTTATTATACTCTAACAGATGCTTGGCAATAGCACTGCATGCATCGGATCTGGCATAGCAATAGAGGTGATCCCTCACCCGCTCTCGTAGGGACCTATTAGTCTTCCCCACGTAAAATACAAAACAGACCTGGCAACATGCCACGGATATAAGGTTCCTAGTTGTACAATCTGCCCTACCTTTAATCTCCCATAGTTTCCCATCATTGGGATTCCTAAAGAATCTGGACAAATCTATGTAATCACATTGGGCACATGACCCACATCTCCTAGTACCAAACACAACTAATGAAGTACCCTGATGTTTTACAGCACATAAATCCGGAAAGCATAGGTGCTGCTTAAGATTTTTAAGATTGTTATAAACATAACGCGGGCAGCTGCCAACAATGTTACGGGTATCACTATCTGTTGTAAGTATATTCCAATTATCAAGCAACACTTTCTGAACTGTCATTAAGTTCATGGCATAAGGAAGAATCACAGGTAACTGCAAAGTAGAACTTGTCCTATTAGGGTCAGTTCTCATCACCCTATTTGCCGAATAATAGGGTCTCCCCTTAGTATTCCTAAGTCTATCCACTTCATCACATACAGAATTCAAAACCTCTTGCTTATAGCCCCTTCTGAGGAAGCTATCCTTCAGTTGCTCAACCTCAACTCGAAACTTTGCATCATCAGAGCAAAGACGAGAGAGCCTCAACGCTTGGCCCTTGACTATATTCCTGAACACACCAGGCTGGTGCATGCTGTCTACTGCTAAATATGTAGCTCTATAACAGTCTTTCCTGTGTATACTGGTATTAAAAATACCAGACTCCTTATAGACTATTACATCCAAGTAATTAATTCTAACCTTGGAATGGTCCATTGTAAATTTCAGAAACCCTTCTAAACTGTTGACATATGATATAAATGCTTCAAGTTCCTCAGTGGTGCCACGCCATAGGAGAAAGAGGTCATCGACAAATTGTCTAAAAAAGACGATGTTGGAACAGGTCAACATGACCTCCTTCTCCCATGCCGCCAACACAAGGTTGGCGTACGAACTGGCACAGCTCGTGCCCATGGCTACCCCTGTTAGTTGTCTAAACGGTTTATCCATAAACATAAAAAAGTTATTCTCAAGAACTGTTTCTAACAGGAGGGTTAATAAATCTATTTCAACATCATTAAATAACCCTTGCAACTGCTTCCTAATCAAACCCACACCATCATCATTGTGAATAAAAGTTTTTTACTAAATTCATTGTCCATTGATTTGGAGTTTTGGAGCTTTGGATCGTGGAAGTATTTTATTCGTATTTCATCCATCTTGGGTAGCGTTTCTACAATCTATTTTTGGGTGATCGTTGGGTGTATTTTTTGCATATATATATATATATATATATATATATATATATATATATATATATGTAGTTATGACAGTTGTACAGATGTAGACTTGTCTTTGTTGTTTCACAGAGTACAGTACATTCATGGGTACTGTACATATGTACACAAAGTGACTGTCCCATTTGTTTTCAGTACTGTGGAATACCTGTAGTAAGATGTGCATTATAGACTCTATGCAACATGTATACAACCTAGATGGCTTAGTGGTATGTCCAGTGACCTCACTATGCATGGTCCAGGATTCACAACCTGCAAACCTTGTTGATACTGTCAATTAGGACTGCATAAGACAGTTGTAAGCAGGTGTAAATGTGTTTTCATGACAGTAGGCAGTGGGTACATGCAGATAACAGACATGTACAACTCGCAGTACACTTGAAATGCCCTTCTTTGGCATTCCTGCTGATGTCACCCACCTACGAATACACCTCTGGGACTGCTGTGACCCAGTAATCTCCATGGCGCATGCTGTAACTGCGTAATGCTATACTGTGTTAAACTAGTTTGGGAGGTGTGCTAATCCCAAACAGGCCAACTGTGTGTGTCTGTCTGCCTGAGAAAATAACAATGTTTTTTAGGGTATGCACACTCTTTACAATTCACATAACCACCTGTGGCATTCCTGCTGATGTCACCCACCTAGAAATACACCTCTGGGGCTGCTGTAATCCAGCATTCTCCATAGCGTGTGCTGTAATTGCATATTGCTGTAGTGTAATAAACTAGTTAGGTATGGGTTCTATTCCAAGACAGGCCAAATGTGTCTGTCTACCTGAGGAAGTAATGCTTTTTAGATTATGCACACTCTTTACAATTCACATAACCACCTTTGGCACTCCTGCTGTTGTCACCCACCTAGTAATACACCTCTGGGACTAATGTAACCCAGTAATCTCCATAGCACATGCTGCAACTGTGTAATGCTGTAGTGTGATACACTAGTTAGGTAGGGGTTCTATTCCAAGAAATAGCAGGTGCGTATGTCTGTTTGACAGTCAGAGCCTGTGTGGAGGTGGCTGTGAGTATCTAACCATTGGACATGCTGGGGAGCGGATTTTGTAGTTTTCCTATATGGTGTTTGTATTGTATGTCACAATGTCCACCTCACGAGGAGTACAGATGTCAGTCAGCCAACGGACTGTGTTGGCAAGCCATACCCCTACATGTGGCAAAAGGCCTGGTGATCAAATAATGCAACCTTACTATTACCCAGAATACATTCTAAACCCATGAGTCATACACAAACACACTTTCCAAGAATATCCCGCTATGTTGCTAGTACCCTAAACATTGATGACAGTTAGTAGGCATGGTGTGATTGCAGTGGGCTGCAGAGGGCACGGCACCCTGTACAGCAGTACATGAGGCATATAATTGCGGAAAATGTGCCTTCACTATGTTCCCCACTGGATGCCTACAACATATGTGGTGCCATCAAATGTGATCCACAAAGGCCATACAATGCCTTACACATGTACACTGTATGGACCGATGCCACTGACACCAGGGAATACCTGTATCATACTTGTAGGAAAAAATAGACGTTGGTGGCACACAGCAGAAATATTTATTGATAGAACAGAAAGTAAGCACTTTTGCGGATAAACTCCACTTCTTCAGGCTAACAGTAAATTAGAAATAACATGACATTTAAAATGTCTCTAATCATACACCAACCAATGAGAGGCAAGACCTTAATCACTCAAAGGAACATTAAAGTGCTAGTGCAACATGAAAACATAAATACATCTTTCCAAAGCTATAGTATCTAATAAACCCTAAAAAACATTAAAGCAATACATAAAATATATAAGCATGTCTATATATACTAACATACCTTACATTAAAATGCATAGCATATAGAATATATACTTTTTAAGACATATAATATGTATATGCATGCATATATATATATATATATATATATATATATATATATATATATATATATATATATACACACACACACACACACACACACACACACACACACACACACACACACACACACACACACATATATATATATATATATATATATATATATATATATATATATATATATATATATACACACACACACACACACATATATATACACACATACATACACTCTTTTTACTCAAACTAACCATAAGGCATGTATGAACAATATAAAAATGTATCTCTACCTACAATTAGTAAATAACATTAAAATATATCATATTCCATTCATATTCAGAGGGGTTAATGTTTTAAAGCCCGAGCTTTCAGGAATGGCTTCAGTGATACTTTACTATTAAGACCAGGTGGTCTATCAGCTTGAAGCTTCAATATTCATTCTTGTTCTATGGCTTCTGTTTGACTATTTAAATTACCCCCTCTCTTATTCATATGGACTAACTGTAGCACAAAAAATGTAAAACTATGTCCTGAGCTTTCAGTTTTAATATGCATAGCAAGTGCATTGCTCTCCTTAACATTCCTTATGTCCCTCATGTGTTCCAGTATTCTGTCTTTAAAAACCCAATTTGTCTTACCTATATAGAAGGCAAACAGGCCACACAAAAAATAAAATATACCACATTCTTCATCTGACAGTCAGCGTAAAAGTTTGTTTCAATCTTAAAACCCTTTTGTGGATGTATAAACTGTCCTCCAACATGTATATGGGAACATGCCATGCATCTTCTACCTATGCACGTTCCTAATCTATCCGAGCAATTATACTGATATACTCCTGTAGACTTATAACAAAGTTATCTTTTTAAGGACCTATTATTTTTAAAAGTAAAACGAGGCTCATCACCTATCACTCCATTGAGTTCCTTGATGCTGGATAAAATATCACAGTTATTTTTTATAACATCACATACTCAATTTATATAACTGGCATATGTAAGTTGCATCCTTAATACCTCACTATTTATATTTCCCGTAGAATGTGTATTAATTTCATTACCACTTATCGGTCTTATTTGTGCCATTCCTGTATTACTATAGTAAGGTTTACATCTATCAGGTCTTTCTTCTCATGCTAACTCTATCTGTCTATCTATATCACATTCTTTGTACCCTCTTGTCATAAACTCTTGTTTTAGGCAAGAGAGTGCTGTATGTAGAGCAATGTCATCATTATGCAAATGCATAATGCGATATATCTGTCCTTTCAAAACATTCACCTTGGTATGTTTAGGATACATACTACCATTGTGAAGCACAGTATTTTTCCTAACTGGTTTCCTATATAGTTCAGTAGATACCTGATGAAGTATATCTCTCTTCACCTTTACATCTAGAAAATCAATTTCTCTGTCTGAGTATTTATAAGTAAATTTAAGGAATGGGGTGAGATTATTAATGTATGTAAAAAATCCCTTTAGGCGTTCTTCTGTATCATGCCATAAAAGAAAAATGTCATCCACAAAACGCTTATACCAGGCAATGGACTCAGCAAATTCATTATTATTAATCACATAGTTAGTTTCCCACTGTACCAAAAATAGGTTGGCGTAGGTATTGGCACATGCCGTGCCCATAGCCATGCCAACCTTCTGTATGTAGTGCTCCTCTCCAAATATAAAATTATTATTTTCTAGAATAATTTCTAGTAGTGCACATATTAGGTTGATTTTATCTGATGACATACTCTTAGTACATAGAAAGTCCCTAACATTCTCAATACCCCAGTCATTCAGGATAACTGTGAATAGGGACTCAACATCTAGGGTAACAAGCCAGCAAGTGTCATCTAACACTTCAAGATGTGTGCCCAACTCTACAAGAAAATCCTTTGTGTCTTTTAACACAGTAGTACATTCTCTTAGGATGGGACGTAAAGTATTTTCCACAAAAATTGAAAGAGGTTCTGTGGCCCATCCCCTACTAGACACTATAGGATGCATTGGAGGGTCAACGGTCCTTTTATGAATTTTAGGTAACCCATAAATATTCGGAATTACAGGAAAATCAACATTAAAATATTTAAACAGTGACTGTGAAATCATTCCTGTCAAATGCAAATCAAATATCAAAAACTGTATTTTATCTATAACTGCCTTAACAGTAATGGTGGATATTTCCTGATAAGTGTCATCATTATTAAGCAAACCTAACATGCCATGAATATATGCATCTCTGTCCATAACAACAATCCCTCCCCATTTGTCTGCTGGACGTATCTCAACACATGTTAAGGCTTTTAAGTCAAGAAGTGCTTGTTTCTCATTCGCTGACAAATTAAAAAAAATATTATTACTATTGTTCATAGAAAATCTATCTCTTATCTGCTTTTCACATATTTCTAGAAACAAATCAGTAGTTTTATTACTGGGAGGGATATATGTACTCGATTTTTTAAAAATGCATTGGTTCTGTATATTTCCTTGAAACATAGTTTTCAATGTCAGTGTCCTGCCAAACATTTTAAGCTCTTTTAAAACATTCACAAGGTCAGTCTTTTGGGCTAGTATAAAACTCAAGCCCCTATTCAATAAAGTCACCTGTACTTCGGTCAAAGGATAGGATGAAATATTAAATACTAGGCTTGTTTGGCTCTTTTTCCATTCCTCACCTGGTCGTTGACACTGTATGTTCGTCGTGTTGTTTTGCCATTGAGTGTACATTTCCTGGATCTCCCTCTGATGGGGAGAGGATCGTGCAGTAAAAAAACACTCTGTTCCATATTAGATGCAGCTGTTACTTGCATTACAGGACTTTGCCCCTTACCACTTGAAGCACCCTCGTTTACTATAGAGTGCTTAGATTTAGTAGCAGGCACATTCACATAAATCATTGATGCTGTCTCTCTCAATGTCTCTGGAACGCTTTTATCCTGAGTACTCACTTTAGAGCCTTGACTATCGAAGGCTGGATTGGTATTATTAACAAAATTATTAATAGATCTCTTTGGATCTTTCTTGTTTTTGCCCATATAGTCTTTTCTCATACAGAGAGATACTTTCATACAGACTGTCAAGCTTGTCAGCTATTGTCTGCATTGAAAAACGAGTGTATACTTCACTTTGCAGGCAGTGTATATCTTTAAGTAATTCTGATTCCTCTGGGCTAAAAAACTCATTGAGATAACTTCATATACTTAGCACTGCATTCAAGATTCATAATCTGCCAGCGTCTAAGTAATTCAGGATGTGAGTGCCCATAACTCGGCATTGTAAGCACTCGGAGTCCTCGGTACAATATTCAGTTTGAGAGATGCCTCTAGATGGAAATGCTGCCATTGCAGCTGTTTATATTTATAGAGCTTGTTCTCAAGAGCTCTATAAATTTTTAAAAAGTTTTCATGTTCATTAAAATCAATTTGTTGAGAATATGAGTCCTGAGGAAAGTATGTTCCATCTGCTAGTAATGGATTAACCTGATGGTTAAGCAGGGACTCAAAATGCTCGCACATCCTCCTTCCGCTGTCATTATTATCCAGGAGCCCCACATTCATGGCTGCGCCAGTGCAGGATATATTAGAATTTTCTTCTGCCATGTCCGGTATAGTATACCAAAATGCATGTGAGAATAGAAATAAAAATACTAAATACCGGATAAAGCAACCAATGACTTGAAAGTATCAAACTTGTGAGAAAAAATAGACGTTGGTGGCACACAGCAGAAATATTTATTGATAGAACAGAAAGTAAGGATTTTCTTCTAGAGTTGGGCACACATCTTGAAGTGTTAGATGACACTTGCTGGCTTGTTAACCTAGATGTTGAGTCCCTATTCACAGTTATCCCGAATGACTGAGGTATTGAGAATGTTAGGGACTTTCTATGTACTAAGAGTACGTCATCAGATAAAATCAACCTAATATGTGCACTACTAGAAATTATTCTAGAAAATAATAATTTTATATTTGGAGAGGAGCACTACATACAGAAGGTTGGCATGGCTATGGGCACGGCATGTGCCAATACCTATGCCAACCTATCTTTGGTACAATGGGAAACTAACTATGTGATTAATAATAATTAATTTGCTGAGTCCATTGTCTGGTATAAGCGTTTTGTGGATGACATTTTTCTTTTATGGCATGATACAGAAGAACGCCTAAAGGGATTTTTTACATACATTAATAATGTCACCCCATTCCTTAAATTTACTTATAAATACTCAGATGGAGAAATTGATTTTCTAGATGTAAATGTGAGGAGAAATATACTTCATCAGGTGTCTACTGAACTATATAGGAAACCAGTTAGGAAAAATACTGTGCTTCACAATGGTAGTATGCATCCTAAACATACCAAGGTGAATGTTTTGAAAGGACAGATATATCACATTATGCGTTTGCATAATGATGACATTGCTCTACATACAGCACTCTCTTGCCAAAAACAAGAGTTTATGACAAGAGGGTATAAAGAATGTGATATAGATAGACAGATAGAGCTAGCATAGGAAGAAAGACCTGGTAGATGTAAACCTTACTATAGTAATACAGGAATGGCACAAATAAGACCGATAAGTGATAATGAAATTAATACACATTCTTTTTTTTTTCAGAATTAATTTTTTTATTTCATTTTCCAAGATTTGCATGTTACAAAAAACAATTAATACATAGTAGAAATAAAATAACAATGGATTAACATAGGATCAACTAACACATGTTATACTGTAATTCATGGTTTCCTGTGAATTTATCCTTGCTGGTGCAACATTTTAACAAACTTTAAACAAAGAAAGAATACATTTTCCTTTCTGGCAAGCTTTGTCCAATGGCATAACATATCATGTAATATAAAGTGTAATAGGAGTATCAGTAAAAGATTAATAACTAGTTATTTATATAATTATTTACCACTGACCATTGTTACTTTATAGAGAAAAGAATTTATAATTGTATCCCTGTATCTAACAAGGGAAACTATTTACAATATTTACATTATTTACATATGGTTGTCACTCTTGAAGGATATTGTGGTAGAATTTAGATTTGTATGTAGGTACAAGTGGACTTTGGTATACTTAATGTAGTTAAGATAGCATTCATAGAGAATGCTATGTATGGTCTCCAGAGATTGTTGGAGAAAAGATTGAAATTTGATGTGTGGGCGGTACAATAAAGCAACAAACTCTAATTTTAGTGCAGGTCTAGGATAGAATTTCTATGAGCTTTCCCCAGTAATTCTTAAAATAGGTTAGTTTCTTTCGACTCACAGTTTTTAATTTGTTAGCCAAAACATATTGAATAGCCATATTTTTGAATTTTGACCAGGAAGTTTTGGATCTATCAAGCCAGTTGAGAGCTATGCAGGATTTAAGTAGTGTGCTTAATGTTACTATAATATGTTTGGATTCTAACGTGTATGTATTGGGGAAAATGTTCAATATTGACATTTCCCATGAGAGGGTGGATTTCATATAGCCTGATTTCTCCAATTTCACTCTTAGGGAGCACCAAAGCTTGTGTACATTTTTACAAGACCAAAAGATATGTAGAATGTCAGCTATTGTATTAGCACATGTAGGACAAAAGGGGAGGAATTAGGATCTATTTTACTCAGGAAGAGTGGTGTATAGTAGGCATTGTTATTTATCATGATTTGAGTATAGATTAATTTTTTTAAAAGGAGTAAGTTTTGTAGTTATTTGTATTGCTGCTAATTTTTGTTCATTGGTTAATTTTATGTTTTGGGTCATCCAATAGTTTGAGTGTAGAATTTCATTTTGGTATTTAGCTCGAGTGATTTGTCTATAAGTACTTGAAAACATTTTGTTTTTTTTGTAGCAAAAGAGAGGTGAATTGTTGATATAACTGGTATTCTTGTGGAGTTACATTGATTCCTGATGTTTTCAAGGTTATTAAGTATATTATTTGGTTAATGATTAATCTGTATTTTTTAGTTAGTGCCAAGACATTTACAATATGGCTTAGGGGTTGATCTTTTAACTGATAAAAGTCCTATATTGTACAGCTTTTGATCTCTGGATAGTTTTCTAGGTTTAGCATCTTGTTATTTAATTTAATTTCAGGATTCATGTGTATTGGTTGAGCCATAATTAAGGAATTCCTTATGTTTAAAGAAGCGGCAAGCTTTTGAAAACATGTTACATTTTTGATTATTACGGGATGTACTTTGAAATTTCTTAGGGTTTTGTTGCTAAGGAAAGGAATAGCTTTTGGGTTAATGTTAAGGGTACTTAGATTCTGGTAATAGATTTTTATCCAAAGGGGATTCCAGGAAGTATCAGAGGGTTCATATTGGGTTAGGCACATAATGTGGTTAGCTCTGATAATATGATAATATGTCTAAAAATCAGGAAGACTCAAGCCACCCCTTTCTTTAGGTAGTGTTAGTTTTTTGTAACTAATTCTAATGCTCTTCAGGTGCTATATAAAATTACCCAGTGTTGTTTTCAATTTGGAAAAGAATTTATTTGGACACTTTGGCTAACCGCTTGAAAGTGGTACAATATTTTGGGCAGAATATTCATTTTTATGACTGATGTCTTGGATAGAAAGGAGAGGTTTAGGCCCCTCCATCTGTCCAAATCTTTTGTAATTTTTGACCAAACTATGTAGAGGTTTTCTTTTATAATTTCTTTATGCGGGTTGATAAAGGTAACACCTAGATATTTGAGTGAATATTCTATTTTAATCTTTGACTCTGGGAAGAAAATTTCCTTATGGTTAAAAGGGTTTAATGGGAATATTTTTGATTTATTGGGATTCATAGCATAATTTGAGATTGCCGAGAAGTTGTCAATCGAGTTTAAAATTTTAACAAGATTAGTGGAGGGATGTTGAAAATAAATGTTGAGATCGTCAGCAAATGCCATGTATTTAATTTGAGTCCTTGAGATGTAGATAGAATGGTTAAATGTTTTTTTGACTTAACTTTAAAAGGAGGACTTCTAAGTAGAGGTTAAAAAGATATGGGGAAAGCGGGCATCCTTGTCTAGTTCTGTTGATTATATGTATAGGATGTGAGTTCTTTTTATTTATATGTAGTGTGGTGGTAGCTTTATTGTATAAGACTCTAATCATAGCTAAAAATTCTTCGGGAAGAGCAAAGCATTTTAAAACCTTGAACAAGAAGTTTAAGTTAACTCAGTCGAAAGCTTTTTGTGCATCAACGGATAATGCGTATTTAGGGGAGGTGTCTTTAGCTGTCATATTTGTTATTGCTTCTATTGTTAGCGTATTATCCCAGACTTGTCTGTTTTTCATAAAACCTAACTGTTCGGATGATATGATAGAGGGTAGTACTTTGTTCAATCTGTGTGCCAATACTGTTGCTAGTATTTTGATATCTAGATTAATTAATGTAATTGGGCGATAGTCATTAGGGTTATGGCCAGTTGTGTTAGGTTTTGAGATGAAAATCGTTTTAGAGTTGTTTATGTATAAATCTGTAACCCCATATTTTATTATGTGATTATATACTTTGAGTAAAATAGGGACTAAGTGCTTTGCAAAAGCTTTATAGAATTCTGATGTATAGCCATCAGGGCCTGGGGATTTCCCTAATTTCATTTTCTTGATGGCTAAAGATATTTCTTCAGTAGTTATTGGTTGTTTAAGAAGCTTAACTTGGGTATCATTAATTTGTGGCAAATGCAGTTCATCTAAAAACATGCTGGATGCTATTTCATCTTCCAGAGGATGTGGGCCATATATCTCACAATATATTTCTTCAAAGGTTTTTATAATGTCCTTATCCGAGTCAAATAATTTATTATTATATTTAAATTCTTTTATTTCGGAAGAGGGAGGTTTTATATTGATTATTCTGGCTAGGACCTTAGAGGGGGTTTGGGCCCATTCAGCATATCTATGTAATAGCCTAAGTTCAATAAGAGAGATCTGGTTCATTTGTGCTTCTTGCAGTTGTTTTTGTGTAGCAATGACCTGCTTCTCAAGCTCCAGAGATTGTTTTTGTTGCATTTGTATTTTAAGATTTTTTAGCTTAAGTTCTAGATTGTCAACTTGGGATTTGATTTGTTTTTTGAGCATTGATGCTTTTTGTATTAATATTCCTCTGAGTGTTGCCTTAGCCGCTGCCCACTGCATATCAAATGGGATATTTGTTTTTGCTAAGTTACTGCAAGTGTGGTCAAGTAATTCTGTCACTTCTTGGCAGATTTCCTTATTTTTCAAGAGGTTGTGGTTCAGGGTCCAATTTATTACATAATTCTCTTTTGTGTTTGGCTTAGTCTCATTTATTTTTAGGTTGATTTTTGCATGATCAGACAAGATTCTGGGATCCGCATAGTATTTTATTTCAAATTTTTTGAACTTGGTTGAGATTAAAAATAAGTCTATTCTGGACCATGATTTATGGGATGTTGAAAAGAATGTGTATTTACTGATTGCAGAGTCCTGTCTGAACAGTTTGAAAGGATCAAATATATTAAAATCTTCTATTAGTTCATTTAGAAGATTTGTTAAGTCCACAGGTTGTTTATTTTCTTTGTTTGTTCTGTCAAGTTCAGGTCTGTTAATCATATTCCAATCCCCCCCTAGTAGATACAAATGATTTGGGAATTTTTCTAAAACTGAATATATATCATAAATAAAAGCAGTTTGGTGCATACAAGGACCATAGACATTAAGGATAACTATATTTTCATGGAAGGGTGGAAGGGAACATACTAAGTAGCACCACCTGCCATTGGGATCACTGTTGCTTGCTTTTATAGTGCCTTTGAAGGAATTTTTAACTACTATTGCTACCCCTTTAGATGCAGTATCGTTTCCGGCTGCTATAATTAATTTAACCCATTTCTTATTTGCTTCCTTCTCCCATTGAGCTGTGGTCATGTGGGTTTCCTGAATAAGCGTTACTTCAGCTTCTGATTTATAAATTAAGTGTAAAATTAACTTCTTTTTTCTATTATTTTGGAGACCTTTAACATTCCATGATTCCAGTAGTATCATGCTGTCTTTACTGACAATACAATTTGTATGCTGGTGTGATGGTTCAGGTGTAATTTAGTCCTTCTATAGGGATGATGATCTTTTAAGTATATGGTATGTAAGCTATATTGAGATATTAACAACAGTATTGGGATTAATGAGTGACAACCCACCCCTTGCAGACCTCCCCCCGTGCGTATCCACAATCTTCTATTATCTGTAAGAGGTATTATAAAACTATGTACACAACAAACTATAATACAAACCTCTCTTGTCATTCTAAGATCCATCAGATAATTAGCATTTTACTTACTTCCTTGCCTGCATTAGCTTGTAATAACTATTTAATGTTATAGTAATTTTATTTATTAGTTGAAAGAGATTTTAGCTCTATCCAAAGGGTGTTCTTAGACCACTTTCCCGGTCAGGTAACCTAAGGGGTTAAGTTTATGTTTTTAATATTTTAAAATTATATTCCACAGAGATTTTATCCCCCATAGTTGAGAGTTAGAGTCTGTATTTAAGATAGACCTTCATCCCTTGTTCAATGAATAAGTTTAGTTCTTTGCTAGTATAACTAGGACTCTCCCCATTTTCACCCTAGAGGGTTATATGGAAAAAATCTCTCCAGTCGTAATGAGCTTGCAGAGAAACTGAAATTGATACTATTTATACTGATCTCAATAATAACAGCCATTAGATGTCACACACTATTAGAACTGAATCACTAAAAGTCAATAGCAATACTAGTGAAGAGATCGTAATATATAACATTTAACATCAGTATAAAAATGTTACATAAAACTGATAAGCTTTATCAAATATTTTCTACAGGTTGTACCATTAACAATCTTTCTTCAAGTAACATCATAGCATCACTTAATTCTTTTCCATTATAGAAAAGACACTGTGTTCCTAGGAGGGCATAAGAAGATGTACTTACTGTAGATGATGTCAGGAAACTATGTTCCTTGAGATATTTTATTACCTTTACATTCAATAGTATCTTGCTAAAGGCAGCGCTGACACCCTAAAGGTTAACTGAGTTAAAAGCTATAAGGCTGAAACTTTTGTACTGAACCATGAAAGATAAAAAACTTGAGGTTGACAAAATTTGCCAAGTCTCTTACTGCAAACCTTGCCCATAGGTGTTTGCTTTTATCTCTTTAAGAAATTTGCTGCCCTTCTTTATATATTTAACCCCTTTAAATTATCCTGTCATATTGCTTCATGTTTGTTTTAGATTGGTAAGAGTGATGATGAAAGGACAGAATGAATAACATGTAACCTGCGATTGGGGAACATCCGATAGCATATAGTAGGGGTCATTATTTAATAATGAGTGTCTTCAGAGAAACTGGGCTGTATATGTCTTATTTAATAGTCCTGATATCATAATCTGGCGTTACAATCTTTTAAAAATTAGAAAGCAAATGACAAGGAACTGATATCTGGTTGAGGTATATTTGAGTTAAGAAACTACATCTGGCGGCTGAAAGAAACCCTTAGAGTCTAGGGGCGAAGTATATTGCAGCAAACAGGGCCAACAAAGCTGCATTTACATAAAGGACTGTCAGCTCATCACTATTTGCGTGAAGGCTCCTCCTCTTGACCGTCAGACACGCAATGCCTCATCTTCCCTTCCTAGTATACGCATTCTGTGCACTTCTGTTGATAAAATTCTGAGAAAAGGATTAGATTCCACTTTCCAGCAGTATCTCATATCTCTGGGGGTTAGTTCACATGGATGACACTGTGTCAGGAACAGTGAAAAACGCTCCTCATCTAATCTTGCCAGGTATGTAATGTTTAGCAGATTCCTTCGGTTGTTTTGCATGTTAGGTCGATGTTATGCTAACATTCCCGCTGTTACATAGCAAATTTCAGGGGTATGTAGCTTGCATTGCGTTGTCTGAGATCAAAGAACGATTGCAGGATTAGAATTGTCATCGCATACAGTTTGGCAAATGATGCATCCATCGGGTTGGTATTAGGAGTGTATTTTTCTTATGTGTGATAGTTTTCACTTCTCGACTTTGCTGTTATTTGTGCTTAAAGGAAAATGAAGCATTTCTTTATTTATTTCTTTGTTATTTTGATAAGCTAGAAGGATTGTTAGCTTTGTTATCCTTAGAGCTGTTGTTTTGTGAACTGACGCAGCATCGTGGTCCGGACGTGATTTCAAGGTCAGAGGATACAAGTTTAATATTTGCTTGTAGTATAGGCCCAAAAATGGAATTCTGAGACAATAGATACAATTTCGTCATGTTCTAGTTTCTGTCTCAATTTTTACAACTAGAACATTTGTAATGTATGGCAAACAATCATCGATGATTAAGAGTCATTCTGAAAGGGTTAACTTTAAGCTATATTAGTGGGTACCTCTTTAAACGCATTCAAAAATGATGATTTAGCTTCTTGAACTGCTTTAACAGAGTAACTGATGCTTTTATGTTGGAAGCAGAGAGTAGCCGGATATTTCATTTGAAATTTAATGTTTTTGTTTAGTAGGTAGCTACAGAAAGGAGATAAAGCTTGTCTTGACTGCTTAATTGGAAGAGGCAGATCTTGTGCTATTGTGATTTTATAGCCATTCCAGGAAATGTTTTTCTTCCTTTTGGCATTAACAATTATAGATTGTGCATGCTCGGCATTTAGGATTCTGACATAGACTTGTCTAGAAGTTTCGGGTGTTTGAGCTTTCCTTAGAGCCCTGTGTATTCTCTCGATTGCTATCGTTTTAGACAGGTCTTTATTGTCCAGCACAGTGTCAATGATTTCTTTTGCAATTCCAGAGAGCTGCGACTGTTCAAATTTCTCAGGTATGCCTCTAATTAGTAAGTTATTTTGTCTAGCTCTTGCCTCTAGGTCGATGATTTTCTGTTTCATTTCTGTAATGGTGGTGTCTCTTTCTGAAGCCACTTTTTGTAGTTCTTGTATTTTTATTTCATTGTTTAAAGTTTTGGCTTCATTTCGTTCCATTCTTGCCATCATGTGTTCCAGATTATTTCCAAATAATGTTAGTTTTGTAGAGAATGCCTGAATTTCTTATTGAAGTGGAAGCAGAGCTTCCTTGAAATCTTCTAATGTGAATGGTTGGTCAGTCTTAGCTTTTTGAGCTTGCTTATTGGCTTCAGAATGTAGTTTGTTTGTTTTTTGCCTTTTGGAAGAAGATTCCTTTTCCGGAGGGCTGACGAGAGAAAGTCTAGTCTTAGTAGTCTGAGATTCCATTTGTTCCATTTTGATTGGATTTTCTTCTGCATTTATTTGTTTAGGCAGCTTATTTCCAGACTGGCAGGCCCAAGCACATGTATCCAGAGTCACCACTGTGCTACTATACTTTGGAGATTATTGGTTTAAAATTGTTTTCTATTCCAGAAAAAAAAGCAGGTAAGTGAAATTTGGAGTTTTCTTATGTTATTTTAATTTTTTTGATCTAATGATATAGTAACTACAGTGATTTGGTTAGTTTGATATCTATTTTGAGTGCAGGCTGAAGTATATGCTTCCTATCTGGCAGCCATCTTGGAATGAAAAATTAATACACATTCTACAGGAAATATAAATAGTGAGGTATTAAGGATGCCACTTACATATGCCAGTGATATAAATTTAGTATGTGATGTTATAAAAAATAACTGGGATATTTTATCCAGCGGCAAGGAACTCAATGGAGTGATAGGAGATGAACCTCGTTTTACTTTTAAAAATAATAGGTCCTTAAAAAGGCAACTTTGTTATAAGTCTACAGGAGTACATCAGTATAATCGCTCGGATAGATTAGGAATGTACATATGTAGAAGATGCATGGCATGTTCCCATATACATGTTGGAGGACAGTTTATACATCCACAAAAGGGTTTTAAGATTGAAACAAACTTTTACGCTGACTGTCAGATGAAGAATGTGGTATATTTTAGTTTTTGTGTGACCTGCTTTGCCTTCTATATAGGTAAGACAAATCGTGTTTTTAAAGACAGAATATTGGAACACATGAGGGACATAAGGAATGTTAAGGAGAGCAATGCACTTGCTATGCATATTAAAACTAAAAGCTCAGCACATTGTTTTAAATTGTTTGTGCTACATTTAGTCCATATGAATAAGAGAGGGGGTAATTTAAATAGTCAAACAGAAGCCATAGAACAAGAATGGATATTGAAGCTTCAAGCTGATAGACCACCTGGTCTTGATAGTAAAGTATCACTGAAGCCATTCCTGAAAGCTCAGGCTTCAAAACAGTAATCCCTCTGAATATGAATGGAATATGATATATTTTAATGTTATTTACTAATTATAGGTAGAGATACATTTTTATATTGTTCATACATGCCTTATGGTTAGTTTGAGTAAAAAGAGTGTGTGTATGTGTGTGTATATGTATATATATATATATATATATATATATATATATATATAGATAGATAGATAGATGTGTGTATGTATGTATGTATATATATATATATATATATATATATATATATATATACATATATATATATATATATATATATATATATATATATATATATATGCATGCATATACATATTATATGTATTAAAAAGTATATATTCTATATGCTATGTATTTTAATGTAAGTTATGTTAGTATATATAGACATGCTTATATATTTTATGTATTGTTTTAATGCTTTTTAGTGTTTATTAGATACTAGTAGCTTTGGAAAGATGTATTTATGTTTTCATGTTGCACTAGCACTTTAATGTTCCTTTGAGTGATTAAGGTCTTGCCTCTCATTGGTTGGTGTGTGATTAGAGAGTTTTTTTAAATGTCATGTTATTTCTAATTTACTGTTATTCTGAAGAAGCGGAGTTTATCAGGTAAAGCGCTTACTTTCTGTTCTATCAATAAATATTTCTGCTGTGTGCCACTGACGTTTATTTTTTCCTACAAGTTTGATACATTCAAGCCGTTGGTTGCTTTATCCAGTATTTAGTATTTTTATTTCTATTAATACCTGTATCATGCTGTCAATGCAGGTGCAGGGTCAACCTGCTGTCTATAAGCAGGTCCTGCTACACAGGTATTGGCATATCTGAGGATTACAGTCTGTGTACACAACATGTGCCAGCCAAACCAGGTATACTTGTACATGTCACTGTACATTATTGTGGGATGTGCACATCCCAGGCAATGTACATGTCAAGGACTATCAAACAAAGACATGGCATGCATTGCATAGCAATGGCCATATACAATGGTAACCAGGATGTCAGGACAGTTCATACTATACCCATCTGTGTGGGACATTGCAGACACTACACCCCTGTACCACACTGCACACCATTGTTGGGTGGTGTGATGCCAAGGATTACCCCTCACCCAGCCTTGTACAGCCATCTTGCACAGACAACCACTACACACCCATGAAGCAATGCACACATGTATGTCAGTACTGGCACCTTGTGTCTGCGTGTGGGGTATGATGCAACCAACCACAGTCACACCCAGTATAACTCCTATTGGCATACCGACTGATGTCAGACACGTTCATGTGTCCTAGCCCATAGAACCTCTGGATATCCCCTGTTGTGTGCCAAACTAAGTAGTTAGGAAGTGTCTTTGTGGGCCTGACAAAGTGTGTCAATGAGAGTCCATTAGAGAGTGTGGTTGTGTTGACGATGACATCCGTTCATGTGGACAGCCATGTGTGCTACACCTAATGTATGTCTACTATATCTCTGTTGCAGATGTCACTCTCTAGCACACATATATGTTCTTACAGCGCACCAAAATGTCAGGTTTGTGGCACATGAAGTAATTGCATGCACTTGTAATAGTAATGACAAGTCAGTCAGGGGTTTCAACTCCTGTACTGGTATGTGTGTGACAGACAATGCTTATGTTTTAGTCTCTAAGCCTTTCTCTGATGTACTTTGCCTCTGTCTGTCCCTCCCACACACTCTCTGGTGGATGTGGAGTTGTACACCTGCTCAGCAGCAGCTTGTGCTTTGTAAGCGATGGTCATGATCAGGTGATGGCCTCCACACCTATTGCAGTCCTCCTCTAGCTGATTGCATGTGGAACAGCTGTGATGATGTTCCCATAGCCACTTGCATGGAAACACAGTATAATATCTAAGAACATCATGTTGGTATTTGCTCATGAAAGTCGCTGTGAGTGGTACCTGGATCTGGTGTTTGGTAAATGGCATCACAGATGATATCTGGATGTTCCTCAAACAACATACACAGTGGGAAATAGCCTAAAGATAGGAGAGTAATGTGCCAGACATGACTACAGCATGTAAGTGTATCTATGCTTCATTGAGACTACTGCCAGTTTAACAAGTTGTGTGTGGTAATGGCTATTCTGCATGTTTTAAAACTGACAAGACAGTGCTCTGTTTGTGAGGGAACCCCAATCTGTAGGGCCATCTGTGGACTGGTCAGTGTGTGGAACCATTTGTTTCCTGTGTTACTCACTGAACACACATCTGTGAACTGCAGGAGCATAGTATGGGGATTGCAGTCAGTACATGGTGATAGTGATGAGTTACTGCTATTGCATCCCTTATTGGACATATGTCATATGAAACAGTGGTATGACAGATACTGTCTGGGGTTCTCAGTGACATGCCAATAATGGGCCACTGTTCATAGCTCCAATCACAAGTCTTCTACACTTTGTACAGATGTCATGCAGTATATATGCATGTGTTGTGCTCCCTCTGCAAATGTATACCATCTGTTGTGTTGATGGTCATATCTATGCATGCTGTTATAAGTAATCCTGAATGCTGTTGACTATTACTAAGCCATATATGTGTTAAAACTGCAACACCATAGGCTGTATGGGTTTGGAGGTCCTGGCACAACCTCCTGTCCCACTTCAGCTGGCCATGGCTCCTTGCGCCAGCACATCTGGGGCCCAGCCTTGGACCTCCACCTTTGTTGGCTCTGCACCACCTTCTGGGTGAACCGCCACTGAGGATGGGGCTTGTCCCCCTTGGGAGCAGGTCCAGACATGAACATGTCTGCTGTCGTACAGTCCTGGACTTGGTGCGTCGGGGGCTCAATAAGGGGTTTCAAGGTCAAATACACCAGCTCGAGGGCAGAGTGTCACATTTACAGGGTGAGCCTGCCCCTCCTAGATAGCTCTCAGCACTGCCACCTTTGCAGCTGTTTTGGTGCAGTGGTGGCTGCCCATGGCTGTGGACCTCCATCCCACTGTTTTCATCTGGGGGCTCATGGGCTTGTGACTGCCAAACACCCCTTCCCATCCAAATGTATCCCCCCACATGTGCCATATACCGACCCTGTATGCTGTCTTGTCTGTCATCCTACCCAACCTATCCTCCACAAACATACCTACTCTCTTTCCCCCACATCCCACATTCACCCTACGGAAACAAAAGGTCAATCGGTTCCTAGAACAAAAATTTGCCCCATACATATCTGTCCATTTCACACACGTGTCCACTGGACACATGTAACTCTTTTAATATGCATCACAACATACTCCAGTTGTCTTCACCCCTGTCTCTCAGGCACACTATCCTGGTATGCACATGACTCCTAAAGGTTCCAGGTACACGTGATGCAGACGACCCACTGTACACACAACACTACCAGTTCCTCTATGGTTACCCCATTTACCTTTTTCATGATGATGATGTCGCACACAGTACCTTGCAAGAGTACTGTTCTCACATAATAATTTGACAGGAACTGTTGTGTTAATGTAAATAAAATGCACAGAGTGATGTATTTTTCCAATGTACAAATGTTTGTGTGTATTAATGACACATGTCTGTCTGAGGGAGTCTTGATATTACATAGGAGAACACCACTACATATATGTATGTATCTATATCTCGACATAAACACACACACACATACATCTACATGATGGAATACATTTCCTATACTGTTGAATGACTGCGCTGGATGATATGTTTGTGATAAGATCCGATGTCTGTATATCTGCCATGGCTTAGTGGTAAATCATAATAGCTGTGTGTGCAGGGTCCTGGTTTTGAGCCTTGCAGAGGCCATTTATTTTGTTGCTGGGCAGAACAAGGCCGTTGGATACAGAGTGATTATGGCACATTAAAGCAGTTGTGAGCAGGTGTGCATGGGTTTGCATGGAGCTAAGCAATGCTAACCTACGGTTACAGTTGCTTACACTCAGATAGCCTCTACATTGCTTCACCAGTGTAATACACGCATACTGGCGGCCATACAGGTTTATACCTACTTACTCCCGCACTTGCAAATGCACTGCATTTGGTGTTTGCATCTGATACTCACACCCCTGGGTGGGAGTGAGGACTACAATATTACCTTGTGATGCCTATTACATCGGATTACATGCCTACAGTATTGGGAATGGCTGTCCATTAGGCGAAAGCATACCATTCGACTGTACGGAATCCGCAGCCTGTCCAGAGTTTGATTCATATTATTGGTGTGCTCCTCTTACAATCTGCACCTGTCTGGCTAACACATGGGAACTGACACTCTTCAATACAAACAAGTAATTGGGTTTTGGAACCCACATCCTTCAGCCGAGTCATGCTAATAGATACCTAATATTCTATAATCCTTCTAAGGTTGTCAGTGGAATATGTGCTTTCTGTCCCTATCAGACCTCTCATACGATTGGGGATAAATATCACCTGAATCAGGGACATGTCATAGGGTGGCCTAATGGTTAAGGTGTTTGCCTTGCAAGCACAAGGTGCAGGGTTTGAGTCTCACAAGGGATAATTGGCTAGGCGTAAAATGGCTCACAAGGGCAGTTAGCTTAGTACTAACCTATGAACCTATAACAACATCAGGGGCACATTTAAATGATTAGTGTTATTAACCTGACACATTGACAGGCTCAGAGTATATGAATTCATACACATTTTCGAGGTAAATGATGTTTATAACCCTTAATTGTTGTCATTACTCATTACGTGTAATTCACCACCTTTCCTCCAAAAGTGACTAGTTTTAGGAGGGATTAAGTGGGACAGAGTTAGAAATTGAGTTGAAATCAGGGACGTCCCTGGAAATCATGGTCAGTTCAGAGGTATGGTCCCTATTTGTTCCCCCAGTGGTTTATGTCCTGTCCAGTGGATTTGCTCTTAGGGGTTGAGAAGTATGGGCATCAGCTATGCCCATTTCGGGATATTACTTACATCCCCGGGGCAGTCCTAATACGATTGCGCCAGCCAACACCTGCATGCCTAGGCCCATAATTGCATACCCATAGTTCCCCCACCTGCCCCTCCTCTACAGCACTCATCCTTACTGTGGGTGCAGGTGGGGTATAAACACATCACTACACACTGCCCACTCTCCACGTGTCGGGACATATGTCGTACGTTGTGTCGACCCATGGGCTATCAGGCTTGCACAACCTACTGGTCCATGTACGTCTGCAGCCTGGTTTGATGAATCATTACTGGGACTGACTCCGATGATCATTACTTTTTGGGTGTCCCACAAGGGGCATTGATGTCTATGTTTCAAGATTAGACCTGGCAGGTCTCTCCCACTGGTAGTATCCTGCCGGTGGTCTGTGAAGCAGTGGTGTGTTTACTTTTATTGTGTGTCTGTATGCCTCACCGGCCTAGCTGGGGGCGGGGGGTTGATGTTACATGTTACACATTTGTTTATTGGCTCCCTTACCCCCATATGCACAGCCTGTGAACATATGTAACTCGTAACTGCTGTATCATATCCTAGCTATATACATTTGTATATTTACAGTCACACACACACACATATATATATATATATATATATATATATATATATATATATATATATACATTACTATATACAGATATATCTGCATATGTATGCATACATGTATATATTGCTATATATATATATATATATATATATATATATAAAACAACATATGGGTCTATGGGTGTCTGCATATGTATATATCTATATGTGGGCATGTATATGTATTCTGTCTCTGTATGTATATATTTGTACTACAGAGAGGGGGAGGCTTATCTCTATGTTGCTATGGGTAGATATACACACACATGCTTCTACATATATACATCTACGTCTGGTTATTCCGTTCCTTGTCATATAGATTACACTTTGCTGTAGTGGGACTCATAGTGGGTGTGGCTGCTCATTGGGCGACGCCTCTGCCCAATGAACACATTTGCTTACATCCCTGGGGCTGTCCATATAGGCCCACATCAGCCAACACCTGCACATCTAGACCCATAAGTAGCTACCCAAAGTTCCCCCATCTGCACCTCCTCTACAGCACCCATCCTTACTCTGGGTCCTGGTCAGTTCTGAACACACCACTACATGCTGCCCACTCTCCACTTCGCGGGACCCATTTCATACAATTGTCTCGACCCATGTGTCATCAGGCTTTCCCACCCTTGTATTCTGGGTATGTATACACCCCAGCCAGAATGTTTGGTTTATCACCTTCTTTTGGTATTGCCAATTTTTGGGGTGTCCCTCAAGGGATGCCCCTGTCTGTATTCCAAGATTAGAATTCATGGGTGCCCTGTGTACCCCTCCCCTGGTTGTATCCTGCCTGTGGACTGTAGAGCAGCAGACTCTTTACATTGTTTGTGTGTATGTTTCCCATGTCCGGCTGGGGGGACGGTGGAAGGTCATGCTACGTGTTTCATGTTTCTTGCTTGGGCCCCTCACTTCCATTGGCATAGCCTGTGAACATATGTCATTCTTGTGCATTGTTTCCTATCATAGCTGTATATCTGTGTATATCTACGCACACGCACACACACACACACACACACACACACACACACACACACACACACACACACACACACACACACACACATGCACACACACACACACACACACACACACACACAATATCAAGTGTGCTTTGAAATGGTATAATTGACTTATTAATAATCATATAGTATAATACATTATTTTCTAGATGTTCCTATTTGTAGGTTCATACTCTGCCTTCTGTATTTTATTGGCTACTATACATAAAATGTTTATATGTTTTCTAGTTACTGTACTTCCACATGACTATGTTACTGTATATCTTACTGTACTTGCTGTTTTTTCTTACATTCTGAAGAAGTTCTGATATCAAATAGAACGAAAGCTTAAGCATCAGTCCAGTGTTCATGTCTTATTTTATTTTTCACCTAAGCGTTTTTTATTTTACTTACTATAACAACAGTTTATTTTTAAGCACCTCTGTGTGATTTCATGGGAGTTTTATAGTATATATCTATATATATATATATATATATATATATATATATATATATATATATATATATATATATATATATATATATATATATATATATGTGTGTGTGTGTGTGTCTGTAAAGCAATACATACCCCACGCAAATGCACTTACACATGCTTACTGGTGTTTATATATGCTTAAACCTACTTACTAGTGCCTTATCCATTATGACACTGACACTTTGCTCCAGTTAACTTTTAATTGTTATTTTGCAGGTTATACAGCGGACAGATGTTGCAATATGTTCATGTACAGATTACTGATGTTAAATGGTATGTGATGCAGTGGGATTCGGAATGGGAATGTCTCTTCATTAGTCAGTTGCTCTAACCAATGCACTATTGCTGTGCTGCTTCATTTGCATATATACCTATATACCCATGGCTCCTGGTTCCCCAAACACCCACCCCAATGCCTCCCTAACACTGCAGTCATCCATTCTCCAGTTGGATTTGTGGTGTATCCACACGACTACACATTGGCCACTGCCTACTCCTGTAGACCCATCCCATCAGTTGACTCACTCCAAGTATCCTCAGAATTCCCAAACTTTTAGTCCACAAACATTGGTGACATTTGTGACCAAAAGGACAATATTTGCAATTTTTGGGTTGTCCCACATGGGACATGCATGTCTTTATGTCAAGATTAGACTCTATATTTCATTACATCCTTACTCCCGTTAACATGACACTACAATAAATTAATAAGTATGACTATGTGGTAATGCACACATTACACATGAGAGCCTAATTATGTACTTGTTCGGCGTATTTCTTTTACAAATAGACCGGTTTAGTAATTGGGATTGCCGTAGCAAGCAGATCATTGGAATGATTCCATGTGTGGGAAAGTCCTCACATTTGATTTTTTTCAGCACAGCATTGACTTCGGACATTGTACACACTTCTGCATTTTAGCAGTTTCGTCCCTTCCCTCTTATACACAACCTATTATTCTCTCTACTGTTGAGGTTTGTAAGGGCACATTCATGTCATTTATGTCTGCAAATGGAATGAATGTGTTACAGAGACTGTACTTCTACATATAGATGTCTGCATGTGTGTATGCATATATACTTATAACGAACTTGCTGACCTCCATGGGGTGGTCCAATTAGAATCAGCCCATCCAACCCTAGCACCCTGGCTCCATAATTTCATACCTATAGTTCCTCCACCCCACCCGAGTTCAACATACACGCATACCATCCATTGTCCAGTTGTTATCGCAACCATGACACACCTCCACACATTGCCCTCTCCCGAGTGTTAGGGGCCCTACACGTATGTTGTCCCAACCCATGGATTCTCAGGCTCTCCCACCATTTAGTCCTTGAACATACCTGCCCTTGTTTGTGTAATGGTCAGATGGCCAAATAGCCTATCAATTTTCAGGTAGTCCCACCAGGGACTACCCTCTGTGTGTAAAGTAGACTTAGCAGATCAACAATGTTACTCCCACTGGTAATATCCTGCCTGTGGTGTGAGTAGCAGTGCTTTGCTCACTCCTGCCCAGCTTGATATGACATACGCTGACAGCGCTATATAATACTGGAGTTGCTGTTGATTCCCTTCTTATTCCTTTTGTATGCTTTATTGTTACGTCATTCTTTCTTCATAGATATATATATATATATATATATATATATATATATATATATATATATATATATATATATATATATATGTGTGTGTGTGTGTGTGTGTGTATATATGTATATATGTATATATATTATATATCTGTACATACTTATATTCATTTCCTATGCTGGGCACTGCTTAGACCCACGCAAGCGCACTCATACTTGCTTACTGGTACTTATATATGTTTATTGCTGCTTATTTGTGCTTACAACTGCTTACTAGTGCCTTATTCATTATGACAGTGCCACTTTGATTGAATGATATTTAAGCTAAATATCTCATGTAATACTCTTATGTCAGTTTTACAGCAAAACGACATTCATTCCACATGGAAAGTGCTATTGTTGGGCTCAAACCGTGAATGCCTGTTCATTAGGCGGATGCTCTAAACACTACACTATTGGCATTTACATTGATTCCGCATGTTTTTCTCTATTGAATGAATTTGATGTGTAAGCTACACTTGGCAGAGGGCAGCGACATGCAAACACGCTGCGCTTTGCTTACACCTTCGAGATTGCAGCAATTCAAATGCATAATAGGGACACAGGGAATCTAATTCTGAAAGTTCTAGGGACAGAGCTCAACATTCCACTATGTGCTTGTGTGTTTACTACTTCGATTTTATTTCACTGTTCGTGGACACTCTTGTATGCTTAGCATACATTTCAGTATCCATGGACACTGAATTACTGACTTACTATTAGAGGCAGGCTCTACTAGTAGGCATAGTAGGTTTTGCAACTGTCGGTGCATCTTTATGCCTCCATAGAGCACTTGTACATGTCCCCTGCACTCGCACACATTTCCTGTGCATGTCGAGGGCGCGCTGGCACCCTCATACATATTTGTATGGCGCTGCTGCACCATCTGTAGTGAGGATGCTCGGCACAAGGCTAAAACCATCCATGCGCCGAGCATCTTGAATCCTGGGGATAGTCTTTTTCTGACAGCAGATTTATTATGTTATGTCATGATAAAGTAGATACCACCAGGTGTTCAGTACTAAATCAGATTGATAATACACATGGCAGTCAGAGATTGAAGGGCTCTATACAACCAGAATAAACAAGACCTGGAGTTGACTATAGTTCATATTTTCACCCTCTTATTGCAAACATTTGAATTAAATTAAAGAAAACAAGAAAAGACAAGATTCAGGCTCAACAACATTCCAAACTAATATGTAGTGGAAATGAAGAAAAATGTAGACTATTAGACCTTGTGGATAGACTGCCTAAAGAGCTATGGAGAGAAGGTTGTGAAATTATCTAGGAGCTGGCAACAAAAATATTCCTAACAGAAAGAAGATTAAGATGTCAAGATGTCAAAATGGTGCCTGTTTGTGGCTTTAAAAGTGGCTGAAGAAAAGAGCAAAAAGAAAAGGAAACAGAGGCAGGGAAAATATGTCAAACTAAACGCAGAGGTTCAGAGTAAAAAAGTAGGTAAGGAGGCATACTTAAATGATCAGTGGAAAGAACTGGAAAAGGAAAGTCAAGAGGTCCCTTTAAGGAAGTTGCTGGCATTAAGAAAAACTTCCAGGTAAACACTGGGTATGATTAAAGACAAAAATGAGAGGTATCTAGCAGTAACAGATGGTGTTAGGAAGAGGTGGCAGGAATATACAGAACTTATATAAGAAAGACTCTAACACCACTGATAAGTATGACAGTATGCTTTCTGACCAAGAGCCACACATCCTGAAGAGTTACATTAAATGAGGATTATAAAACTTTGCTAATGACAAGGCAGCAGGAAGTGATGAAATTTTACCTGAAGTGCTTAAATCCTGAATAGTGATATTGTTACACTTCTGCTTGGAATATGTTAGCAAATTTGTGAAACACTCTGGTGGCCTTTGCATTCATTGGTTCGTTGGTTCATAGGTACTTACTAGGCTAGTGATCCGTAAGGCTCTTAAGAAGCCTAGCCTTCATTCTTGTTGTGTTTTTTTTCCCGAATATATTGTACAAGAATAATCCAAAGACAAGTAGAACAAGGATATTTTGTTCTGCACATCAGATTTATTTTATTAGGTAATGCTCAAGATCTTGCCAGCTAGACTGCAACTATATATGGAATGTAAACTGCCAGATGTGCAAGGAGGCATACAAAGGACCACAGGCACTTGAAATGAAATAGCCAGTATCCACTGGATAATAAAGAGAGTTTCATAAAGCATTGACTTCTGCTTTATTAAATACTCTAATGCCTTTCTCTGAGTGTACCATTTCAAACTGTGGCAAGCTCTTAGAGACATGGGGATACTTGGTCACCTTATTTACCTACCCGAGCAACCTGCATACAGTACAAGGTGCAAAGACAGAATAACTGAGTGGTTCAAGACTGGCAAAGAGTACTTATTTAATGTATATATCAAATATATTATGCAGATTGCTGGGTTAGACTAATTGGATGCTGGAATCAAAAGTTTGTAAAAATATAAATATCCTCAGATATACTGATAATACCAGTTTGACAGCTGAAAGTGAGGAAGAGTTAAATGCTCTCTTGATGAAGGTGAAACGGGAAAGCACACAAGTTGGCTTGACCTGAGATGCACCTCCCTGGACTACATGAAAAGAGACATGGTGGAGCTCTCGGATTATGTGGTCCAGGCAGGTATGACACTAGCCCTGAGCAATATCCTACCATCACCCAGAATGATACCACAGTAGAAACAAAAAATGATTGACTTCAACAATTGGCTAAGTTTCTGGTGCCATACTAAGGGGATCCAGTATCTGTCTGCTTGGGATGACATGATTGACAGACCTCGATGCTTTGCCAGAGATGGCCTGCATCTGTCACCCCTGGGTTTCTGAGGACTGACTAAGGCTCTTGCCACCCCTATAGTGCCTTTTTTAAGCGGTGTTCCAAAGACCAAATTACCACTGTAACAGCTATAAATAAATGCAATCTGAGGGTCATGCTGCTCAATGTTAAAAGTCTAAATCTCAAGATGCACTTGCTTGAAGCACTCCTTAAAATGGAGAACATCAACGTTTGTGCTGTAATGAAGACCTGGTTTAAAGTGGCAGGAAAGCACCCCTGCGGTACCAGTCTATAACTCATTCCACACCTTTCAGCCCTGAAGCATGGACCGAAGCTTCAAAGGCGATGGTGTCTCCATATTCATAAAGGATATGCACACTTCCAGACTAGTAGCCCAGGATAACAGATCTGAGATACTTCAGGTACAACTAACATTGGGTAAAATGGCGATCGAGGTCATAGCCTGCTATAGGTCCCCAACCATGTCTTTAGACTCTCACTCCAAGGTCCTAAGCACCCTGGAATCTATCAAGGTCAAACCCAGCACTCTCTTACTAGGAGACTTCAACTACCCCTCCATCAACTAGGAAAACTATTCAAGCACCAATACTCTGGCCCAACACTTCCTGGAATTCATCAGTTCCAGTGCCCTGAACCAGCTCATTCTGAGCCCGACTAGAGGAAGCAACATCCTTGACCTGGTTATTACTAACATGGCAACCATTGCTCTACAGCAGTAGTCAATCCCTCCCTGGTCAGATGTGACCGTAAGCTAATCATCATGGAAATCCACATCTCACCCACACCCCCCTGCAAAGGTGATCACCTTGAAAAACTTCTCCAAAGCTGACTCTGGACTCCTAAAAACAGTGGTGGCTAACTTCACGGCACCCATGCCAATGGAAAATAGCTGCATGATTGTTTAATCATACATCAATGCACTGTATGAACATGTACATAATTGCATGGAACTAGCCATACCCAACAGAACCAAGATGCTCTCCTGCAAAAAAAGGAAGCCAATCTGGTGGTCCCCTGCCATTAATAAACTCTACAACAGAAGGAAGAAACTGTTGCAGAAAAAGGTGAAGTCCCAAGACTGGAAAAACTTCATTATTAACCTCAACAAAAAGTTGAGATCCCTCATCAAATCCTCTAAAGCCAGCTATGAAGGCAGAATTGCAGCAGACACTAAAAACAGTCACAAAGCCTTCTATAGCTATATCAAGAACCTCCACAACAATACCCAGATTTGCTCAGTGATACTGCACAATGGTACCTCCTATGCTGAGCCAACAGATATTGCCAACTTACTGGCAGACAGATTCAGTGCCAACTTTACCCCTCTCACCCCCCCCCCCCTTAAAGGACCAATCACTATACCGGAAGAATGCCAGGCACCCAGCATTACTGCAGCACAAGTTAAGGCTTGATTGTCCAAGGCCAAGAATACAGCTTCCATGAGACTCGATAATATCCCTGGCTGTGTTCTCCATGAACTACAAAGCAAACTGGCACCACATCTGTGTGCCCTGTTCAGTCACAGACTCACCTCAGGCTTTGTCTCTACCGAATGGCGCACTGCTACAGTCATCCCTCTCCATAAAGGGGGAGCAACTACAGACCCTGAGAATTATCACCCCATTATCCTGATGACTCTGATATGTAAAGCTATGGAGCGCATCATCACGGACCTGATTAAGAAAGATATAGAAAATTGCCAGACTTTAGACCCCATGCAATTTGGCTTTGTGAAAGGGAGATCATGCCTGCTCAGCCTGGTTGACTTCTTTGAGTCAGTCACCAGGGCTGTGGATGAAGGTAAGGCAGTGCATACAGCTTACCTCAATCTGGCCAAGGCCTTTGATGCCATTCCTCACTCAGGAATTATTTATAAACTCACCAAACTAGGCATCAACCCCTATATCACTAGGTGGATTGCAAATTGGATCACAGACAGAACACACAGTGTGAAAGTAGAAGACTCCAAGTCAGACTGTTGACCAGTCATGAGTAGAGTCCCACAGGGATCAGTCCTGGGTCCTCTGCTGTCGGCATCTACTTCTCAGAAGTCCAGGCCAACCAAAGGGACTCTGGCTGACCAAGTTCACAGATGACTGCAAGCTGGGAGCCATTATTAACTCTCCAGGTGATGCAGACATCCTACAGAAAGGCTTCACTGAGACCAATAACTGGTACCAGAAAATGCATCGTCATCCCCTTTGGTAAAAACTCAGTTCCCACTAATTACCACATTGATGGCAGCCCACTGAACACTGAAGGCGTTATAAGAGATCTGGGAACACAGGCTGACAGCAACCTCTCCTTCGACCACCACATTGCCACTGTGGTCAGAAAGTCCTTCTATGTGGCACATCTCATTACCAAGGGTTTTGCATCCAGGAAGAGAGAGATCATTGTTTCTCTCTCTACTCTTCCCTTATTAGACCAATCATTGAGTACAATGCCCCATTTGGCATGTACCTCACTAGACATCTGCAACAGCTGGAGAGGCCACAGAAGTACCTCACGAACTGGATCCTCGGCATTAACCACATGTCCTAGATGGACAGACTCAAAAGACTCCAGCTATTCTCTGTCTCATATCACCTACTTAGAGGCAATCTCTGCTTGACTTACAAAGCCATGTCTGACCCAGCTCTGTTAGAAATGCTACATCTAAAGAAATCCCAATCCCTCCACACCACACGCTTCAGAGATCTCAACTTCATTGCCACTATCAACAGAACATGCTGGAGGGACAGCTTCCTCACCCACAGACTGCCCATGCTCTGGAATAGATGTCCCATGCATGTCAAGCAGAGCACCTCGCTGAGCCTCTTCAAGAGAAATCTTGATGAGTGGATGGGTAAAAGAAAGTTCACCCTGGGGATCACTCCAGTGGCTCTACTTGATAGAGGCACTGGGAACTAATGTCAGGCAGTACGATGCCAGGACACTTCTATGGGCTAGGCTTGTAAAGGCTACAGGGCCATTAGCCTAGTACACACCTATGAACCTATGATGCTCACATAAAAAAATAATAACTAAAATTATGTTATTTTGCCCTATGAATACTTTGTAAATAGATGGGGAAGAAATGGAGACAGTGACGGATTTTATTTTCCTGGGCTCAAACATCTCTGCAGAGATAGTGATTGCAGTTATGAAATTAAAAAAATAGTAAAGAAAATATTTTAAAAGAGAAAGACATCACACTGTCAACAAAGGTCCTTCCCTGTAATAACATATGCCTGTAAAAGCTGTCCATGTACTGGAAAGTCAATGCTTTTATACTGTGGTGTTTGAAAAAAACTTTTAAGAATTCTGTGGACTGCAAGGTCATATCATTAAATACTTAATTAACATTTGTTTACCAGGAAAGTCTGACTTGAAACAGAGCCAATTTTCAGTGGAGGCCCAGGGAGAAATGCTCCAAACACATGTTTTTGTAATGAGGGAAGAAATCAGAGTACCCGGAGAAAATCCACACAACTCAGGGAGGACATGCAGACTCCACACAGGAGGCACTCTAGCCAAGAATCAAAACCAGAGAACCTCTTGCTGAGAGGTGACAATGCTACTGCTGCACCACTGTGCCATCTGGAAATAAACACAGACTATTCACTGGAAGGTTTGAATATAGCTCTACATCTCAAATGTTTTTACCACATAATACAAAGATAAGATTCAATAGGGAAAACACCAACATGGAGAAAGATCAAATGCAAAAGAAGAAGGGGACAGTAGAGACCAAAATGGATAAACAGCATTACTGAGGTAATGGATATATAGTGGCAAGAAATTAAAGAAGGGGTGGTAGACAGACAGCCTTGGTGTATTAAAATCCCTAAGGTCATGCAGAGTTAGAATCAACTAAATGAACTAGAATATTAAAATGAAGATGTCCTATAAAACAGCTGAATCAGCACAGGATTTATCTACACAATCCCTGCAAATGACACATTGCAGTTAAAAAAGCAGAACATATCCTCAGCGTGACAGCAAAAGGAGAAGCATTATTAATGACCGACTTTCACGTTGATAAAAATTCTGACATTCACAAAGCAGTCAATGATTTGAACCTCAGTAAAACCAAATTTAACTGATAAATATTTCAAAAGGTCTTTTTTTGCAGAAGTCAGCGTCTTCTGTACCTCATTACTTCCTCAACATAATTATTCTCACTCCAAGAATTAACTCCCTGAGCCCAAAGGGGCATCCTTTCTTCAGGATACAGGATGTCACAATAGAAATCATTGTGATTACCAGCATTTTTATTAATAAGAAAGTTAAAGTTTTGAATACTAACTTCCTATATGCAATCTAAAACATGGGGGCGGGGGTATTCAGAAGCAATTAATGCACTGTGCTACATGAAAAAAGTGTGCTGAGCATTGATACACAGGAAGGGGGGTATTCCAGGAATGCAAGCAGTGTGACAATGCTACAGAAGAAATAACACTGAATACATGGTATGCAAATGACAGAATAATAGTAGGCAGATGGGTTGTAAAGACACATTTACAAAGGCTTATGGTAGAGTAATTCAGAAACATATACAGTTAATATTGACAGCCATTGCAATCAGCTATTTTGAGAAACAGGCCTTCTGTATGCAGGATATTCAGTCTTGTTGTGATGCTAGGAGACTCGTTGGTATTAACAGACAGCATGTACTAGTGGCTGCCTCAGACCCCCTGTGTCCATAATATACAGTCACCTCCCTCTTAGTCACAGATGGGTCCACAATGTACCACCACCTCCCTGACCAGGAGATTGTTAGCCACTGCCATATTAACAGAGATGCTGTTTGGGAGTTAGAAGATGTGCCATCCTTGTATGGAATCAAGGTAAATGCTTAGAATGTCTGTCCTATATTTGCTATGAGTACCTTCCAGCAGCTGATAGGGGATATATTAACAATTTTGCAGGGGGTCAGCCTCACAATTTGGTCTTGCAAATCCTGCACTAGTTCCTTGATGTGATGCTGCAACATGTGTGGAAAATACCTGGTTTACTTAGGCATTACAGGACAGGAGAGACCTAATACTATGCAAGCATTTTACAGCATAGTTCATTTCCCCAAAGTCACAGCATCAAGGCTTCATCTTCTTCCCCTTATGATGTTCAGTATATTAATTACAAAGATATTCAACTGTCGGGTAGTGTGCAATGCACAGATAACTATAGACAATGCATCTGTGTGCCATCCAGACAGTTCCTATGGTTCTCGCATCTAAGACATGTGCAACCTATGCCAGCAGTTTGTTAGTGGTGGTGTTCTATAGGTTTGTCTACTTGGCAGGTGCACACTTTGGTGGTCATAGTGTCCTGGATATGTTGGTTTTATGTTAACAAGTAGTGGCCAGTTATAAAGGAATCTACAGTTATGTGTTGTAGATGATGCTGGATATGCCCTGGAACAGTGGATGATGACCCTGATACGCAGTTCCTAGTCCATGGCAGTGATGGCATACATTACTCCACTGTCACAGTCATGAAACATCACTAACCATGTGTTCAGACTTATGAAGAATCACCTAGGCTACTTGGACCTGTACAGTGGTGCACTGCAGTATACATCAGAGACATGTAGTAGTAACATATTTGAGATCTGTGTCATTCCACATAGCACGGTGTTACCAGAACAGTTACAGAATTAAAACTTATTAGTTCTGTTGGACAGACATGGGAGTGGTGTGGGAAGAGTTGGGCAAGGAGTCATCAAAGGCGCTAGCTGTGGTGGTACCCCATGTAAGGTATAGACAGATGCAAGACATGGTGGCACTGGCAAATAAATGGTGTCTTGTCCACAACAAAGGCCATGATATGCAGAGCACTGAATAAAACTGTCACATGCATTAGGACAGCCAATCTTTCCAGTACAGTGCAATGACTGCTCATTCTGTGCACCAGACATTACCATAGCTAAGCAGACCAGAGGAGTAGACAGGGAACAGTCATTGTCATCATCTGTACAGGTGTACTGGAGTATAGTGACAGGAACAGTGATGCTAGCATAACTGTGAAAGTTATGGGAGGGGGACAGGGTAGCCTAGAATGTGGCTATAAGGCTGGAGGGATTCAGGGATTGCATCACCAGTGTCAAGGTAGAACATCAAAGTGGAGTTTTCATGCTGTGAATGCTAGCCAGATGTACTGTGTGATGACACAGTATCAGGACTGAAAGTATGCTGTCTGACAGGTGGTGCAGTTACCCATGAGCATGTAGTGGCCCCCTTGAAACCCCACAATCCGATGAATGGCCATAGTTAATAAAACAGCAGAAAGTATGGATGACATAGAACTGTGGGGTCCAGAATAGCTGGCTTGGTGTGGTACCCCCACAGTGTAGACAGAGAAGTATCATCCATGGCCATGGGATTGTCCATGTCTCAGTGCAGAGGCAGCCATGGGCAGAGGTGGCAGTGATGCAGTCTCTAGCAAAATGTATGCATTTATGTCCAACCAGCTTGTGGGTACCATTTTAACACCCCTTTGTATGGGCATGGTGAGTATTTTGCAGTATCTTAACTAAGGCAGCAGTGGATGTCAACATATCCACACTGACCTTAGCAATGTTCCCATGTGCCATATCCTCCTTGTTGCATTGCAGGATGTCACACAGTTCCTGCAGAAGTTGCATGTGCTTATTCAGGCTGTGCAGCACACTCAGCATCTCCACAGTGGTGTGTGCATTGGCTGTCTGTTCCTGAATCACTGACCTGCACCATGTGTTGACTGGTGCCAAGGAAATAACAAAGGTCAGAAATATCTTAGAGTCATGGTGGTTACATCCACGTGCACACTTCTCTCCTATGCTGGGTGCTCACACCACAGAGACAGTGTAGGCCTTGGATGACAAACGTGGTTGCGCTACCTGTGTCAGACTGTATCATTTGCAGAATGCCATCATCATCAACTATAGGTGACCTTCTGTCATCAGGCATGCACATGCCTGTTGTACTGGAACCTCCAATAGTAAAACCTGTGAAATCCTAAGGATACCATATCCAATGTAAATGCCAGAACATATGTGCCACTCTCACTGACACATGGCTCACATACTGCTACATGTGGCTAATATGGTCGACCTATAGACACATGCAAATATTGTGATACAGATTGTCATGGCCACAGCCTAGATATACCTGTTGTACAGATGTGTACTGATGTGCTGCTGTTTCAACATTCACACTAGTGAGTCACTGTACAATGATACTGGAACATGATATTACTAACGTAGTGCATCTCCCATGGTTACTTGTGCAGCTGTCACCAGAAGGGCTCCCACATCCAAGTCAATACCAGGTATGACTGTCTTTCTGCCTGCCCTGGACTAGAACAATAAGAACTCCTCCATCTCTTTGAGATGACTCTGTATTGGTGGCAGGGATGGATCCAGCACAAGACATTCTATGCAACTACCTAGGGCCCAGGGGGCTGGGCAAAAACATTCAAAAAAAAAAAAAAGATATAAATCCAGTTTATCCTTACCCTGATTACGTGGGCCCACTCTGCTGCTCTGTTTTAACATGTGATGACATCTCGGATTTCTTCTCTTTCATTGGCTTGAAATGAAGCCAGTGAAACCAAAGAAACTGGATCTGGTCACATAATAATAATAATAAAGTATTTGGTGGTCTCAGTACAAGTTACTGATACACAATCATGGTTGCTAAGTTTCATGACTGTGGGTCAGTAACTGCATAAAAATACCAGGGTCCCCATAGGATTTTACTGGTTCATTGGTTCATATTTAAGAAAACTGGTTTAGCAAACTGCTACCTTTATCTTGTTGACCTGCCATTATGGATTGGAACTGATACTGCATTGATCCACCCAAATTTCCATATGGGCAATATTTTCTAGCTCATTTCTTACTACATATGTACTAAAAATTAAAAAATAATACAGTAAATTATGCATCAGTTTCAGTAAATAAACCTTCCAGTCTTCACTGTCCTCTAGCTAACTTCAGTTTCTTCTGCTCCCCAATAAGTCAGACAGATGAGTTAATGTCTCGTCTAATCAGCTGAATAGGTATCTGTGCAGCCGTGATAATGATGGCTGAATTCTGCATGTGCAGTTTGGTTCCGTCATTTACATTTTTTGCAAAACAGCTGTTTGCTGCTGTTTTCACCTTCCTTGCTTTTTATTACTGACTTCATTATTTATGTATTTGTTCATTCATTTGATCACACATTACTTTTTTATTTATTCATTTAACCGCAAACAGATATCTGAAGTGTACATGTTAAAGCTGTTCTAAGTGCTATATACATCTGTGTGTGAGTCTGTGTTTGTGTATGTGTATATGTGTTCATTTGGGTGCATGAGAGAGGGTACTGTACAGGTGGCAGTCCTGTGGCCCATTCAAGTTTATGGCCACTGTAAAGGTTGAAGAGGGTGTAGGGGTGCATCTCACACAAACAAGAGAACTGTCTCAGGGCAGAATGGGTGGTATCTTGGGTGTGAATGCAAATTACTCTCACTCTTATTTGTACGTTAATTTATCATCCTGCATAGTGTGAGTTAATGTGAGTGGTCTGAGTTAATGTGAGTTGTATGTGTGTGTGTGTGTGTGTGTGAGATCAAAGTGTTAATGGTGTAGTGGGTAGAATGAATTAATAAACTGGTGTGGTGAGAGAGAGAGAGAAAGAGAAAGAGAGACTAAAGTTGTTTGGGGAATTTGTAACTAGAAATGGTAACAGAGGTGTGGAATAATTTGGAAAGTGAAATGCATTAAATGTATTAAATTGGCAGTAGTGCTTGGTAGAGATGTAAAATCAGGGTCTGTGTGTGTCTGTGTAAGTTTGGTGATGCAACAGCACAACTTGAGTTTTATCTCTGGTTCCAAAATTTGAAAAGTTAACTAATAACCAAGCTAACCTATTCCTATTGGGGGGAGCAATAATCTTTACCTTAATTCTCCGGGTCCCTGGTGGATTTCTGCAGCTTGAGTCATTTCCTGCTTGAGTCTCTCAAAATGTGTTTGGATTCTATAAAAATGCAGTATTCCACTGTTTAACTGGAGGATAACTTTTTTTGCCTTAGAAATAGTATAAAAAGAATTTGTTATGTTGTAACCAAGTGAATGTTCTGGCAAGCAAAATGAGACTGGGATAAAAATAACTTTTGAAGTATGAAGAGCATATCCTACCATGCCGTGAGCTTCCTTCCTAGTTGTTGGTATTAAATGTTCCACATTTGCTCATCTGTCATACATTATGAGAAGTAATATAGTGTTGTACATTTCAAAGATGGAAAGTTGGCTATATCTGTCATTCCTTAAATTATTGTGAATGTTGGTATCATTGTTATCACACATTTACTTTTATGTGCTACCCCAAAACACTGAAGTCTAAACTAGTTCTATTTGTTTTAGTTCTGCAGACCAGAAATAAGGTACTAGACAGTTCATGCCGCCGCTTGCTTGATACGGTTTAGTCTTTCTCATTGCTGGGTTTCCTGGGGTGGGTGGGGTACAATTTGTTTGTTTATGGCCATCACTGTATCTTATGTCCTTCATTATGTCTGTATTCTGAGATATTTAAATGCATCAAAATCACTAAATCTGTGTTACATTTCTCTGGGTTCTGTCATATTAATGTAATATTGAAGGTCTGAATCTATTTAAACCCCTTTATATGAGTAATGGTAGACATAAGCAGACTTTTTTTTTTACTGCCATATGAATAGAATACTAGTAGTATGAGTCAGAGGCATCTAGCAGTTTTTGTGATCTTTTTTTTTTTTTCACATTTTTCATGAATTACTCTGATTAATATTCTCATACCTTGTCTTATCTCTTAAGGGTAGTTGCAAATCCTCAACAAATAAAAAATCTAAACTGCAGATTTGCCTAAAGCTGCTAGTTTGGAGTACTTAAAATGCTTAGACTCTTCTTTGTATTCGTACCTGTCAACTGACAGTCTTGCTGCAGTTAAAAAAAACTTTTAACAGACGCTTACACTACTTTTGGTATTGATCAGTGTCCATAGTGGGAAGATGTATGCTGTTTTGTCTCAAATGTTGGTGAAATGTACTGCATTTGATTTAAAGTATTTTACAACTTCTTCCATATCATCTATTTCCTTAAAAAGCAGGTGTGTACAAAATAAGTACAGGTTCTTTTCTTAAATTTGTGTTATAAGATTTTTTTTTCTAATTACTGAAGAAGAAACATATTTGTGCAGTACTTTTTTCCCACTTCAGTTGTTGTATTGCTTACTGCCCATTTGATTTGTTGCACTGTAACATACTAAATATTCAAGGAATAACCCCGAGCATGGCAATTGAGTAGTTATTCTGTGTTGTGCATGTACCAGGATTTATAAAATAAATTATTAGACTGTGGTATATGCAGTCTCCCCCCCCCCCCCATGGTATATGCTCTTTTGTTTTTTTAAATAAATGGTGGGTAAATTGTTACCATGCATTCTGTACTTTATTGGTATTCTTTTTTTGTTTGTTTGTTTATTTTTCACATGTCGTATGTGCCCAACCAGCTAACTAGTGTGTCTTCTCTGTGTATCAGTCAGAAAAGGAAGCTGGTGCTATCAGTGAATACAGCACAGCAAACAGATATGCATAAGTGATAGTTATATTCAGAAATTATAAGTGATAAGTAGGCAACTGATTTGGGCAATCACATGTCCATGATGGGTTTATATTCTAAACATAGAACAAAACTTTAGCTGGTGGAATAAATGAGCAAGGAGATAGGAACAAAGGGAAAAGAGTAAGGGATATATTTAATAAATAAGAATGAAAAGAAGAAGTGAAAATAGTAAATACAGATGGTAAGAAATGTAACACATTGAGATGAAATAAATATTAAGTTATACAGCGACATTAGCAATCAGTGTAGCAAATAAGAGGCAGACATCAAACTGGCATTTAGCACCGAGGATTAGTCTGGCAGTTAGTTCAATAGATTAAAGCTCTGATCTGTTAATGAGTTGCTTCCCGAAGCCAACGGCATAAGATTTGCTTCTTTACACCTCCATTTGTCTGTTGTGTAGTGGGGAAGTCACTTAATTAGTGGGTTGCTCCTGAAAAGGGATTGTGTGTCCAGTGGGCTTACCCATTTAACAAGTAGATTAACAATACCTCAGAAATACTGCTATAAGCACACATGCACATGTGCACACACACACACACACACGTGCACACACGTACACATGCTCACACACATATGCACACATGCACCTTTCTTAAATGTGGCAGGTGGTTGAGGTATTATTTGAAATAGGTTAAATGTGTGATTCATTGTTGATGCATGGAAGTTTTTAATGGTTGTTACAGACAAAAATCAAAACTGGACTGTTATTACAGACACAGGCATATCTGAGCTCTATAGCTGGATATATCAGAAGCAGTTCTTACATGTGCAGGTAATTTGCCTAAAGTGTTTAGACCATGTTCTGTGAAAGCATTAGTGTACATGCAGATATTATATATGCAATCATACCTAGCTGTAATACACCTTTTTATAAAGCTGAAATAATAGCAAGCATTTTAAAAAAATTCTCATGGTCAGAAGTGAAATATTGACATAATGGTTAAGGTATCTCCCTCACAGACAAAAGGCACAGAGTTTAAATCTCAGCTTTGAAGGCAAATTGGCTAGGATCACAATGGCTTGCAGACGTGGCTAGCTTACTACTTACCTATGAACCTATATGCTTGCAGCTAGGATGTATGCAAAGTATTTGTGATGATTACAGACCACATGCTAAAGGCAAACTCTGGGATTTTACAGGAAACTGGCAAGAATGAGAAGGAAAAAAAAAACAGTGGCACATCCCATAAAAAACATTGTGGTGTGGTGCCAGTTTAGACAAAGTTCCTTAAATACTTTATAATTTCAAAGATGTGAGCATTTCAATAGTACGTTGACAAAACAAGAAAATTTAATGATTTTATATGGAAAATTAATTACCATAACCACAGTTAATGCAAGAGGCAGACCTTGCATGAGTAGCATACCAAGTTTGTTGTATCTTCTCATGCAAATGAATGAAGTGCTATGGGATCACTTTTATTAAAACAGATGCATTGCGTAGAATGATTTTTATTAAAGCAGTTGTGTGTGTGAATGGTGTGTGCAAAGTGATGGAGTTTATCTTTTCAATAACCAACAAAGAGTACATACTAAATAAAACAAATGGAAATGCAAAGTAATTATTTTTCTAATAACCAATGGCTATTTATGATTACATGTTAAGTAATACTAATATATAAGTAAACTCAAACACCCTTTCACTGTATAGTTCTGATAGCAGAGAGATGATATACATTTCTGGGCCATTATTTATAACTTTATTTATTCACTTGATCTCGGACAGATACCTGAGGTGTATGGTCATGCATGTGGCTGCAACCGATAGTTGCGAATGCATGCATATGTGTGCGTGTGTGTATATGTTTATGTGTGCAGATATGCAGAAGACATAGTTCTCAATTGTCCCTGATGTTTTCATTATATATGTGACCTTTTCTTCATAAAATTTGTGTTTTTCTTGGACAGTGTTCTGGATTGCAATCACTTAATAAAGACAGACATGTGAGTTTCAGACATCATACCCTTCAGAACATGCTTACTAACACCAAACTTGTCATACTAGCAACTTTTTAAATATGTAAGACCAATATTAAAACCTGATCATGATTTTGGGTCATTGTCTCTGATTCTTGAGTTAAGAGGTTGAGAAAGCGATGGGTGTTTACTAGTGCCTTCACATAACTCAATCTAAATCCTCTTTTATTGTTTTGCTCTCTGTCTCACTCTCCAAAGTCAGCTGTGGTACAGTAGGAGGTGAGGAGGTGGACACCTGGACTAACACTGTCCTGCATACCAGTTGCTTGGTCTCTAGTAGTTCCTAGGTCAGTCTGTCTCCAGGGGAGCAAAGATGCGCCTATAGAAGGTGATTTGCTGGGCTTGCTGATACCCTATGTGTGTGCTCCTTTCAGGTGGGAAGTGCTATGCAAGGATACTGCTTGGTCAGCTTGCATCAGGTGTAATGGCTGGGGCCTGCAAAGGAGGTCCAGGAGCTAGATGCCTGCATCTCCATGTGTGGCTAATAGAGTTCAGCAGCTCCCCAGCCCCATCCATTGCTCCATCAGAGGCAGAGCCTGCTCAAGATGTTATCAATGGAGGTGATTTTCTTCTGGGGAACTTCTTTTCTGATCCAGTCTGGCAAACCCCACTCTTTCCCTCATTATTGTCCACCCCTTCCTTGTGCTTCACTCTCCATGCCAGGTTAGTAGTTGTTTTCCCTCTTTCTTCCTATATCTCTTGCTGCTGCCACATTTTTGTATCCATATTTCCCCTATCCGACTCTGCTTGCATTTTATCTTGGTTTATCTACATCTGCCACCTTCCCAAGTCCCTCCTTCCTTCCTTCCCAAGTATGTTTCTTGCTGACCTCACTATCTAGCCTTCTTGGAAAAATTAAAAATTACACCTGTCTCTGTAAAAGAAAAACTGTCTTTCCCATCTCACATTTTCCCTTTCAGTTTACCCCTGTGTGTGTTCCTGTGCATGCTCATATCAAAATTCTGTTTTTTCTGTCTCCCTAGTTCCTCTCTGTTTCAGTAATGAATTGACTCAGCTGTTTCCTTTCCTTGTTCTATCTATCTTACTTGCAATGCATCTGTTGTGTCTATGAGGTGCTTTATGCACATCTGAACATGCATCGTGTTGGACAGATCATATTATTGTGCTTCTCGAGTTAGTCACAAGACTCCAGATAGTGCAGCCATTACAGTATCAGACTTCCTCCCATTACTGTGGCTACTATCATTTTCTAGACAGCTTTTTCCATAATATGCCTGTACTATGACTCCCTGTAACATACCAAAGCTGTGTCAGGCCATGACATGATAAATCTAGACTATTTACTGAAACACGGTTTTGTTGCATATCGTTCTGAATACCCCTTTAATATCCAGGATACTGACCTGAACAGCTTCCCTTTTACAATATCTAAACTCAAGAACATTCTTGACATTTTCCAAAGAGAAGACCATAGAGTTAGACCCCTCTAAAGAAATAGTTTTGAATTGGTTTTCTCAAATAGTGTTCAAAAAGAGGTCTCATATCTTGAAGTAAGAGGCCTTATTAACAATGTTTCGCAAAACGTGGTGGGTCACTATCAACTTAATTACAGATGCATGTCAAAAATAGTGGTGATTTTCAGTTTCAGGATAACAGAGTTTGACAGAAAGGTGCAGTAACTTAAAAGAGTTGTAGTATGTGAAATTGAAAACATGCTTTAGGAGTGGAAATACAAAGATTAACACAACAAACCTTTGCAATTAAAAGATAAGTAAATCACAAAGAAAGAAAAGGGGTGATTCTTAATGAGGAATGGGAGCACAAAAAACTGCCAACACTAATGCAACAAACCTTTGCCATTACCAGGAAAGGGAATAAAAAATCAAGGAGAATGGGAATTTTCTAATGAAACTATCACCAAAGTCTTGTGAAAACATAACACTGAAGTAAAAAGAAAAATAACAATGTCAGGCAGAAACAGTAATGAAAGGCAGTCAGAAAAAAAGCAAAGGCCAAAACTCTGGAATGGTCACCTAAGCCATCAAGAATGGAAATGGAATAATTTCATAGCTATATAACAGACAAAAAGTGGCAATAAAACTAAAAAAAAAAAATAGATGGGGATAATTGAGCAGAAAGAGGTGTTGAAACAACAAGATTATGCATTGAATCCTTGCCAGTGGAATTTATGTAAAATGAAAGGGAAAAGATACGATAACCTTTTTGTAAAAATATGAAAAAAGGGCTTGATCTCAACCCATCCACTAAGGGAATAGTCATATGAGCCAACCGATATTGACAACATACCAACCGACAGATTCAGTGCTAACTTTACCCCCCCCCCCAAAGGCTCAATCACAATTCCACAAGAATGCCAAATACCCTGCATTTCTGCATCACAGGTTAAGAGCTGCATTGTCCAAGGCCAAGAATACAGCATCCATGGGACCTGATAATATCCCTGGCTGTACTCATCATAAACTACAAAATGAACTGGCACCACATCTGTGTGCTCTGCTCAATCACAGCCTTACCTCAAGCTTTGTCCCAACCGAGTGACGCACTGTTACAGTCATCCCTCTCCATAAAGGGGAAGCAACAACAGACCCTTGGAATTATCTCCCCATTAGCCTGATGAGTCTGATATGTAAAGCTATGGAGTGCATCATTATGGACCTGCTTAACAAGGATATAGGTAATCTCCAGATTTTAGACCCCATGCAGTTTGGCTTTGTTAAAGGGAGATCCTGCCTGCTTAACTTAGTTGAACTTTTTAGAGACAGTCACCAAGGCTGTGGATGAGGGTAAGGCAGTGCATACAGCCTACATTGATCTGGCCAAGGCCTTTGATACCATTTTTTTTTATTTTCTTCTATTTTTATCCTGACTGCAAACATACCTCTCAACTGTCCAGATTTTCACAGAATGTCCATATTATTGCCTCGTATTATTGTTCTGTTCCTCATAAGATTTGTGGTTTTCTGGATTTTTGTGGCAAATCAGTGGGGATTTAATTCACTATATAAAAACAGGGATTTGAGTTTCAGAGTTCATACCCTTCAGAAAATGCAAAGTAATGCAAAGCATTTTATTCTAGCAGCTTTCTAAATTTATAAGATGAACATCCCTCCATTATTTTTGTCTTTGTCCACATGTTTTGGGGAGCTACAACTGCAAATAATCAACAGCATTCCACTCCCTTTAATTTGTTGTTGTTGCCAAAATGTCCATTGTACAACGAGACAGAGTTTATGTGTTCGTTCTGAATATAAAATTTCAGTTTTTTAATTTATTTACTAATGATTATAAAATGCATAACTTTCAGAGAAGGCAATTAAAGTAATACAGTGATTTCATATAAGTTGCGCAGGATGAAGAGATTTGAGGAGACATTCATGAAGACAGGTTTGAGTGCTGCTTAAAGGGAAGGGATACAGATTATGTTTATGCATGCAGTGTGTATGTGTATGTGTGTGTGTGTGTGTGTGTGTGTGTGTGTGTGTGTGTGTGTGTGTGTGTGTGTGTGTGTGTGTGTATTTGTGTGAGACTGTGTGTGGTCTGGCAGATTCATATCACTTCACTGAAAGACCATTTCACTGACACTCATTTCACTGAGAACAAATCATCTAGTCATTTCACCTAAAACTCATTTCACTGACAAATAGTACTTTAAGGGAAGTCAAAGGTATATGTCCTTTTCCCCACTGTAGTGCAATTCTGGTGTTAGTATATATAGCTAGGGGTGTGTGGGGGGCATAGCCCCCCCCACATTGAGGGGTATGGGGGGTGTAGCCCCCCCCCTCCTAGTTGGGTTTTACCAAATAATGCAAAACAAAACCAGACAACAAAAAAACAAATTAAGTGGACAGCTATGCCCCCCACACCCCTCAATGTGGGGGGCCGTGCCCCCCAACTATATATATATTAACAACAGGGCTCGCACTACAGTGGGGAAAAGGACATATACCTTTGACTTTCCTTAGAATACTACTTATCAGTGAAATGAGTTTTAGGTGAAATGAACCTTCACTGAAATGAACTTTAGGTGATTGGGTCTCAGTGAAATGAGTGTCAGTGAAATGGTCTTTCAGTGAAGTGATACGAATCCGGTCTGGCTTCCCTACATCCCTAAAATGGATAAACTATGTAATCAGAAAATGAATGGATTAAAACATTAATTGTATTAATGTAAAGGAAAATCACTACCCTTTTCCCCATCACATACATAATTCTTATACCTACCTAATCAGTAATTTGAGTTCAGAGAGTTTTTATGCCACATGTTTTTTTATAGATTCATAGCTAGAGACTAAGCATGCAGTCCATGAGCATACTGAAGAGCCTAGCCATGCTTCCCAATTTTCTTCACCCTAGAACTCTATCTCATTAATTCACACAGTAGGCAAATGGAACTTGAGGGAATCAAACTCTGGTTTACAGAAAGCAGTTAATTAACAGCTCATACCCTTAATCCTTTACACTAGCTTTCAAACAAGTAACTGTTTGCCTTCATCTCTTTTCTCAGGACTTCCACATATTGGCTACAACATGTTTTTTTTTAACAATTGTGCCTTTTTGGGTAAAGTTTATTTATTAGACATTCACACTTATCAAATTCTAATCGAGCATGCATTAAGATGACTGCTCAGTGCTAGGAATCTGAATAGTAAATTGCGTAATCTAGAGGCTTGCCTGACAATTCAATACAGTCATATATGTGTTGTTATGGAAATGCAGTTTTCAGTTTTCTGATAACACCCTCTCTCTCTCTCTCTCTCTCTATATATATATATATATATATAGGTCTACCTGAAAATGCCAAAATTCCACAATGCCAACAACGATAACACTGACACCGGAAGATCGACAACAGAGAAGACCGACAGTTGAGAATCCTGACGCTGAGAGCACCAACATATTAGGGTAAGTGTGCGATAGGGACAGACATTAGGGTCAGGATGTGGGTAAGGTAAGTGTGTGATAGTGATGGACGTTAGGGTAGGGTGCGGGTCAGGTAAAGTGTGCGATAGTGACGGACTTTAGGTTTAGGGGCAGGTTAAGTGATTTAGGGTTAGGGTGCAGGTAAGGTAAGTGTGCGATAGTGACGGACTTGAGGGTTAGGGGTGGATTAAGTGAGTTAGGGTTAAGGTGCGGGTAAGGTAAATGTGCGATAGTGACGGACCTTATGGATAGGGTTTGGGTTAAGGCTAGTCCATAGATAGTTGTGTATGTAAGGTTTAGTGCACGTTTGTAAGGTTTTTGGTGTACTTGTGTTGTGTGTGTGTTTTTTGGGATAGGTATTTGTTTTGCTGATTGTCGGGATTTTGGTTTGTCGAGCATATGAAGTTTCATGTTTTTGAACTTACTTTTTTTTCAGGTTTTTCGTGTCGGTTATTTTGTTGTTGGTGTTTTGGCATGTCTGTGTTATCAGGTAGATCCATATATATATATATATATATATATATATATATATATATATATATATACATATGTATATACATATATATATATATATATATATATATATATATATATATATATATATATATATATATATATATATATATATATATATATATATATATATATATATATATAGCATAAGGTACATTGCCTAACATTTTTTCAGACCATCTGGGGAGATGGCATTAAAGTATCTACCTTTATCTGCTCAAATATTATGCCAGACACTTCATGATTCTGTATTTAGTACCAAATGTTGCATAATTTCAGTTATATTCAGGGATTACTCAACTGACAAACTTACATCCCTATCTAAGGGTCTTAAGCATTTCAAAACTGCTTTGTCTTTTGATGGATTCTTCTCAAAAGCCACAATGTTTTCCTTCAATTAGATAAAGACCTGCAGTGGTGGTGCTGGGGTAGCATTGTCGCCTCACAATAAGACGCTGTCTGGTTCGATTCTCATCTAGATCGTCTTCTGTGTGGAGACATGCGTGAATGGGCGCACCTTCGTTGAAGGTTGTGCGTCAGGCCTGGCAAGCCGGTACGTAAAAATCAACTGCCAATCATTAGCGCACCGGAGTTTTGCTGTGGCAACCTCTAACTGGAAAAAGCCAAAAGATACAAGTGTCTGTTAGACAGAAGTTTGATGGGAAATTCACAAATAAACTCCCATGATGGAATTCTCAGATAAATGCACTTTATGAGAGCAGGACTGAATTAAATTGTTCATACACAAATTTTATCATCAGTGAGAAAGAGTATACAAAGAAACTGCAGTTGTCTTAAATATTTTATTATTATTATTATTATTAAGTATAAGGCTGAAGATTAACTGAAGTAACTACTTTTATGAAATATAACCACAAGGTTCTTTTCAGCTATATTAATAGTATTAGAAGGAATGACCAATACTGGATTAAAGTCAAAATTGTACAGTTCGATGTATTCTTTTATCAAAACAATTACAAAAGTCCTAGCTGACAAATGTAGCTCAAATAGCTACCCTCCTTCACATTTTAATGCTCCCTCCCTTGCATATGTAGGCACTGTTAAAATTAAATTAAAAACAATAGCTCCATGGACCTGGGCAACATGCCCAGCTGTCTTTTTGAAAGCAAAAAGTGCATTACTACTGATCTCTTCCTTAAGCTTTTTAACCTCATCTTATCCACAGAGTATGTGCCTGACCTCTGGACAAGAGTGGTTCTGGTACCTTTACAGATAGGTGGTATGGCAACTGACCTTGTAAAATTATCAACCAGTTATCCTCACTAATATCTGTAAAATCATGGAGCACATCATAGCAATCTCATTAAGAAAACTGGAAAGCTACAAATGATCGAACTTCATCAGTACAGGTTTTTTTTTTTGAAAGATAGATCATTTGCTTAATTTAGTAGACACTTTTAATGGCTGGACTAATATTATTGATGGAATTCTTTCTGATTATGCTGCCTTTCTCTACCAATATGATTCCCCACAAGAGCATTCTTGATAAAGTTACCAGCTGAAATATCAACCCCTATATTACTTAAAGGAACGTTGATTGGCTCTCTGAACATGTATACAGTGTGAAAGGTGGTTGTACCTTCTCATATAGTATATTAGTCACTATTGGAAACCATCAAGTTCTGAGATGAGTCTAGATCATTTTGACATCTAGTTCTCTGTTGTGAAGGCAGATGGCCAAGGTTTGCGGTTGACCAAGTGTGTGGATAACTTCAAAGTGAGTGCCATTATTGATTCTCCATATATTCCCCAGGAAGGGATTGAACAGTCAACATTCTATGCTCTTACATCTGATAAAAATGTGGTGTATTTGCAGTTGCAGTTGGGAAACAAGTTTTTTACCATTGATTATGACAAAAAATGTAAACCCACTTAAGGCTGATAACAGCTATTAGAGATCTTGGCACTTTCACTGTCAATGAACTGTCCTTTGGTCATTAAGCATCAGTTGCAATAAGAATTGTTTGTCCAGTTAACTATCAAACGTATATTTTCAAGATCCACAGACATCTTAGACCCCCCCCCCCCTGTATTCTACCATTATTAGGCATATTGTTAAAAATATTGCTCAGGTTGGTATGTATGTTGCCAACCACATATTCTAGCTTGAAAGACCTAAACATTTTCTAACCTGGGGAATTAAGGAGCTAGAGTCCTTCAGCCATCTGGATAAGTTAAAAACAAGCCTTTCACTTTTTTTCCATCTTGTACAGACTCCTACATAGTAACAACAATTCACAGGTAGTTCCTAGGTATGCAGCCTAGGAAACCATTAAGAAGCCTTGTCCACATTTCTAATTGCCCCTAAACACTGTTCGGTTAAGTGACTTGCTCAAAGTCACATAGCAGGCAGATGAAGGCTAAGGGAATAACACCCTGTATCACAGGAAATAGCCTGTTAACAGCTCATAGCCTTTGTCTTCTAAATTAACTACAAGACAATTTCTGTCTTGCCTTTCTGTTTATGAAAAAACATAGATCTCTAGATCTTTAGCACTTCAGAAATACTGATAATATTAGCAACACTCATTCCAAAAGTCTCAGCTTTCATTGTGACATAAATAGGACTTCTTAAAAGGATATGTTCATTACTAAAATGATTCCCAGCCTGGCAAGCAAACTTCCCTTGCATGTTAAATAGTGTAACACCTTAGCTTCCTTTGTCTTAAGTCGATGATTGAATGGGTTCATATCACTTTACAGCAGGGATCAGTAATATTAGTAGTATGCCTGCTGTCAAGAAGGGATGTAGACCTACCAGAAATACTTCCACTGATTCATAGCAAGGCTACATATATATAGTTGTTCATACTGCCTTCTCAGAATAAATATCTGGACCTATGAACTTATAATCTTGGCAATCCAACATATGAACCTATAAAGAATGTAGATACTTACTATTCAAAATAGTTTTAACATCTTTTAATGCTGAGTAGAATAGAATTATGCAAAAAAGCAAAACTATATGACTTGTCTTAAAGAAAGTAGATGCTGTGACACTGTACCTAATTTTAAAAATTAGTTGTTGTTTTTTCTTGGTATGATTATTAAACATCTTATAGAGTTAGAGCCCACTTTCAGTTCATTTATATTAAAGCCATCAGTATTATAGCTGCAGGTCTCTTTTTTGTCTAGCTGCATTATGCCCCCATCCATGGCAACAATTAAGTTTCCTCTAAATAGATTCTGTCCATTGATTCCCATCTACTAGGGAATTAACCCAATACACTATGGAAGTAAGAGCGGATGTGCTGTTGTGTTGGCAGCCAGGAGGGTTGCTTGTGCCCTTGCTGGCATCTCCCATTAGAGATGTTTGCATGGCTTAATCACATCCTCTGGGTTGAAGGAAGAGCTACCTGCATGTATCACATTAGAGTGCCACAATGCCATCTTCCTATAAGTGCATACATTATATCACAGTGGAGAGCCACAATGCCATCTTCTTGTAAGTGCGTACATTGTATCACAGTGGAGAGCCACAATGCCATCTTCCTGTAAGTGCATACATTATATCACAGTGGAGAGCCACAATGCCATCTTCCTGTAAGTGTGTACATTATATCACAGTGGAGAGTCACAATGCCATCTTCCTGTAAGTGCATATATTATATCACAGTGGAGAGCCGCAATGCCATCTTCTTGTAAGTACGTACATTATATCACAGTGGAGAGCCACAATGCCATCTTCCTGTAAGTGCATATATTATATCACAGTGGAGAGCCACAATGCCATCTTCCTGTAAGTGTGTACATTATATCACATTGGAAAGCCACAATGCCATTTTCCTGTAAGTGCATACATTATATCACAGTGGAGAGCCACAATGCCATCTTCCTGTAAGCGCGTACATTATATCACAGTGGAGAGTCACAATGCCATCTTCCTGTAAGTGCATATATTATATCACAGTGGAGAGCCACAATGCCATCTTCCTGTAAGTGTGTACATTATGTCACATTGGAAAGCCACAATGCCATTTTCCTGTAAGTGCATATATTATATCACAGTGGAGAGTCACAATGCCATCTTCCTGTAAGTGCATACATTATATCACCATGGTGAGCCACAATGCCATCTTCCTGTAAGTGCGTACATTATATCACAGTAGAGAGCCACAATGCCACCTTCCTGTAAGTGCATATATCATATCACAGTGTAGAGTGTGTACATTATATCACAGTGGAGAGCCACAATGCCATCTTCCTGTAAGTGTGTACATTATATCACAGTGGAGAGCCACAATGCCATCTACCTATGAGTGTGGACATTATATCACAATGGAAAGCCACAATGCCATCTTCCTGTGAGTGTGTACATTATATCACATTGGAAAGCCACAATGCCATCTTCTTGTAAGTGCATATATTATATACTCACTAATGAACTTGTACCAGCTGGTGGCTTACAGAGCTGAAAACATGTTCTCAGCAAATTCACTGCAATGCTGTCCTCCCTCTGAGAGACTGTGCTTTATGGTTTCTGCTGCATGCTTTCCTCCCTCCACCACTGAGGATGGGCAAGTCCATTTGTTCAGCCACCACTGTCAAGTGCCCATGCTACTGACACACTGCTCTCTCTGTTAGGCACTTTATATACTATATATACTCAGACAATACCACACTTATGATTTAGTTGCTTATAATGATATATTTATTTTTATGGTATCTTATTTCTCATTTACTAAAGGAGGCTATTATTAACCATATCATTCTTTCCTCCATGTTTCATTTTGACTGTCACCTCTTTACACTTACCTCCCTTACTCTAATTCACTTAGTTCACAGTGTGGCAGTAAAATTATTGCACTTTCTTGTTGCTTTACTTCACAATATTTTCATTTATACATCATAAGCCACATAATGATTAAATGTATTATTTCATGTTGTTTTTTTCATTGTACAATTATAACAATGTAATTCTGGAAAAGGTCTATGTTACCCAACCCACTTACATTCTCAAGGTATACAGAATAAGTTCACAAAGGTATTATACTATACTGTTGCTCACAAATACTGTATTTTGTATGAGTTTCATATTCTGTGTGACTTGCTTACCAGGTTTCATTATGTGCTACATTCTGGATGTAAAATGCATTTGTGATTTTTATTACATATGATTAGAGATTCTATACTTGTGGCTTCCTCTCCAAAAGTGTACATGCCTAGTGAGGCTTACCTAGTCTATAAAACAAAAACACTGAAATAAATAAAAGTCCTATCTAGCATTTATCATGGTGGCACATTGGTACACCATCATTGCTTCTTTACAGTGCTTGGTTCTCCACTTCAGTTTTAAGCCAGGGTACCTTCAGTGCAGAGTCTGTATGACCCCCCCCCCCATGTCTGTGTGGGTTTCCACTAGGTATTTCATTTTCTTCTCATATACTAAGGAAGTGAAGTAGGTGAACTGACATTCATGAGTTGCCTATAGGTCTGTGCACCATCTGACAATATTTGTGTGTGTGTTTGTGTGTGGGTGTGTGTGTGTGTGTGTGTGTGTGTGTGTGTGTGTGTGTGTGTGTGTGTGTGTGTGTATTTCATACCAGGTGTCACCCTACTCAAGATGAATTTCTATGAACTGTACCCATTTGCTATCTTCTGTGACCCTGTATTGGACTTAGTGGGTAATTGGTGAATGAATAAATTAATGAATGAACATGTTGTATGACAGTAACTGATACTACATATCTAAATTTAGATCTTGCTTATATTATTATTTAGCATTAATCATTAAAAAATTGAGATGCAAACTAAACCAATGAGGTGTTTGCATTCCATATACCGTAGAAAAGCATTTTAGGTGTCCATTGTCATTACAACTGTAACAGTTTGAGCTGCTACAATAACTTCTGAAACTTTCTGCTGAGTACAGAAGCAAAACATGATAAGAAATGTATTAGATAAGAATATGCTGCAATCAGTATCAAATTCCATATCCAGTTACATAATTACAAATATAACAGATACAAGTGCAAAGTGATAAAATGTCTTATTTTTACTCTTCAAAGAGCATCATAGTCATGAATTAAATGCCATATTATTATCACAGTTGGAGAGCTGTCACTGACAATATAAAAACTATTTTGGGTGCAATGATTGTACTTGCTATTTTTATTCATCCTGAATGGGGGTGTCATACCTCTCATCATTTACCTCCCCAGTTATGGACAAAGCAAACAACAGCTGGGAAAATGCCACAAATTAGGGACAGTTTTTAAATGCTTACACTATTTGTTTACACCTTCACAAAATAATTTCTAGTTTCAAGAGGGATGGAGCAAAAGTGTGAGAAGAAATTAGGAGCATCCCTTTAAAATCTTGACAAATGAGAGATGGGGAACCCCTTCAAGAACAATAAAAGTAAGACAATTAATCACTGCTCCCCTACAACTACTAGATTTCTACTATTTTTATTAATAAAAGAGGATGGTATTTATTATTCACTGAAGCATAATGGCTCAGGAGAAGGGCAGTAATAGGGGATGGCAGGGATATAAAGTCAATGGGATTTAGCCCTACAAAGGGACATATAATCATCAACCTCCCAAAAGTGTTAAAAATCTTTGACACTTCCCCCTTTTTCAAGTCATAAGAAGGTTCAAAAGAAGGAGAGGACTGGTATTTATCAAAGCTAGCTAAAAGTGCCTCACCCTTGATACTAGAGATAAACAAAATCCTTTCACAAAAAGATGAAAGCAATATTGCCTAAATAGTTTCATCATAATGAGGCATAAATGTCAATGCCACAAGCTACCCTTTTTTAATAAATTATAGAATTATGAGATCTTTCCTAATGATTTAAAGAAAGCAGAGAATATTCTCCTTCATGAAAATGGGAATAAAACAAAAGTTAATAATGACTGATCCATCACTCTGTGTTCCGTTATATGTACAATAAAGCAGTCACTGCTGAAGGAAACAACTTTAAAATAGCTTGAGATCTTGAGTGGCATAAAAGCCAGACCAGCTGGGATTCACAACAGGAGTGTTTGTCAAAAATTTAATAAATTTAAAGGAGTCAATAAGTTGGAATCGTGCCTTTGAATTTTTCAAGAAAACACTAATGAATTATAGAAAAAAACTTTGAAGGCAGATGCGGTGGGATTATCATTGTAATGAGCAGTTAATAATATACTGAATATACAGAGGCATTGTTAAATTTTGACTGTTGTTTGAAAGTAGGCAAAGTGAATGTTTATTTAACTATCGACTTTGCACTTATGGATATGTTATTTTGTTTCAAAACTGATTTCTGCTTTGGCTCATTTCTGTAAATATGGTTCAATTTTTCTGTGATTATATTCTCCCAGGCTGTACCTGAAATTGCTCAGTGTCCAAAAGTGCACTAGCCAAGCCAAGAATATGTAAAAAATAAATTATCATCTATCATTTGCCCAGAACTGCCTCCTTTTGTGGAATGCTCAGGATACCCAAATAAAACATTTAAGCCAAAAGCCTCATCGATCACTTCCTAAATGGAACTGCTAGTGCTTTATGCAAATAGGAAATGGAGTCCATTGGGCCATGCTTCTGTTCTACTCATTTGGAATACATTTAATTTTATCTATAAGATCAGATCTTTGGCTGTTGATAAGCTTACTTTGCTGGCTTTTTAGATATGAAAACTCTTTACTCTGATATACTGTAAGATGAATGTACATAGTAGACAAAGTTTTGAGAAAAAGATATGGCATTCCTTCAGATGAAATAAATGTTCTTATTTAATTTTGGATATCATTTCGAACAAAATCTTTTATTTTTAATGGTATAGCTTCTGGAATGGTGCTGGGTGTTATCATTTTACAGATGGCCTGTTTTGTGGGTACCCTATAAGAATTTTAACAGTCTTTAATGTAAGTATCAGAACTCCAAAAAAAAAAAATATAGCTGTTGGAATGTAACAGAATAATGAAAAGTTAGTTACACCTCATAAGCATTTTATTTTTGCTTTGGGCATGACATGTGCACTCCACATTCCTCTGCTACCTAGACATACTAACACTGAAACTGATGTATTGCTATAAAGAGGGAAATACTCCAAGATACAGCAGTTTTGGAGTTAACATATATTCTCTTCTTACTAAACTTTAATTTGTGTTTTACTAAGCATCATTCCTATGGTCCTCAAACATACGATGGGAACCCATTTCTGTGTGTCAGAGTAGCCTGCACTCTTTTCAGAATTTATAAGCATGTTTGAACAATAGCACTTTATATTTGGAAAGTACAGCCCCCACTTCTTCTTTCTTTATGTAAATTAATTGGATGAAGAGATCTTTAATGACTTCTAACAGGTAAGGCAAAAAAAAAAAAAAAAGATGTTAAACGTAATGCTTATATTCATTGTCAGAGTAATCACTCCCAGAAGTTATTACATTCTTGCTGTGGATTTTTAAATTATCCATTGTAGAAGATAATTTTCAGAAGCTTTTCTGCATTTTGAAGGACATATTTGTTATTACAGGTATGGTAGTATGGAGGTAGAGGCATGGTTTCATAAAGACTCAGCGAAAAAGTGAGAACATACAGATCATTCATTACTGCAGGGTCATGTAACTGTAGCAAGGATATTTCTAAGACAGTTGAAGACTAAGTAAGGATAAACATTTCCTTCAGTTATACCCACTGTTAAAGTGAATTGAGAAGTCTTAATCAGAAACAGAGCTCTGTTCCTGGCAGTTGCTTGACATGTTTTTAGAGAATTTTGGAATAAAGGAAGGACAATGAACAGACCTATAAAGGGACATCCAAAAATAGGAAACAAAATTCTTCTTGTGGGTTTTTTGCACTGCTTGGAGATATAAATCTAGGAGTAACAACCCTTATTATTTGGACATAAAATATAGATAAACATTTTCTTGCATTAACAAGTATGCAATAGACAGTCTGAGGTTTTCCCATCAGTTTGTTTATTTTGTCCTTTATTCTAAGTAGGAAGAACTGTCAAAAAGTTGGGAAACAGAAAGTAAAGGAATGTATTTCTGCCTTAATGACTAAATCAGAATAAGGTGTATTGTACAGACGTAAATGACTATCCGTCTTTCAGAAATCATAACTTTTTTGCTATAAAATAACATTGAATGATGGCATTGGGGAATGTTCACTTAGTGCTACATAAAAAGGTCTGTTGACAAATTTCAATAAAAGCTAACAATCCACTTGGACTGGTTATTTCCATACCTTACTACAGTTAGAAACATGAAAATGGACATATCCTTTTAAACGTTTTTTGAATTACATGTTAAACTTATATTTTAATTTAAAAATTGTGTTCACATTTTTTACATTTGCTTTCTTAAAAATACACTTTATCTGGTTCAGCTGCAGCACACAATGGTTTTGATAAAACATTAAAATGTGCTTTTTGAAAGTGTTGTGTGTTCAATGAAGTCCACTTTGGAAATGAGTGATAGCCACATATTGTAAATTGATTGGCTTAAGGAATATAAACAGTACTTGTTCTGTTTATTTTCCTTTTGCTTTGTTTTGATTTAAAAACAAAACAGGAACCCAACAGTAGCCAGCAAGAAAATATTATTCTTTTAAAGACACTTTCTTTAACGTATATCAATTTAATGAAGTTTTTTTCATATTTTCGTCACTTCAAATAAAGTAACTTCGTCAGACACACAGACAAACAGCAGTTACATTGTTTCTGCACCATTTAAACCATGTAGCATGGAGTCATGTGACTACCAACAGCAGTGAATTAAAGGTGCAAAGCACAGTAAATTCAAAGCCTATAAAAGTCAGTTTTAAAGTTTACATACTGCCTCGAATAAAAATATATAATGTGCAATCAATATACAATATTTAAAAGTTATGTTAATATCATAAATAAAAATTAAAAGTACACTATCATGTAAGGTTTCTTTGTTTGAGCAAACATGAAATATTACAATTCTCATTCAAGCCAGGAAAGCAGAAAGCATTAAGAGCTAACTGCCATTCTAATTCTCATACCTCTAGTAAAACTGAGTATGGGCCACCTCTAATGTCAGGAAGTACTTGATCAATAGCTTGAAACATGAAACTATGTCCAGCATTTAATGAAACATGCTTTGGTAAGGCATTTTCTGTTTTGTTTTTACTAATCGCATAAGAGTGTTCATAAATTCTCTCATGAAACTTCCTGTCCATTTTCCCTATATAGAAAGCCGGACATGAAGTACAGGAAGCTAAGTAGACAACACTCTTGGGCTCAAAGTTCAACTTGTAGTTGATGTAAAATTTAATTGTATTCGATACACCAAATGAGTTACCTGTTTTTATGTGTTTACACATCCTACATGCTCCACACATAAAAGTTCCAGTAAGTCTAGATGTAGATTTAGTGCTCCTGGTTTCAAAAAACTTTTTAAATTAGTACCTCTTCTGTAAACAATATTGGGTGACTGACCAATTCTATCAATTAAGGAAGAATCCTTAAAAAAGAAGCTCCAGTTTTTATGGAGAATTAGTCTAAGTTGGTCAATGTCTTTACTAAAGGTGGTTATAAAAGTATTACATAAGTAAGTCTCCCTAGTTTGCTGAGTCATTAAAGGTTTTGTTAAGGTAACCAAGTTGTTATTTGGTAACTGTGTAGTTCGAAAAGAATCCTGGCTAGAAGGTACCTCTACCAGATTAACATCAATGACAGCTGAAGATATAGACAAGAGGGATTGAACTATACCCCTACTCCATTTATTTACAATTTCTTCAGTTAAGTCATTTATTAAACCAACCAGGTAGCCTCTATTGCAAAACATGCAGTTGTAAAAACAAAACAGAAAATGCCTTAGCAAAGCATGTTTCACTAAATGGTGGACATAGTTTCGCATTTCAAGCTATTGATCAAGTACTTCCTGTCATTAGAGGTGGCCCATACTCAGTTTTACTAGAGGTACGAGAATTAGAATGGCAGTTAGCTCTTAATGCTTTCTGCTTGCCTGGCTTGAATGAGAATTGTAATATTTCATGTTTGCTCAAACTAAGAAACCTTACACGATAGTGTACTTTTAATTTTTATTTATGATATTAACATAACTTTTAAATATTGTATATTGATTGCACATAATATATTTTTATTTGAGGCAGTTTGTAAACTTTAAGACTGACTTTTATAGGCTTTGAATTTACTGTGCTTTGCACTTTTAATTCACTGCTGTTGGTAGTCACATGACTCCATGCTACATGGTTTAAATGGTGCAGAAACAATGCAACTGCTGTTTGTCTGTGTGTCTGAAGAAGTTACTTTATTTGAAGTGGCGAAAACATGAAAAAAACGTCATTAAATTGATTTTATGTTAAAGAAAGTGTCTTTAAAAGAATAATATTTTCTTGCTGGCTACTGTTGGGTTCCTGTTTTGTTTTTGGATTGTTTGTTTCTTCTGCCTAGTTCACTCATTTGTTTTGATTTAATGTTTTAATTGGAAAGCCAGACTATTAAACTAGAAAAAAAACAATGGTTATAAACTCATTAGAACCTGACAAAGTACAAGACATATTACCACTAACATCTGAAGGCAGGTTAATGATAGGTTGAAGGGACATCAACTGAGAAACAAGTCACATAATCCACTTTGCTATATATTTATAATCAGAGAATCCCCCATCCACAAACAAATACATGTATCTTATCCTGAGATGTTGAGAAGCTAAGATCTCATGGTTGGTTAGCTTTAGTTGTGGAACAGGGGCTGTCCCTCTATGTATCAGGCTAGATTGTCTCTGACCAAAATACTCAGCACAGAATACTTTTTGACTCATTTCATCTGATTACTCTTTAGTCACCTGAAGAAGGCACAATTATTCAAACAGACTAAGGCAAGGTTTAGAGTGAATTCTATAGTGGTAACAATGTTAAAGCATCATCTAGATATTAGAATAATAGGACACAGATGGTTTATAAATTACTTTTAGAGCCTTGAAGAAAATAATCTAAAATTATGATACAAAAGATTGAACTGTGTAGACAGGTTAATAAACATACCTCTCAACCTCTTAAAGCAAGAAATCTGGACAAAGCAATAAATAAAAGTGGGACAAAGGCCTAAAAATAGGGACAATTTTTAAATATTGCTGTTACAAACTAATAACAGGCCTTGCACTAGCATGTATTTTCTGAAGGGTAGGAAGTCTGAGACTCAAATATATGTCATCATTTTCTAACTTTATTAGACAAACGAAACACACCAACCAGTAAAAAACAAAGAATAACCACAAAACTGGAACCACACCAATGTATTTTAATTTAGCACTTTCATCTTGACAATGCAAAAGACTGCATCAGAATAAAACATAATTGGAACAGCCACCTTATATACCATTCAAAAACACCCGATTGGACAACTACAAACTTTCATTCCACATTTAAAGATATAGTACAGTAAAACCCTACGTGAAATTATTTATACAAGGAGTTAAAAATGCGTAACATATAATCAAATATAAAAAAAATAAAAAAAAGGATTTTCTTTTTGTGTATGGTTTTATCATTTTCTAACTTCACTATTTAATGGTCTGCAACTAATTTGCAAGAAAACCACAATTTTATGGAAAATGGACCAAAAATATGAGACACAAATCTATGCATTCTGCAAAAATCTGTACAGTTGAGAGGTACAATGGAGGGCTGATAAAAGTCTTTGCAGGTCAAATTTTAAAAAATGCAGACCGGTGCTTCTGAGGCTCAGACACCCAAGTATAGTGCACAAATGTGGGTAACACAGTAGTAGATGCAGTGCAATAAAAAATGATCCTGTGGGCCATCATCTTAGATAATCTAAATGTGTGCGAATATGGCATGTATGGTGAAGAATGCAAGTAAAAATGAGAAATATTTATTCTTCATTTTAGATGGTTGATATGATCATGTATAGAGTATCATTTGCTGAGATACAGACTTCATCCATATAATGACATAGACAAGATAGGCGTAGTTCAGAGAAGGTAGAAAGAATGCTGCATGGTGTGCGATGTAATAAAATTAATGTTGAAAAGTAAGACAGAAAGGATACTATGGAAATATTTTGAGCATTTTAAAAGAACCAATAAAATCCAAGCTGGCATTTTATTTAGAGGAAAAAAAAGATGTAAGAGATGAAGAAAAATAGTTTGTGGATACACAGTCAATAGTTTAGGTGACATATAGGGAAGCATTATTTCACACAAAAAGTAAAGAATTATTGGGAGAGCCTTTCATAAAGCATACAAGTGAATGAACTTGAGAATGAATGGAACAGACATAATACTATCATCATAAGGACTTAAGGTCATGTGAGGAATTGAGGCAGTGCAGCATTATGACCTGCATCTTTTCAGTAAATCATGAAGATACAATGTAGGAAATAGGACCATTATCTGTAAGGAATATATATGTTTTCTTATCTATTGTTCTGTGTTTGAGTGACAC
>NC_056737.1:1528051791-1528121791 GCF_019279795.1 Protopterus annectens | reverse complement strand
CCCATACTAAAAGATAGCCTAGTATGAACCTATGAACCTATGAACTAGATCCAGAGAAATCTTAATTCCCCTTTACTCATATGATATGAGACCCATTATTTAATATAATGCACCTTTTGGAATATATTTTTCTAAACATGCCACATAACATGAGACACCTCAGAGATTTGTTACTAAAAAGATCAGTGGTCTTAAAAATCTTAGTTATCAGGAGAAACTTACAGCTCTTTCTCTGTACTCAGTCTCTTACAGACTTCCCCGTGGAGATCTATGTCTAGCCTTTTGTGCCATGAAAGATTCAACCTTATGCAATATTGTATTCCTTTACAGAATGAATGGTACATCAAATACTTGGTTAAAGTAACTAAACTTTCATCAGCAGATAAGACACGTTGGCATGACAGATTCATATCCCACTGTATCCCTCACTTCTGAACAAACTTCCATGACATGTCAAGCAGAGTAGCACCCTTGCTACCTTCATGGTAAACCTAGATAATTGGATGGGCAGACTCAAATTCCTCCCGATCTATCTTGTTTTGTCCTCCTTGAGGCAGGAATGAAATTCTGATTTTTTTGTTTTTTTTTGCTAGGCTTGAAATGGTCTGTAGACTGATTCCTAGTATATACCTATGAACCAATGAACCTAAAGGTCAAGATGTTTTAATTTAAATATTTATATGTTGCTACAGGACCTCGAGGAATGAATAAATAATAGGAAACACTGAGGCAGCAACATAAAAAGTAAGTAGGACATCGTTGCGAGCAGTACTGTAGCTGGGATGAGGAAAGGAGTCACCAGCCCATACTGCAAGCTGCTAGATTGAATGACTGGCATGGCAGAAGAATTGTCATTGGGTGTGAGTACAGTATTGGTATGAACTTATGCAGCTGTGCTTGACATCATACCTGCTTAAAGGAGTTTCTTTTACAGTGCATGTGTATGTCAGCAGCACTGAGACAGTGCTTTGCTACAGATAATGGTATTAATACTTTTTTGGTCCTTAGTTTTGGAGATAACTTTTATTGCCAAATGAACCAGCTACAGCTCTGATTGTGAGAGTTGCTTACTAACAAATAAAAAAAAGACTTGTGGGTAGGATATGGTTTCAGGAAGAAGGTAATTAAGACAGAATAAAGTAACGGAGGTGTTTAGGGCTTTTGTTTGATTAGTTTATTAGTTCATTACAGCCCTAGTAGGGGGAACAGACCAGTTTTTATGAGTAACAGCAGGTAGCCCAAAAAAGATAAAATTCCAATAGAGTCTGAGGTACAGTTACCTTTCTGAATGGCTGATGCCTCATGAAGTGAGATAAATAAAGGAAACTTGCATTTATGAATTTCAGATGGAAGTGGTAAAAAATGAATCCATTTTATAATGAGAATGATTAGGGTCATCACCTGTCATGTGGTTGGAAAGCAATTACTATGGTTCCAGTGTATTTACGGTGTGAGCATGATCGGTGGAATGAAGTCACAAAGTGTTGAATAGGTTTAATGTGGAAGGATGCCTCGACTATTTATTTATGATGATGTGCATAACTACAGTCTCTTATTGCCTGCCTCAAACAACATATGAAGCTAAAACCTCCAAAAAGTGAAACACAGACTAGTTCAGCAAAGCACGGACTGTTTAATGAATGTAAGCGCTTTCGGCTAAGATATTCCTCAGCCTTCTTCAGGCAAAAATAATTTATAAATCACAGCAGTACTTTATATATAAAAAGATATGTGCTAATTAAAACAATTAAAATACAAATTCACTAACCACTTAACTAGCTAAAAGCTTGTATCTTAAAGGGCTAATACCTATTAAAACAGGCAACCATTTGCTTTACCACTCATTGCACGTTGTAAAACAAGACATATCAAATTTACTTGTGTTTTCTATTTTCTAAATAAACAATAGACTATAAACAAATAAATTGCACATTTATGAAGTTTTTCAAACCTGTCAAGTGTATCCAGTATATGATCAATTATTAAATCAAACACAAAGAACTACAATACTCTAGACTAGCATACACTAAGCTAGAAAACGCTAAGCTAAAAGCCAAGCTAAAATACGTAACTCCTGAGAAAGTATAACTTAGAAAATAGAAAACACAAGTAAATTTGATATGTCTTGTTTTACAACGTGCAATGAGTGGTAAAGCAAATGGTTGCCTGTTTTAATAGGTATTAGCCCTTTAAGATATAAGCTTTTAGCTAGTTAAGTGGTTAATGAATTTGTATTTTAATTGTTTTAATTAGCACATATCTTTTTATATATAAAGTACTGCTGTGATTTATAAATTGTTTTTGTCTGAAGAAGGCTGAGGATTATCTTAGCCGAAAGCGCTTACATTCATTAAACAGTCCGTGCTTTGCTGAACTAGTCCGTGTTTCACTTTTTGGAGGTTTTGTCGTTTACACATTTTTTTCAGTGTTTTTAACATATGAAGCTAAACTGGGATGGGGACAATTGGCAGCTGACAAAGAATTTAACTTATTGCAGGCCAGCAGTGCTGTCATAATCCTATCCTTAGCATGCTTAAGCCACTGTGGCAGAATTCTTGATAGGGTTCTAATGGAAAGTGGTGGAGATCATAGTCGGGCACTGAAGTGGCAGTAGTAACTTGGGTTGAAATGAACAGAATGATTAGAAAATAAAGGACTAGTGGAGTGATAAATTGATACAAATAAAATTTTGTGTTGACTCGTGAAAAGATATATATGCATGTTAAAATTGCTGATGATCAACAATATGTGTGATGAATTTGAATAATGTATTTATAATAAATGTGTTTATTGCTTTTGTTTAAGCAAGAAAGTCCAGCTGAGTAAAACACCCTTTTTTATCAGAGCCCTGAGGAGAAAAGCTTCAAAATAGTAATACAAATATCACAGTAGAAAGGAACTAACAATAGAAAATATACATGAGTACAATACATAGAATACAACAAAGAGAAGGAATTGCAGTATAATATATCAAAATGCAACAGAGTACATACAGCAGTGACTGACAGTATAAAGTAAACAATTAAAGATGATAATAAATCTTTATAGCACTTTTTGATATCTCCATTGTTGTATATGTACATTCAATGCTGAGAGTTGCTGTCAGGTTGGACACCCTCACAGTGGCAGAAAGCCAGGTGGGGAAGAGCATTTCTATAGCCATTAGCTTCTTAGATGTATTTTTACTTTAGCCTTATTGTTCTAGCTTGTTTTATTTTGGCAAAGATATTATTCCAGAGTTTGTATATGTGTACCGAAAAGAGAGCTTTGGCATGGCTGTTTTGGGTTTTCTGTTTTTTGGGCTAAATGTTGATGATGAGAACCAAGGTTCCTGCCTGATGTCTATCATTAGAGGAGATTATTGATAGATGGGTCTGATTCAGGTTGATATAATATTCTAAAAGCTACTTTAAATTGGGCATATTTGAGTATGTTTGGAAGTTCTAACCACTGCAGGATATTAGCAGCTGTATAAGTTATTTGCTTAAATTTTGGCATTCCTGGCAGAGGATATGTTTATGTTAAGTGCATGGGGTGGGGACTGATTTGGTTTAAAAAGAATCAGCTTTTGGAGGGTTGAGAAGTAACTGCAAGTGTTGGCACCATTTTTTTACAGATATGAAGGCCTCCTTGGTTAAGGTTTGGAGCTGCATGACATTTGGGGCTGAACATAACAGTATTGAATCATCAACATATTGTATTATGGAGGCCTGTTGAGTAGTGGTATGCATATTAAAAGAACGGATCCTAGAACAGATCTCTGGAAAACTCTTGCTTGTACTGAAAGGCAAGCAGAAATGGAGTCCTACCATTTTACATACTGCACTCCATCAGATAGGTAATTGCAAGCCAGGATAATGTGTAATTTATGGCTAGCAAGGGAAGGCTGTGCATTACCAAGGTTTGTGATACGTTATCAAAATCATCCAATGGGTGGAGAACAGTGTAAAAGCTAATTGGCCATTGTGATGCCCCTGCACTGGCCCAGTAATCAAGGAGCTTCAATCCTCACCACTAACACCAGTGAAGGATGTGCACATTGGGAGGATGACAGATGCACACACAGTAAAGTACAATTTCACTTAAAAGCACACAGAGATCATGGTCAGTTTGGGGAAGGTTTCTCCCTCTTTCTCCAGATCCCCAATAAGACTGGCACAGCTATAGGGTTAAGATCTCAGCTGAGTGGTCAACTCAAAACCTCCAGCACCCTCTCAGTCCAACCAGTGCTTTGTGTCCCTGCCCAAGTAGCCGACACACACACACTTTGAGATTTGATTTATATACAAACACACAGACACTCCTGGGGAAGGCTGGCACAGGTTCACTAGCTATGCCCCCTTCTGTTCAGACTATAAGGTAGAAATCACTGCCACCAACCACCCTTACATATCAGCTACAATAAGGCCCTTCCCAAAGGGTGACCAATTCTACTGTGTAATGTTACTGTTATTCAAATGGTAAGTGTGACCAGCAAGGCTATTTAAGAGTGGCCTGTACAGTGACGCCAAATACATATGCAATTATTCTAAGAGCTTAAATATCTCTAAACAAACCAGCCACAATTAAAAGGTTTAAATATATTTCATAATAAATAATAAAAGACAAGACAATATTCAATAACTCATACAGTGACAACAGAGTTCAGAATCACAGGAAATACTTTAAAACAACAATGCAGGATAGTCTCGCATAAATACAGAAAACTTCTAAGCTGATCTTTACTGTATTCCTACCTATATCTAAGCGATACTATTCCCTAAATGACTTACTTACAGAGCAAGACAAGTGCTGATGAGAGGGTGTTGTAAGATCCAAAGACAAATACAAAATGCACCAACTCACTCTCTGAGATAGTTCTTAAATTCCTATCAAACATTACTGCTGGGTTATCTCAGGCTACATCATTCTTTGTCATCTCTGCCTTCAGTTTCCAGACTAACAGAAACTTACAATTTAGCATCTCTGTGTCAAAAATACTTATCTCTCAGAAGCTTGCCTGGAACTGGAAGTCATAAAACAGTTACACACCTTTACATTTGAAACCTGTAATTATTTCTGTTTCTGGACAACAGGGAAACCTACAACTCTACACACTGTGTCTGCTCTGAGCTGAAACAGAGATAACAGAATCATAAATAATTTATACTTATTTTTTTGAGGTTAACTCTCTATGTTCCAGCCTTTACTATCAAAGCATACATTTGCATAGGCATATAGTTTATACACATTTCTGCTCTTTTCCAGCAGGGTACACTGTGGTTACATTCTTGAAGCTCAGTACAGAACATACAGTTCAACACACACTTCTGCACCAGTAGTTTAATATACACATAACATATAGTTTTCTTACATTTGTAAGACAAGCATACGAATCATATTTGTATTCACAAATGACATAGAATTATTTACAAAATTCCAGCTAGTTGGGCTGACAGCATTCTCAATTCTCCCACCCCTGAAAACTCAAGCTAGTTTTTCAAGTGACCCTTGAGAAACATTGGTTGAGAGGGTGGAGCCTATATGGGAATACCTTACCCCATTCCCTGTCTTGAGATCCCATCTGCGTTGGCATTGCTAACCCCACTGCAGTGCTGCACTGTCACATCATATGCTTGCAACCCTAGGATCCACCTTAGTAACTTGGCATTTTGCTGGCTGTCCTGATATAGCCATGTTAAGGGATTGTGGTCTGTAACTACAATGAATTTTCTTCCATACAGATAAGGCTGAAGTTTCTGCAGTGCCCATACTGTGCTAGAATTCCTTTTCTGCAGCTGCATAGCATTAATCCCTTGGTTGGAGCCTATGACTGAGATAAACCACCGGGTGCTCTTCCCCCTATGAAGAAATCTGGCTAAGTGCAGTCCCCACCCCATGGTTTGAAGCATCTACCTGCACAACAAATTCTTCACTGTAATCTGGACTGGCTAACACAGGGGGTCCTCCCAAAGCTTCCTTAAGCTTCTGGAATGCCTACTCACATGCTGGAGTCCACACTACCTTATCTGGGCTGTTTTTCTTTGTCAGGTCTGTGAGGGAAGCAGCTATGGTACTATAACCGGGGGCAAGCTTTCTGTAATTCCCTGTTGTCTTTAAAAATGTCCTCACCTGCTTTTTGGTAACAGGTGCACGCCATGCCTGAATGGCTTCCACTTTGGCAGGTTCAGGCCTGATCTTACCACTCCCTACTCTATGTTAGTAGGAGACCTCTGGCATAACCACCTGATATTTGCTGGGCTTAATGGTCAACCCTGCCCTCTGTAGTCTGCCCAGCACCTCCCTGACATGCTGAAAGGTGCTCTTACCAGGAATGGTTGTAGATGGCAATATCATCTAGGTAAGCTAGGACAAAATCTCCTGCTCCTGCTAAGAATTGATCTACCAGCCTATGAAAAATCACTGGGGCATTTTTCATCCCAAAAGGCATCTTTGTGAACTCATACAAGGCAAAATGAGTCACAAAGACTGACCTCTCTCTAGCAGTGGGACTCAAGGGCACCTGCCAGTAACCCTTGGTAAGGTCAGTGGTGGTAAGATACTTAGCCCCACCCAGCTGCTCTAGGGCTTTATCTGTCCTAGGCATCGGGTAAGCATCTGACTCTGTGTGATTATTTAATTTTCTGTAGTCCACACAGAACCTGGTGCTGTCATCCTTCTTTGGTACCAGCACCACTTGGGAGGCCCAGGGATGGCTGGGCTTCTGAATTACTCCTAGTTCCAACATTTCCTGTATTTCCTCCCTCAGAGGCTGTTTGACTCTCTCAGGCACCCTATAAGGGGCTTGCCTAATAGGCCTTTAGGGTCCTGTATCCACATGGTGCTGCACCAGCTGGGTGCACCCAGTTTCCCAATGAAAATGTCAACAAACTCCTGTAACACTGCTCAGATTTCTCAAACCTGGATAGGGAATAGCTGCTGGGACATTGCTACCCCTTCCACTGAGGTGTCAGTCCATGCCTTACTGAGGAGATCAGTCACCAGATCCCCTTCAGACTCCTCCTGCAATCCACTGCAAATACTCAGCACAAAGGCCTTCCTATCATGGTAAGGTTTCATCATGTTAACATGGTACACTTTCTGCCCCAGATTTCTGCCTAGTAATTCAAACATGTAGTTAACATTACTGACCTTCCTTAAAACCTTGTAGATCCCCTCCCAAGCTGCCTGCAGCATGTTGTGTCTGACAGGAATGAGAACCATTACCTGCTTCTCTACAGCATACTCTCTAGCTCGAGCATTCCTGTCATACCAGACCTTTTTTGCTGTTGGGCTTCTGCCAGGTTCTCCTGGGCCAAGCCCATGAGTTCCCTGAGCCTTTTCCTGAGGTTCAGGACATATGCCACAACAGACTCCTTGTGGGATTCACACTCACCCTCCCACTCATCTCGAATTAAATCTAGAGGTCCCCTCACCCTATGCTCATACAACAACTCAAAGGGTGAAAAACCTGTGGATTCCTGGGGAGCCTCTCTGTAAGCGAACAACAGATGGGGCAAATATTTGTCCCAATCCCTCTTAAACTGGTCTGCAAATGCCAATAGCATCATCTTGAGTGCAGAGTTTAACCTCTCAACAAGACCATTAGTCTGTGGATGGTAGGGGGTGGTCTTTTACAGTACTTCCACAGACAAGCCAGCAGGTCTGACATGAAATTGGCAGCTCTATGTCAGTCAGTATTTCTTTTGGGAAACCTACCTTGCTGAAAATCTGTAACAAAGCATTTGCCACCTTTTCTGCCTCAAGGGAGGGCAGAGCCACTACTTCAGGGTGTCTGGTAGCATAATCTACTACCACTAGGATATACGTTTTCCCCTATGGAACTTGGGGTACTCAGAAGCCCCACATTATCCATAGCTACCCTCTAAAATGGCTCCTCAATCACAGCCAAAGACATCAAAGGAGCTTTCACCTTGTCTCCTGCCTTACCTACCTTTTGGCACTGCTCACAGATCCTGCAGTACCCTGTTACATCTCTGGAAATTACAGGCCAGTAGAAGTTCTGCATAATACATTGCTTGGTACATTTTATGCCCATATGACCTGCAAAGGGAATATCATGGGATATGGCTAGAAGTGTCAGATGGTAGGCTCTGGACACTACCAACTGCTGTATTATCTCACCCTCTAGCCCTCCCTCAAGGGTTCACTCTCTATACAGCAATCCTTTGTCCCAGTATACAGATTCCCCCTTCCCATGAAAATCAGGTGCCTCACTAAGCTACCTCTCTCAGGCCTTGTAATGTAGGGTCTGAGAGCTGAGCCTGTCTCAACTCTTTCTCTTTGTAACCCTTCCCAGATCCCCTTCCACAGAAAGTCTGGTATCCTTTGACAGCAGTGCCTCACTGTCAGTCTGGGTACTGCTACTCACCTCTGTCCTTGCAGTCACTTTGTCCAAGGGAACATCAGTACCCACAAGCAGCTGTGGCTCACCTTCAGTCTCACTGCGACAGGGTAGCTCCCTCCCTGAAGTAACCACCTCACCAGTCCTGGTTGCAAGTGTGCAGTCTGTCTGGATCTCTCCCAGGCTACCAGACCCACATGCTTGTCTCCAAGTTTGACTGTGTGTAACTACATGAACACACGGTACTGCATTATCAAAATCATTCCCTGTCAGGACATCTACATGGTGGTGGTTTAGTACCCCTGTTGTCTCAAGACAACCTACTGTTGCCATTACCACTTACTGGCTCTCCCTCCTTTTTTTCCCCACCTTGCCTCCATGGACATCTATATGCTACATGCCCCCACTGGTTGCATTTAAAGCATTTAACCCTGGGTCCTGGACATGTACCTGGACTAGTGGCTTCCCTTGCTATTAGCAGATTCTGTTGGGGCAGTCTGTACTGCCCACCATGGGTTTCCATAGACCCATGAGCAACACTGGGTGCCCCTTTCCTATGCAGTGATGCCCTGCTTGCCATGTATAGGTCTCCCTTCTTCCCCAACTCATCTACAGTAAGGTATTGTCTGTCAGCTAACCAGAACCTCATGTCCTCAGGCAAAGTGCTATGGGCTTGTTCCCTCACCAAAAGGTCTGCCAGACCTTTAAAAGTGGTGTCTTGACATCCACTCACCCACCTATGAAAATAAGTCAGCAGTTCAGCAACATATTCACGCACACTTTCATCTGCCTTGCATCTATGCTCACGGAAATATTTCCTATAAGCCTCAGGTGTTAATTTAAAAAATTCTAGCAAACAATTCTTTACATTATAATTTAAGCAGTCATTATCAGACAGTTTGGCAAGAACAGTTACAGCTTTACCATGGAGTAAGGGGGTCGGGAACCATACCCAGAGTCCTTGGACAATGTCATACTGTTTACATACCCCCTCAAACATATGACTGAAACTATCAAAATCATCCCCCTCTGTAAATTGTGGAAGAAATTTACTGACCTTTGTTGCTTCTGGGATTTGGTTACTCCCTTCCCCATTACCTCCATGACTCTGGCAAAGAGTCAGCATCTCCTTTTTATGTTGCTTCTGCCTCTCCTTCTCCTCAGCATCCAGGCGTCACAGTCTGTCATTTTCCTCAGCCCACAGACATTGCAGTTTCTCATTCTCCTCAGTCTCTAGACTCCTCAGTCTCTCTGCTGCTTCTATTTCAAAACGCTTGGCCTCCAACTCAAGTCTCTTTAACTCCAGAGGGATTTTTAAGTCCTCTGTAGAAAGGTTGAGGAGTCCATTTTCTGAGAGTTGTACATCTTCACGGCCAGTCTGATTGTTATCCTGGTTGCTATTTTCTGATGCAGCTGTGACTAAAGCTGCAATCATGTCTGCTTTAGTCAGGTTGGCATGCACCAGTCCTTTAGCCTGGCACATCTCAGCCAACTGGCTCCTTGTCAGCTTGCCATAGTCCTCTGCTGACATGCTTGCCTGCTCTCACTGACTAACTAAACTAACAAAAAAAAATAAACAATTGTGATATGAACTCTGAATGTTCACTGCATGGCTGATTAAGAGTACAAACACCTTCAGTGATCACTGTACACAAGCTACAGGAATTCAATATCCACACCACTGCAAGCCGATTAATATGTGATGTGGCTATCTCATCACTATCACCCAATTAATATGTGATGTGGCTATCCCACCACTGTCACCAATTAATATGTGATGCTCCTGCACTGGCACAGTAATCAAGGAGCCTCAATCAGTTCATACAGTTCAATACACACTTCTGCACCTGTAGTTTAATATACACATAACATATAGTTTCTTACATTTGTAAGACAAACATACAAATCATATTATACTATTCACAAATGACATAGAATTATTTACAAAATTCCAGCCAGCTGGGCTGGCAGCCTTCACAGCCATTATTTAGGTTTTAGTGTACTGTGTCAAAAAGGTTAGTTGGGTTGTTACTGTGCTACAGTATGGGTGGGGACAGGAGTTTGTTATTGATGAGGTGCTTTAAGATTTGGTTGTTCTTAGGTACATACCGGGCTAAGGGCCTTTTTAAGCCTAGCCCTGAATCCCCATATCTCTGACAAGTTCTGGTACTATTGGTAAGTGTGAGCAGGGTCTTGGAAGATGAAACATTTACAAACAGGGGCCTGAGAGATGAACCATTTCTAGGCTGCTTGTGTCCATTAGAAACATAGGTGCCAAACAAGAGATTAAATTGTCCAAGTTACTCTTAAACAGGGTAAGGGAGCAACTCTCCTTCACATGACTGAGGAGTGTGTTTCAGAGAAAGAGTAGTCTCTGGGATACATAGCTGTCTCTTTGGCAGATCCTATGTATATCACAAGCAAGGTTTATATCTTTAGAAGGAGGAATTTTGGTGCTGTTTGTTTTGCAGATATGCAGGGGGTCCAAGAGAGTTGGCCCCAGCAATACCTTGTATAGCAGACTCAGATTTGCACCCTCAACAGCCTGTAGGAGACAGAATACATGGATAGGACTTTGAGGCAGTCTGTGTAATACATGTTACACCCTGTATTCCTTTAGTGAGGAACCTTTGTGGATGTTCCCATTGTTGGATCTGCCTGGTTAAATACATATCAAAGGGGGCTTTGTACTCAATGATAAGTCTGACTAATGCTGAATACACTGGAACAATGAGCTCCTTGGACCTAGATGCCATACCTGTGTTTATAGGTTGCACAATTTAGAATGATTTTGTCACTATTGTAGATGGATCTATATTACTTCAGAGAAAAAAACTTTTAGTCAAAAACCTCTTTGTTGAACACTAATTACTGAAAGAGTGATCTGTTGAATGGTTGTTTTAGATAATTTTTTTCTAGGGTAAAAAAACATTTGGCCAGCCTAACAAGCATCAAAAATTTCACAAAATGTAAAACCCACTAAGGTGGGGGGGGGGCTGTGTCCCCCCACCCCCACCCTCCCATTGTGGAGGGCTGTGCACCCCCCTTAACTAAATATACCAACTCTGAGATCACACTACAGTGGATACAAGGGCAAATTCCTGATGGCCAAGCGTTTTTTTCCCCTATGAAAAAATTCTCTAAAATGACTGTTTGACGGATTGAGGTTTTGACAATTAGCTTTTGACAAAGAGGTGTTTGACTAAAAGTTTTTTCTCTGAAGTGAAGTCGGTCCACTGTAGACATGTGATGATCAAAGGCTATATTGCTGTCTACGTGTGTCTCCAAGTCCCTGACTACGGGGTCGACTCTTAGGGATATGTTGTCAATATGATAGTTCCAAGGGGTGGATGACCTCCTGAAGGATATTATTATGCATTTCTTGGCATTTAGTTTTAGTCCATGGCTCTGACACAAGTTATTTGTCTATGTCAGCCCTTCCTGTAGAATATTAGTGTCAGTGGGGATTCTATGACTGCTCCTAATTTGCAAGCATCTGCAAATTTGGGCAGCCAGAGGTTTTTAATGCTGGCCTTGACTTCAAAGAAGTTCATGGCAAAAAGGACGGGTCCCAGGACTGATCCTTGAGGGACTCCACTGGTGACTGGCTTCTTTGTTGAGGTGAACTCACCAATTATTATCAACCATTTCCTCATTTCCATGATAATTATTTCCATGGCTTTGCATATGAGACTAGTGAGACATATGGGTCTGTAGTTTCCAGGGTATGTAGATGGACCACCTTTGTGCAGAGGGATGACAGTTGCTGTTCTCCATTTGTGAGGCACAAAGCCTATTTGAAGGCTATGGTTATACAGTGATTCCAGAGATACTGATGGGTCATGCTTCATGCTATTTAGAAGGCAGCATGGAATATTGTCTGTGCCCACTGACGTAGTGTTCTTGGTCTTAGAGAGAGCACTGAAGACCTATCCCCTTGACAGTAGGGGGGTATATTTCATGTTATTTCCTGAGGGGAGGCTGAGGGAGAGAAATGGATAAAGTTAGAGATGAATTTGTCTTTCAGTAGGTTTTCTATATCATATGGGTAAGTATAGGTGGCTCAATTAACAATGAGCTCTGCACACAACTGTGCAGACATAGCTAAATAATGTTTTGTGGTTGGCCTTGGCCTGAGCTGTCAATTTTACCTCTAATATGGCTTTAGTAGACTTTATTCACACTCTGAGTTGTTTGTTTAATTTGATGAGAATGCTTTTATCATGCTGGGTGCTACACTTCCTAATTCTTTGCCAGGATTTTCTTCTTACTGTTATACAGCCTATTGATGTTCTGATTCCGTAAGGATGGCTTGGTATTAATTAGTTCTGCACTTATTCCTGGTGGGTATTGCTGTTCTGTGCAGCTAATAACATGGTTATATAGGGTTTCTGTGAACAGTTCTACATAGGCAGCAGTGTTCTCAGGGTTTATGGTTGCCTGAAATTTTGCCAGGTTATCACTTAATAGAAAGTTAGCTTTAGTGTAGTTCCTGAACAATCCAGGGATTCCTGGTGTTTCCAAGTTTTATTACTTCAATGGAGACCATTTGGTGGTCTTATCCTTACCAGGGAGGACATTACACTAAGGAGTGTGCAGTACTCTCCCATATTAATGAGATCCAGTATGTTTGCAGCTGTGGTCAGTAGATTGATAATCTGGTCCAGGGAGTTTGTGTTTACAAAATGCAAAATCTCTGTGTCTATAGCTTGCAAGGAAGTGGTATGGGATTTTGCCTATGATGATTTGAATGTGGGGAAGCTCAAGTGCATTGTCCTGTTTGACCACTTGTATTTATTATTTATTTATTTATTTATTTTTGATGTAAATTGGGAAACCTCTCCCTTTAGTCCTTATGTATGTAGCAGCTGGTTGAAATGTGTGGAAGGCAGTATAGCCTTGCACTGCCTGGGTGTTCTCCATGGCTTCAATCATGTTTCAGTGACTGTACAGACATGCTTTCCATGGCTTCAACCATGTTTCAGTGACTGCACAGACATCAGCATTCTCTAGGGTAAGGACAGCTTGTAGGGAGTGCAGTTTCTAGTTTAGACTACTAATATTAAACAGCAACACCTTTAGATGATCTTGGTTTTGATTTACTAGTTGGAAGTTCTTTCAGTTTGTCATTGCCTAAAAATTACACTATGAGGCAGGAAAATATTTTAGCTAGTATTCAAAAGTCTAGAGGGGAGAGGTGCTGACCATCCATGGGAAAGCATTGCAGTCTATTGACTATCTCATTCTCTTCTGACAAATACTGCACCTCTTTAGAATGACACCAAAAACTAAGCCAATTATTAAAGCCAGTCATATTTTGTTTGAACTGTGGCATCATCTTTGGAGAAGGTAAAATACTGCACAATGCTAGGTTCGTACTAGGCTAGAACACAGGTTCCAAGAACTTCATGGCGTCTCTCTTCATATAGTCTAGGTTGCTACATCTCATTTATATCCACTTGGACTATGATTGTGTCATACTGATACTTACAGTTAAATGACCTGAGAGCATGCAATAATATGGCAGATCCTGACACTTGATAAGGAAATGGCTATGTCTTTCTCCTTACTCAGTCTGGTGAGAAAGACATCAGTGTCTCTCAATGGCATTTCTAATGACCAGAATGTTGCTAGATTGTGTGGTGGTTTGCCTTGTGGGCTTAGAAGTAGAGGCTCTATGAGATGTGGTTGCATGTATTGATGTGACTGCTGTTTTGAAAGAGTGCATTCAGGACTGTTGAAGGCATTTGTTATATGTGCTTCATCTAATACACCTTCAGAATTTAAGAAGGTTACATTTAATTGCCTCAGCATCTGTGGGTCTATATGTCTGCTTCTTACTTGGTGTGATGTGTGTAGCATGCATACTACTGGCAACCTGATTAGAATTGAGTGCTTTTATGTGAGAGCTTTAGTGACATCCCCCCAGATTTAATAAACTCCATGTAGAAATAGCATTATTCCTACACATAGTGAATGGTTTTCATGTCTGTATCTCTCTCTCAGCAGCACACCATGCATATTAATGAAGGTGCGTTACTGAGGGAGAGACATGTACATGGATCCTGAATGAGTGCTAGGGGGTATGCTACAGTACTCACAGATCTGTAACACATCCCCTGCACTCTCAAAGTGCTGTACAACACTAAAACAATAAAGAAAGTGTCCTTGGACACTTATGTAGTAATGTCAAGTGTAATGTCACATGGGGGTGTGTTACAGTATCCATAACACACCCCTGCAATGTCAAAGTGCCATATGGCACTAAAACAATAACGTGTTCTCAGACACATATCTGTATGTTCCTGGCTATTCTGAAAATGTAGTTGTAGGGGGTGTATTACAGTGACTATAACACACCCCCTGTACTGTTAGAGTGCTACACAGAATGGTAATTAAATGTTATTTTCCTTAGTATATGTATTTGTTAATTTTTTTTAATTTTTTTTTTTTAAGTTTAAATGTAGCTGAGCGGGTTTGCATGGTGCGGCACTTTGCTCAGCAGTGCTTAAACATATTGAGAAGCTATATAGAAATGTATAGTTGAAATATTTATAGTCAAGATAGCTGAGTGGTTAGAGTCATGGTTTCATGTGCAGTAGGTGGACGGTTCAAATACCCAAACAGACCATGTAGCTTTTACATAGGAAAGCATGTTTATATTAATTTTTATTTTATTTATTTATGTAGTTATTGATATTTGTTAACCAGGGTAGTGTAGCTGGTCCAGAATCCCAGTGTCAGTGAAGACATGAGGTGAAAACCACCATTTAAACTCAAGGGTCCAATACAGTGCAGTCACACCCTAAGTTAACATAATGAAAGCACATAGGTGGAGGTCATGCAAAGTAAAATACATACAATTAATAATAATGTATCAATAATGAGTAATTAATATCCATTTTTAAATGAAAAATCTCGTTTGCCCTTAGATAATTTTGCTAAGCACTGCTAAGCCAAGCCAAGCAATGCTTAAACAGGACATGTTTTAGCAATACTTAGCAATCCTCAGTTCTGCTTAGCTGGTTTGAGCATTGCTAAGCAGTCCTTCTTGTAGGCAGTCCTTAGCTCAGCTCAGCAGGTTTGCAAGCAGCTAAGCAGAACTAAGCTGTTTTAAAAATGGCCAGTGGTGGCCAAGGGCAGGAAAACAGCCTTATTTAAACTGCACAGGTGGAAAAACAGCCTGAACCTCTTGGAGTTTGACTGCTGCAGGGGCTATGTCTAGAGTCAGTGAGGGAGCATGCTTTCAGGTGCAGTGCTGAGGCATGTTGGAGTTCAGGGTCATGGTCGGACTCATAGTAAAAGACCATGATACCAGATTGCTGCAGGGCTGGTACCAGGGCTCTGAATACAAGTCTGAGGCCTGGGACCATCTGGCACGTGACCTCACCAATGCCACTGGAATCCCCCACACTGGGGACCAGGTGCATCACCATTATGATGACCTGAAGTGGAGAAAGGGGGCTCTCTTGGCCCAATGATCCCAAGATGCTCGGGTCAGGAATGCCCATAAGTTTGTAAGTATAGGAACCAGTGCTTTACTAAATTCTAGAATGAATATGTGATAGACAGGTATGCATAATGGTATGTTTTCCCCCCACAGCTGCAGATAACAGGACCTCCAATGTACAGGCTCATGGGAGATATCTGGCAAGGATGTGCCAACAGTGTGGGGAGTAAAGATCTATCTTGTAATATCTAGTACAATAAATAAGAAAGAGGACATTGTATACTGCCAGTAGGTATAGTGTATTCTGAGTGTACTAGAAGAAATGTGTTCTTAGACCCACACCGATATAACTGAGTAATGCCAGGTACTGTTGAATACAGATGAAGGCATCAAACAAGCTACTATTGATGAAAGAAAGCTAATACTGTAGTAATAGTGTGTAGGAATGACATAAGTATATACAGTAATAATACTTAGGATGTTGTAATAAAGTGCACCATGACTGAAACTCTAAAGGTAAGAAATGGCATTCATTCATTATGTACAGGATATGCAGTACAGCTGCAGTCACATTTTTGAATGTAATAAAGCACTGTGTCATGTCACCCTGAATAAAGGTTTACCATCCAAGTGTTGTGTTTATTCCGGTCTGTTGAATACATGCAATTGAGCAGGTGCTCCACAGCAAATATGGCTATGACACTATTAAGTGACTGAAGTTTGGCTGATAAAGAACTGTTATGCTGAAGTGTAGATGTGGAGCTGTACAACAAGATAGAATGCAAAATGATATATGTTCTGCAGCAAGATCTGAACCTTGAATAGTAATGTGTAATGTATTATAGTGTTTTCCCTCAGGATTGTCTTGTGTTAACCTTTTGCATTTCAGCTATATGCATTCCTGAATGTAGGTACACTGATGCAGGCAAATATGAGACTGTAATTGGTGCAGAGTGCAAATATACCAACTGCAACTGTCTATGGGTTGGGTAGGCAACCAAGCACTTTGATATGGTCTGTACAGATCACACATATTCACATACACTAGGGGTTAAATGTGGACACCTGCATTCCAACTATTATTTCACAATTCCCATACTATACTTGTCATGCATGAATTTCATGTATGTATGTTCAACTGTCACCACAGTCTTCTGTGATAGTCCATCTATATTAGCAGGTCAGACTTTGTAACCAAGTGAGCTTAAGGGACAAATCAGTCTACCAGCATACAACAGTGACCCAGTAGCTCAGTGTGATAAGAAATAGACATGTTGTTCCTTTTTCCACCCACAGACCACGGCTTGAATCCTGGAACCTGTACTAGGATGTATTTTAATAACAGACATGACTATTTGTACAAACTGTCATGTACTGTTTAACAGATATTTCTCCACAGGGCTTACAGGTAAAGAAATGTTTGTAGTAGCTGTATGAAGGGTATACTAATAAACTGTGTCTACATGTACTAGTGTGCAAACAGCAGTGTTCAGCAAGTCGATAAGACTCCATTAAATAAAACATCAGGCAGTACATTAGTATTCCAACTGAATTAGACAAAGTAAATGTTCTACTGTTGGTATAGCTGTCTGCCTGGTGCGTCTGTGAATGTGTGTTGATAGTCCAACCCCATGCCTACATATGACAGCAGGCTAGGTATATACACCATGCACTGTGCCCGATGCATATCTCTCAAGTATCACACTGTCACGGATAATGATCACTGTTGCCATTAACCTTGGACACAGATATAATTCCATTTGAGGAATGCCACTAGCAGACTCACGCATCATTGCAGGGTACACCTTGTTAGTCATATATGTTGCCGTGACATGTACGAGTTATGCACCTATAGTTCTCACAGCTTGGTCCATACCATTCCATGTCAACAGCTTGAGAGGTATGTACATGCTATAGAAGCTATAGGGCACATCTAGATGTAAAGTAAGGGCAAGCCTGTAGAGTATTGAGTAGTATTGTTGTGATACATATAGCCTATACAGTTATTAATGGATGTTTTTCTCTCTCTCCACCCCTTATCTGCATCACAAATCATTATTCTTATACTATGGGTATCTTTCCATTTACACATATGTTGTTATCATAAACTAATGTTGGGCCTTGTGTTCTATTATTGGTTATACATTTAAATGTTTGTCTGCTAACATATCTTGTTGAAACTGTTACTAGCATGCTATTACAATAATGACTGTTATTCCATTTATGCCTGTGTTCCATATGCAATGCAATTCTATTGTTCTGCGTGAATTGGAACACCCATGCATGCTGTTATAACTAACATGGAAATATGTTGTTCATGACTAACCAATAGTCTTTGACAAACCTCAACATCATAGCACATTTGGGAAGTCCGATCCTGGTGGATCCGCTTGTCCCACCTCATCTGGTCATGGAACTAGGTCCCAGCATACCTGGGACCCAACCTGGAGCTGTCTTCTCCACTGGTCCTGCACCATCCTCTGGTGGAACCACCTCAGGGGACATGGCTCATCCCCCCTCTTGGCACTGGCGGGGAGATGACCCTGTAACCCAACACCAGTTTCCAGGGTTGGTGTGCAGGCTCATCAAGCAAGACTTAGCTGGCCACCTGCATCAGATAGAAGGCAGACCGGTGCACCTTGGGGGACAGCCTGGCCATGATGTCCAGCCCCCAGCACAGCCTCCTTTTGGGCCATGAAGAGGCAATGGTGACTGCCCATGGGTGGGGACCTCAGTCCCACTGTTTCCATCGAGGGCACATGGTCCTCTGATTCCCAACAACGCTCCCCATCCAAGATGTTTACCCCCCTCATGTGCCAAACACCACCCCTGTCTACTGTCTTGTCTGTCTGCAAATGCATCCTCGCCTACCCAAAGTACCTCCTCAAATGTACCTACAACCCTTCCCCTACAGTCCGCTCACTCCAGACACCTGTCCCACAAAAAAATTTATATCCCATACATAGCTCTCCATTTTTCCCCCATGTATACTGGCATCAGTCAATCATTACAGCGATTAATCAACAAAGTTATGTCACCCACACCCCTCCCTGTATAATGTGAGGCCTCAAATTCCAAATTGCCCACAACATGCACAGCTGTTGCTGTAGAATAAATTGATAGCTATGGTCCTTTCCTACACCTGTCCTGCACATTCCTACCTGCCTTTCATATTGTTATTCCTCCTGCTTGCCCCCATTTCACCACTGTCCTATCACCCCTTTTTTCTTTTCTTTTTTTGGAAATAGCATAGGTTTAAACAGGAGTAAGTGCTGCTTGGCATCATGGTGTGTCACACAAACCCATGCAAACCCACTTAAAACTGCTTTAATCACCCTATTCAGACACTTTTTTGCCCAGTAACAAAGTAACCAGTGCTGCCAAGTCTTGAACGCAGGACTCCCTGCACTATAGTCAGAGCAACACATCACTAAGCCAAATCAGCTCCAGGGGAACACTCTGCTTTATAAACAAATCATGTAGTACAGTCATGTAACATTAGTGAAAAAATACACTGCTGCCAAGTATTGAACCCAGGACCTTCAGATCTGTAGTCAGAAAAACATACCATTATGCCAAATCAGCTCTGGGAATTTTTGTGTTTTTATAAATATATCATGCAGCACAGTCATGTAACATTAGTGAAAAAATACACTGCTTTTCTTTTCTTGAAAATAGCATGGGTTTAAGCAGGATTAAGTGCTGTTTGGCATCATGGCGTGTCACACAAACCCATGCAAACCCACTTAAAACTGCTTTAATCACCCTATTCAGACACTGTTTTGCCCAGTAACAAAGTAACCAGTGTTGCCAAGTCTCAAACACAGGACTCCCTGCACTATAGTCAGAGCAACACATCACTAAGCCAAATCAGCTCCAGGGGAGCACTCTGTTTTATAAACAAATCATGTAGTACAGTCATGTAACATTAGTGAAAAAATACACTGCTGCCAAGTGTTGAACCCAGGACCATCAGAACTACAGTCAGAGCAATTCACCACTAGGGCAAATCAACTCTAGGGAGTTAATGATGCTTTTATAAATAGGTCATGCACTACAGTGATGTAAATTTAGGGAAAAATAGTCATCCCTGCTAGGTAGTGAACACAAAACCACCTGAACTACAGAGCAGAGCAACATATCAGTATGCCAATTCAGGCCTGCAAAACTGCAACTGTTTTTACAAACATATCCTGATTGCCATTGACACACTACTCCTGTATATACAGGGAGAAATCACAGTGACCTTGGGCCTTTGATGCAGACACTGAACCAGTACACAGACAAATAAATGCTGCTGGATATATGGGAAGTATACAATATCAGGTAGAGCTGGCAAGTGCACAGACTGTTGCTGAATGACCACAATTGTGCCCCAACCTATGGCAGGTTTGGCATACAATGTATTCTCTGTGCTGACATACTGGCAAGGCAGTGCAGATTGGGGTGACAAAATCATGACGGACAGTTCAGTGTCACACATCATACCCATTCAAACACACATGCCCACGCCAATCCTGTGGAACACACTGTATGCATGCACATATGTCCTACAAACACACCTGCCATAATAATGACCCTGTAGCTCTATCTGTTACATTCCTAGCATGTGTCATATCTGGACACCCACAGTCCTGGTGCACAGTCCAGTTTGTGCCACAACTGCATTCATGTCTATACTACATAGGAAGAACTGAGCCTTACAATGTCCAGCAAAACTGGTTGCTGCTACCACAGTCACTGCCACCCACAGTAGCACATCAAAGGTCTGCAGGGTGGGACATATTTCACAAATATGAATATGTGTCCTAAATGTCGCCTAGCGGTTTCTGGATGGCACTGTTATGTAACATATGTACCAGAGGCACATGCCTCACCTAGAATCATACCTCTCAACCTCTTAATGCAAAATAAATGGGCAAAGCTTGACAGAATGGTGGGGACAAAGCCCCAAAAATAGGGACAGATTTTCAATATTGCTCACGTACATGCCAAATGTTGGTAGAGTAACAGGATTTGTTTTAACATGCATTTGTTGAAGGGTTTGAAGTCTGTAACTCAAATATATTTCATTATTTATGGACTTCAATCCAGAGATCACCCCACTGATTTGGCAGGAAGAAGAGAAAGAGGCCAAACATATGAGGCAAAAATCTGGACATTCTGAGAAAATCTGCAAAGCTAAGAGGTATGGCTGGACTATTAGGGGTACCCTCAACCTGTCCATTCTGTGACACCACAGCTGACACCATTCCCTCACTGTCAGTAACAACTTGCTGTGCCCAATGTCTTCACAATCCCTAGTCTGACTCCTGGCCAGAATGCAGCAGCTGTGGCCTGCTACACATGCTGCAGTATGTTCAGCTACCTGCTATGGACCTAGAATACCTCCCAAACACCTACAACAGGGCATCCACACAATACCCATACATAAAGGGCTGGGGGGATGCACAGGTGAAAGGGACATGTGTCACAGTCTCCACCTACCAACATACACAGCCCATAGATCAGCATCATACCTCTCAACCTCTTAGTAGAAGAAATCTGGACCAAGTCAGACAAATGGGGGTACAAAGGACCAAAAATAGGGACAGATTGAAAATATTGCTCTTATAAACTTAGAAGATTGCTAGAGCCACAGGGTTTTTTTGACATCCATTGTCTGAATTATAGTAAGTCTGACACACAACTGTATCTCATTATTTATTGACTCCAATCCATAGATTACCCCAGTGATTTGCCAGAAACTACAGAATTTATGAGGAATACAGCAAAACTATAAGACAAACCTCTAGACATTCTCTGAAAATATGTACAGTTGAAAGGTATGACCAGCATCAACTGCAACAGCATGCACATTCGGATAAAAAAGGTGTATGACACTCACATCTGCCTGTCCCCTCACTGACCCTAACACACATTGTTAAGTAGTACACTGCTACAGAATCTGAACGGCTGTTAACAATGGCCAGACATAGCATGCAACACTATGGACATAACACATCAATCCAAGCAGTGGACAGTATTTCTACCTACCCTCTGTGATGCTGCAGCTCCCACACCTCGATAATGTCCTCCACACAGGCCAGGAAAAGGGGAAAGGCCTACATGAAGGCCTTAATTATAGCTCTGTGTTGCCATGCCATTGGCTAATGGAAAGGCAACACAGCTGTTCTGGATACAATTAACAAGAGGAAGTCACAGATTGGTGCACAGGCAATCACGTGTTCATGAGCATTACCTACAAAAGGCAAGCTGCTGCCTATAGTAAACAGGTATGATACTATCTTCATGAAATCCACAAATAAAATTGCTGAAGGAACCAAATCAAAACGAAGCACAATGTCCCCACAAAATCCAGGTATAAAGTGTTTATTAGACGCCTTTCATTCATCCACTGTCAGAACTTCTTCAGATAAAACTCTTATACAAATTAACTGTTTAAAAGTCTTTTTAAAAACTATTACATGGTAAAAAATCACCAATCGAACATTCATACCATTTATCTAATTAAACATTTATCTAATTAAACATACTCCCCCAATATTAACCATTTTGTTTCCATTTTACTTCTCCAATAGCAACAGAGAAATTACCATGTATAAACATTCTCTATATAAAAAAACTGATGTTAATAAACATACAATTCATTGCTATACATATGTATATGTTACAGTATATAAAATGAGAATTGTCATCTAGACAAACTTTCACCTAGATAAACTTTTAAGCTTCAAAATACATGAAACTGAACACATATCATTTAATCCAGGATAACTTACTGCATTTAGTCTAACTCTGACCATTCCAATAAAAGTGAATCTGGTCCACCTCTACCATCTTGTTCTATCTGGTCAATCACTTTAAATTTAAACATATGTGATGTATATTCTAAATTGTGTTTTGCTAAGGCATATGTATTCATATATTCTCTCCTTTATTTTACGGTCAGCCTTTCCTATGTAAAATGCTGGACAAGACTGACATACTAGATTCGATGATGAACGAAGGGCATCTAATAAACACTTTATACCTGGATTTTGTGGGGACATTGTGCTTCATTTTGGTTTGGTTCCTTCAGCAATTTTATTTGTGGACTGTTTGAGACTTCCTTCATGAAGACAGACTGCGATTCTCTAGGAGACTACAACTGCATTTCTTCTTATAAAGGAGGACATCACTATACCAGATATGTCATAGAATTAAGCATGTAATGGAATGCAGATGGGGGGATGGAGTCATGGGAAAGAGGAATTTAAATAGTAGGTCTGAACAACATTACTGGACTGACATGTTGTTCTTACTCTGCTGTCCAGCACCTGCGGCCATCCCTTATGTCTCTGTCTGCAGTGACATCGATCACAGCTGAGGACCGTGAGTCACCCCAGCAATAACCAGCTCACATATGACTGCTACTGGATTGTCTATTGTACAATACTGACAGCAAGTACTGGTGGATATAGCTGGCATATCACATCATATACTGTCGTTGAGCTCCTCTCAGTCTGTGAATGTCATATAGGCTTAGTGCAAAGATTGTCCAGGTGTCCCCAAACATTATTGATGTACTCTGGCTAGGTCACTGTGTACTTCACACCTGTATCTCATTGCCCTGGCAACTATGTCTACCATACCCCATGCCCCCTGCAGCAGGACAGCAAGTTATAGGTGATGGTACTGAGGGGACACTGGCTCTGCCTCAGCAGCAGTCCATACATATTGAGGGTACAATGTAAGAGAATGAATGCAGTACCAGATATTAATGTACCATTATTGTGTTCCCAGGGGTCTTGCATGTGCTGTATGTGCTATGTACAGCTGTGGTGGTTATGTCTGGCTTTGCCTTGGAGATCCCCTTTGTGGGTGTTTATGTTGGGAACCACTGCAGATATTATTGTGTGTTGTGTAGGTGTAGGTGGTGTGAGGTGCACTGCTTGTGTTGACAACCTGTTTGGGGACAGATATGTGGCCTTGACAGGCAGAGAGCATGGATTTCAGGTTACTACTGTCATTGCATCCCTCACACAGTATCTTCCTTGGTGGTGTGTGTAGATGGCTGTCCATCTGTGTACATGAGGCAGGTGCTACACAGTGCCAGGACAACCATATCAACTACACTGGCTGGGGAAACTGTAGGACATTGTACAGCCACATAGTCCAGAATCTGAGGAAGGAAGGCCACGCAGATCTGAGAGGTGGGCCTACAGACCAGATGATTACTAATCCAGTAGGAGGCTGACACCACAGCAGACCATGTACACAGGCTATGAACATGCAGTAATAAGTGCAACAGCTGCATGCATTGCAACACCTCATAGCACATGCAACAAGTGGCATGAAGCATTGGGATCAGGGAGGCAACACATGCTGTATTGCCACTATGTTGGCGATACCCACAGACATACTGTGCTGATAGATGGTGGGGGTGTGATGTGAAACTTAACGGTGGATAGTGCTGTCAAAATTGGATGTGCAGAGACTGTACATAATGGTAAGCAATGTATGCAGTCCTGTGATTTGTTTCCCTGTTCATGTCTTTCAGGCAAGATGTACAGAACACGGAACCCACCCTTCTCAGAGGCCATGACTGCAGCAATCCTTGATGCTGTGAGACTCCATCACCGGGTGCTGTTGTCAAGGAGCCACCACAACCAGCAGGAACAAGCTGCCCTGTGGGCAGAACTGGTAGCAACTGTGAATAATGTGGACCACTGGAACAGGAGCTATGAGCAGGTTCATCACTGTGCTACAGATCTCATCCACCATGCACAGCAAAGGGCTGCAGCTGTGGTCAGAGACCATGCTGGCACAGGGGGAGGGCCTGCTATGCAACCACCACTCACAGCTACAGATGAGTTCCTGGCAAACCTGGGTTCACCCACCAGCTCACAGAAAAGCATGACTACATATGTCATGGAGGTGGGTGGTGGTCATCATGTTAATACTGTAGCATTCATAGTGGCAGCCTCTGCATACCTGTACACATATGTCAGGTGAATATGCAGTTGTGGGTGGGGTTTTGTAATGTATACATGTGCACACATATTATGACTGTCAGCAATTTGGGTAGTATTACAGCCTGTACTGTACATGTTAAAAAATGAACATATTATCCTGTACCAATGCCACATGTATGCATGCTGATAATACCTCTCCCCCACAAATCCATAGGCACCTCTGGTATGGTTGGTGAAAATCAACCTGTAGCCAATGAGTGTGGGACTGTCATATTATGGCTTACCTATACCTTAGGCATGTTAAGGGATGGCAGTTTGCCTCACACACAACTGTTATGCTTAGCCATAATGCAATACATGCATGTTCACTTGTGGTGGGGTTCACTGCAGTACATCACATTGCTAATCACAGTAGCATATTTGCAGGAGCTGTAACATATTAGCACATAGGTTTGTATAGGTCTAGCCACTTTGCTATACAGGAGTGCATTACTATTGTGTACATGGGTGCACTATGTGTTAAGGGAAGGTCCATCACATACTCCAACTTGACACATATCTTGCAGAAGTATAGTACTAGCAACATTAACTCGACATAACTGCACTGCATGTTGTTTAGGGCGTATCCAGAGTTTGTCTATTGAGGTCTGATTGTGTGTTGTGCATGGCATCAGTCAGAATGTGTGGTCTGTATAATGCTTTTGTGGCACTCCACCTGTACGTGTGTGTGTGTGTGTGTGTGTGTGTGTGTGTGTGTGTGTGTGTGTGTGTGTGTGTGTGTGTGTGTGTGTGTGTGTGTGTGTAAAAATCAGCAAAAATTATAACGCAGGAATTAATGTAGTCATGTTGTCTTCCCCTCACAGGTGACCATGGGGGTTGGAGTGTGTTGCCCTCACAACCTGATGTCAGGATCTCATCATACTCTGATGATGATGGTGGCCATTGCTTCGCACAGGTGGGGTTGTTGGAGGCTTAATCTGTCTCACTGGTTGACATCCCACTTCCACCACCAATGTCCCTGCACACAGTCAGTATGCTCACATATACCCAGTCCCCAGCAGCCACAGATACTGGACAGTCAGAAGGTGGTGGCATAGAACAGGAGAGTGACCTGACTATGGCATCTGTGACTGTAGACACTAGCCATAGCGAGAGGGCTGGTGAGGTGTCCTGCAGGCAGATAGACAGGGGTACTCAAAGGAGGACTGCTGCTCATCCAGCCCCTTTCAGAGATGTCACAGCACGTGTCACCCGATGCATGCTTCGGTCCATCATGGAGGCACAAGCACATTGTGAACAGTACACTAGATGGATGTCAAGGTCATGGATGCAACACTGCTTGGCATGCATGACACCCCCCACAGCATTGATGATGCCTTATGTCATTTCACTGATATAGTGGATAAATGGTGGGGTAAGACATTGTCAGTCCTTAACTGTGCAATGTCTGTGCTTGCGCATGTGGTGGGAGTAGGGCATTGGACACATGGACGTAGGTCAGCAACAACAGCAGCTGAGAGCCCAGGTGGCCATGCACAGTCACACGCCCGCAGTGGCAGTGCCACCAGCACTACTGAAGGGAGGGTCCTGTCCATACCACAATGTGGCAGGGCATGAGCATGTGGTCCTGCTGTTTGCTGGAAATTGTCATGCATACACATCAAAGTGTATGTATCTTTGTGCCATGCTGCTTTCTTGCTGTTAGTACTGTTGACTGACTGTTGCCTCATACACCTTATTCTGTTTCCATTTCAGGTGTCTGTGATTTATAGTCATGGTGAGCTACTGACATTACAAGAGCTCAGGATGGTGTAGTTGCCAAGCAGAGACGTTTTCATCACCAAGGTACAGCTGTTTATGTGCATGTTTACCTAGGTTCATATGCATGGTACAGTGTGTGAGGGACCATGAGGGAAGACAGTGTAACTTTGCATGCATAACCTTAACACAGCATGATAATCTTGATACATGTCACCTGGGAGTTCTGTAGGTTAACAGGTTCATAGGTCCAGGGGAGGCCACTAGTGTACTGGCCCTGGGTCCCTTACAAGTCTAGCCATTACTCTATCCCCAACAGAGTCATTGATCAGCATGTGTTGTCCCTGGCATTGCTGGACACAGGTTGGACCCCTGGGACAAATATTCATTTTCCCCATCCACTCAACCTTGATGCAGTTGATGAGGGTCTGCATGGTTGACATGTTTGGGAGTGTATTTCTGAGACAGGGCAGTCTCTGGGAGACAGATCTCTCTGTCCAGCAGGTGTTTTTGCTGTCTCCTATATGAGTCATGGCTGTCTTGCTGGTAATGAGGCAGCTGTTGAAGGGATGGGCACAACATTGCCATCTAGACATGCCACAGCCCACCTGCGGGCAACATGTCCAATACCAAGTGGGCCAGCACTGGTTGGAGGCTGTCTGTGTGGAACAGGTGTTGAAGGCCATGGACAACCTTTGTGGGTGCTAACAAAGATGTTCTGGTCACTGCAGATGTCTGCATAGGTACATACCACACCGGCCATGCTGATAATGTATTGTTGTACTGACTGAGGACTATACAGAGGTCATATACATCTTTTGTCTGGATGCAGTCCTTTTACCTATGTGATGAAACACATACAAGCCTTGTTTGACCACTGCCCCTACCTGTTGCTTGAATGTGACAGTGTAATCATCCTGAGTACCCAGGTCTGTCAACGCAGATTGTGTGTTTATGGGGTTGCCATTGATGTGTGCAATGGTGGAGCCATGTCATTGCTGTATTGTATGTTAGCACTGTTGTCTGCACTCAGCTTGACGTCAAGACTTTGGTACTATTCCATACCTTCTGTATGACCCCATTTCAGTGTATTAACAGCAGTTTATGGGTCACTGACAGACAGCACACCACTTACAGTCACCACATCCTTAGCAGCACCTACATATGAGGGTAGTGGCAGCATTCATGCCTAGAGACATGTGGGTCATTGGGAGCAACAGCTACCACAGGGTCTCCACATGTCTACATATTGCACATACATAGGCAATACAGAGTGGAGTTGGTGGCTTATCACATGTAGACTTTGTTTAACTGTTGTAGGCTATACACTAAAGTGCAATCACCTTTTCCAATCATTTGTAGTCATTTAAAGCTGTTTTAAGTGTATTTTTACTGTTTTTGCCTTATCTTTTCAAAACAAAAAATAAACAAAAAAATTCCTTGTTTCCTGCTTTTCTAAGCTAGTATAGACCAGTTTTCAGGCTAGTACTGAATTCAGGGCAGTGGTATGAGTTTCTGAGTTGCCCATACCTTACTTGGATGGAAGGAAGTTTCTCTGTTCACCTGTGAGAGAGGGGAGCTTTGAGCATTCAAAGAGGATCCAATGTCTGTCAGCCTGGGATGACATGCTCGACAAGCCATGTTGCTTCGCAAGAGATGGCTTGCACCTGTCACCCCTAGGATTTCGAATACTGGCCAAGGCTCTTGCTGCCCCCATAGTGCCTTTTTAGGCAAGGCTCAAAAGTCAAACCTACCTCCATAAACAGCACAATTAACAAAAAACTGAGGGTTATGCTACTTAACGCCAGGAGTTTAAATCTCAAAATGCACAGGCTCAAAGCACTCCTCAGTATGGAGAATGTCGACATCTGTGCAATAACTGAAACCTGGTTCAAGGCTCCAGAGAGCACCCCAGCACTACCGGGCTACAACTCATACCACATGTTTCGGCCACAGAACATGGTCCGAAACAAAAAAGGAGGGGATGTATCCATATTCATCAAGGATATCTACACCTCCAGGTTAGTGGTGCAGCATGATACCTCTGAGATCATCCATGTGCAACTAACATTGGGCAAATCTGCAATGCAAATTGTGGCCTGCTACAGATCACCTTCCATGACCCAGGACCACCACTCCACCTTTCTGGAGACACTGGAAAACATGAAGGTCCTACTGAACATCCTGATATTGGGTGATTTCTATTACCCTACCATTCACTGGGAAAACTACTTGAGTACAAACTCCCAGGCCCAGCACTTCCTGGAATTCATCAACTCAAACACTCTGGATCAGCTGGTAAACTCCCCTACCAGAGGTGAAAACATTATGGACCTCGTAATCACCAACATGGGTGACAGATGTTCCACACCAGAGGCCAACCCATCACTGGTTAGATCAGACCATAAACTAATCACTCTGGATGTCCACACCCCACCACCACCCCCAACTAAGGAAACCACAGTAAAAAACTTTTCTAAAGCAAACTTCACCTTACTTAAGACAGAGGTAGTAAGTTTCACAGCCCCCACGCTAAAGGATAACACTGCCCAAGATGCAGAAACCTTTACAAATGCACTCTATGAGCACCTACAAGAATGCATGGATTGTGCCATCCCTAGTAAAACCAAGACTCACTCCTCTAAGAGAAGGAAACCAGTTTGGTGGACCCCTGCCATAGACAGGCTATACAATAGAAGGAGGAAACTAGTTCAGAAAAAAAGCAAATCCCAAGAAGGAAAGATATCCCTGATCAGTATCAGAAAGAAACTAAAGTCCCTCATGAAATCACCCAAGGCTAACTTCGAAAGAAAAATAGCCAAGGATTCAAAAGATAACCACAAAGCCTCCTTTAGCAATGTTAAGAATCTAAGTGGCAACTTGCAGATGTGCACTGAACTAGTGCAAAATAGCACAAAATATATTGAACTTACTGATATTGCCAACATCCTGGCAGATAGATTCAGTGCAAACTTCACCCCCCTATCACCTCCAAAATGGCCCACAACAATACCAGAAAAGTGTAGTGTCCCAAAAATCCCAGACGCACAGGTGAAAACAGCCCTTTCAAAAGCCAAAAACACAGACTCAATGGGACCAGATGGTGTCACAAACTACAGAACAAACTAACCCCCCACCTAAACACGCTGTTCAACCTCAGCCTCTCCACAGGCTACATGCCCATAGAATGGTGCACAGCAATGGCTATTCCTCTCCACAAAGGAGGGGCCACAACTGACTCTGGTAACTATCGCCCCATAAGCCTGACTAGCCTGGTCTGCAAGGCTATGGAGCGCATCATCATGGAACTCATTAACAAAGACATTGGGAACCTCCAAACACTTGGCCTGACCCAGTTCAGCTTTGTAAAGGGCAGATCATGCCTACTAAATCTGGTTGACTTCTTCGAGGGAAGGTGGTTCACACAGCCTTCCTTGACCTCGCCAAGGCTTTTGACACCATTCCCCACTCGGGTATTACAGAAAAACTCACCAACCTGAACATAAGCCCCTACATCACAAGATGAGTTGCTAACTGGCTTACAGACAGAACTCATACGGTAAGAATAGCGGGCTCCAGGTCTGACTCTAAACCAGTCACAAGTGGTGTCCTGCAAGGCTCGGTCCTGGGACCCCTACTGTTCATCATATACTTTTCAGAAGTACAGGCAAACACAGGAGGATTATGGCTAACCAAGTTCGCTGATGACTGCAAACTGGGAACCATAATTGACTCTCCGGCTGACACGGACATCCTCCAAAAGGGCCTTACTGAGATGGACACCTGGTGTCAAAGTCATGGCCTAAAGCTAAATGCCAAAAAATGCATAGTCATCCCGTTTGGGAAAAACAAAACACCCACGGATTACCACATAGGTGGCAGCCCCCTTAATACAGAAGAGGTAATACGAGATCTGGGGACCCAGGTAGGTAGTAATCTCTACTTTGACAATCATATTGCCAAAGCAGTTAGGAAATCCTTCTATGTGGCCCATCTAATTACTAAAGGGTTCGCATCTAGAAATAAAGAGGTTATAGTGCCCCTCTACTCATCACTCATTAGACCCATCAGAGAGTACAATGCCCCATTTGAGATGTACCTCATAAGACACTTCCAACAGCTGGAAAGACCACAAAAGTACCTCACCAAGAGGATTACTGGCCTCAAACATATGTCCTATGCAGCCTGACTGAAAAAACTCTGGCTGTACTCAGTGGCATATCGCTTACTCAGAGGTGATCTCTGCCTGACTTACAAAGCCATGTCCAACTCAGAATTGATGGACATGCTCCACCTAAAGAAATCCAAGTCACTGCGAGCCACACACTCTAGTGAGCTAAACCTCACCACAACAATAAATAGAACATGCTGGAGAGATAGATTCCTGTCACAGAGACTCCCCATGCTTTGGAACAAAATTTCAAACTACATTAGGCAGAGCCCCTCACTAACACTCTTCAGGAGAATCCTTGACGAGTGGATGGGTAACAGAAAATACACCCCTGGGATCACTTCATTGGCTCTGCTTGACAAAGGATTGGTTAATTAATCAATGGGGTGGTGAAAGCCGACAAACTCTGGCTAAGCTTATAAATACCCTCAGGCAGATAGCCTAGTACCTACTTATGAACCTATGACTGTGGGTCATGTCTTTTAGTAGTGTGACAGTTGGCAGGACATACCATAGGTTCATAGGTTCATAGGTGTGTACTAGGCTAAGCCTAGCCCATAGGATTATCCTGGCATCGTGCCATCCGACCTTAGTTCCCAGTGCATCTGTTGGGTAGAGCCACTGGAGCTATCCCTGGGGTGAATTTTCTATTTCCCATCTGTTCATCAAGATTTCTCTTGAAGAGGGCTAATGAGGTGCTCTGTTTTACATGTATGGGAAATCTATTCCATAGCATAGGCAGTCTCTGGGTTATGAACCTGTCCCTTCAGTACGTTCTATTGATTGTGGTAATAAGGTTGAGGTCTCTGGAGCATGTGGTGCACAAGGATTGGGATTTCTTTAGATGTAGCATTTCTAACAGAGCTGGGTCAGACATGGCTTGGTAAGTCAAGCACAGATCGCCTCTAAGTAGATGATATGAGACAGAGAATAGTTGGAGTTTTTTTAGATTGTCCATATAGGACAAGTGTTTAAGGCCTAGGATCCTCTTTGTGATGTACTTTTATATGGCTTCTCCAGTTGTTGCAGGTGTCTAGTGAGGTAAATGCCAAATGGGGCACTGTACTCAATGATTGGCCTAATGAGGGAAGGGTAGAGGGAGACAATGACCTCTTTCTTCCTGGATGCAAAACCCCTTAGTAATGAGATGTGCCACATAGAAGGACTTTCTGACCACAGTGGTAATGTGGTGATCAAAGAGAGGTTGCTAGCAGCCTGTGTTCCTAGCAACCTGTGTTCCAAGTTATCTTATAAAACCTTCTGTGTTCAGTGGATTACCATCTATGTGGTAATTCATGGGAACCGGGTTTTTCCCCAAAGGGATGACAACACATTTTGTGGCACTGAGCTTAAGGCCATTGCTCTGACACCAGTCATTGGTATCTGTGAGGCCTTTCTGTAGGATGTCGACATCACTTGGGGAGTTAATAATCGCTTCCAACCTGCAATTGTCTGTGAACTTTGTCAGCCAGAGTCCCTTCATGTTGGCCTGGGCTTCAGAGAAGTAGATACCAAACAGGAGAGGACCCAGGACCGAACTCTGTGGGACTCCACTCATGACTGGTCAGCAGTCTGACTTCACACTGTGGGTTCTATCTGTGAGCCAGTTTGCAACACACCTAGTGATATAGGGGTTGATGCTTAGCTTAGTGAGTTTTTCTATAATTCCTGAGTGGGGAATGGTATCAAAGGCCTTGGCCAGATCAACGTAGGGTGTTTGAACCACCTTGCCTTCATCCACACCTCTGGAGACTGACTCAAAGAAGTCGACCAGGTTGACCAGGCATGATCTACCCTTCACAAAACCAAACTGTGTGGGATCCAGAGTTTGGAGAGTCCTTATATCCTTGTTTAATAGGTCCATGACAATGCGTTCCATAGCTTTGCATATCAGACTCATCAGGCTAGTTGTGAAATAGTTCCCAGGTTCTGTAGTCACTCCTCCTTTGTGGAGAGGGATGACTGTAGCAGTGCGCCATTCAATACAGACAAAGCCTGAGGTGAGGCTGTGATTGAACAGGGCACAGAAGTGAGGTGCCAGTTCACTCAACAGTTCATATAGAACACAGCCAGGGATATTGTTAGGTCCCATAGAAGCTGTATTCTTGGCTTTGGACAGGGCTGTTTTAACCTGTGCATCAGTAATACTGGGTGCCTGGCAATCTACTGGTATTGTGATCTTTTCTTTGGGGGGGGTGAGGGGTAAAATTGGCACTGAATCTGTCAGCCAGTATATTGGCAATATCTGTTGGCTCGGTATAGCAGGTAGTATTGTGCAGTAGCTCAGAGAAAATCTGGGTATTGTCATGGAGATTCTTTACATAACTATAGAAGGTTTTGTGGTTGTCTTTACTATCTGCTGTAATTTTGTTTTCATAGCTAGCTTTAAAGGATTTGATGAGGGATCTCAACTTTTTGTTGAGGCTGATAAGGGAGTTTTTCCATTCTTGGGACTTTACCTTATTCTGCATCAATTTCCTCCTTCTGTGGTAGAGTTTGTTTATGGCAGGGGACTAACAGATCGGCTTACTTTTTTTGGAGGAAAGCATCTTGGTTCTATCGGGTATGGCGAGATACATGCATTTGTATATGTGCTCATACAGTGCATTGGTGTATGATTCGGTGGTCATGCAACTATTCTCAATTTGCATGGGTGCCATGAAGTTAGCCATCTCTGTTTTTAGGAGCCCAAAGTTAGCTTTGTAGAAGTTATTCATGGTGGTTACCTTTGCGGGGATGGGTGGGGGTGGGAGGGATGTGGATACCTACAGCAAGTTCAAAGGCTAGGACTTCCCTTCTTTTGCTGATATGACAGCTTGTTTGTGTCACATTACCTTACCATCTTCTATTTCTCATGACATTAAGGTGCTTCTGATGTGAAATAACTTCTTTATGCAAATAGTACACAACCTTTGAAAATGTTTGTTGCCCTACACTCTGGGAACCTCTGCATTGTTTGTTTCATTGTCACAGGTTGCACCTGCCACACATGGACTGCAACCTACAGGATGGGACAGATGGTGGCTATACCTCTCACCTCTACAGATATCTGCTGATTGTCCTGATGTTTGACACATATTTTTGTCATATTTGTCATAACATTCTGGTTCTCTGGCATATTTGCAGAAAATCCTGAAAGTGCAACATTACAGAATACTGACAGATGTTTTCAACCTGTCTATTTCACAATGTATTTAAAAATGTGTAACTATGCTTCTATGGCAGATGGCATCTGTAGGCCCAGCATAGGTCGTCAATGGGGGAGTTGTCAAGCACACAAAATGGTATGACCATCACACATACAAGACAGCCACACTGCTACAGAGGATATGCATACGCAAACACATACACACACAGTTTGTATTACTGAGATTAGAACCTCTACTTATCTAGTCATATGTATTATAGTGCTATGGGGTCATCGCATGTGACACGGAGATTATATGCCTGGGAGATACCTCACAACCTCTTTGAACAATTACTCTGGACAAAGCCTTCATTAATGGGGGATACAGACCCACAAATAGGGACACATTTGACAACTTGCTCTTATAAAACTAGAAAACTGCTAGGGTAACAGGTTTTGCATTAGCATGATAAAGCGGTCATTTTTGAAGTCACCATCTCCCCCAACCCACCTCTAGCTAGGATCAGACATAGAAACTTCAACAAAGCTGATTACAGCCTCCTGAGGGATGGTATACACAGCTTCACAGCCCATTCCCCCTCTGTAGGAACTGGCACCAATATCCAAAACTACACCTAAACACTATATAAGCATTTATAAAGATGAATGGAATCAGGTATACCCGACAGGACTAAATCATCCACTGCAAGGAAAAGTAAACCTGTCTGGTGGACATCTGCAATAAATAAATGCTGTAACAAAAGGGAACCATTGCTGGCCCACCCCAAGAAGGAGCAGGTGCCCAATTGGAAGCAATGCCTGAAATGCCTGAACAAGCAAATAAGAGCACTGGTGAAATCCTCCAAAGCAAACTTCGAGTCCAGATTGACCACATCTACTAGAGACAATCATACGTCCTTATTCACATATGTCCACAGCCTCAAAGGAAGCACCCAGATTAGTTCAGAACTGGTGGTCAGGGGCACCACATATACAAATTCTGTAGATAAAGTTAACTTGCTGGCTGACAGATTCTGTGACAACTTTACCCCTCTGTCTCCACCAGCAGTAAATTACCACATCTGCAGTATCTGCTTCCTTCCACTTATATCTAGGGAACAGGTCATCATTGCTCTCTCAAAGGCAAAAAACACACCCTCCATGGGACCCAATAACATCCCAGGCTGCATCCTACATGAACTAAGGCATGAACATGCAGCACCATTAGGGATGCTATTCAACCACAGCCTGGGTACTAGTATTGTCCCTGCTGAAAGGAGGACAGCCACTGTGATCCCTGTACAGAAAGATGGATCATCCACCGATCCGGGAAATTATAGATCCATCAGCCTAATTAGCCTGATCTGCAAGGCCATGGAATGGATTATCATGGTCCTCATTAACAAGGACATTGGCAACCTCCAAACAATTGATCCCACACAGTTTGGCTTCATTAAGAGGAGGTCATGTCTGCTAAATTAGGTCAACTTCTTTGAGACACTCACCAAAGCCATGGACAAGGGGAAGATGGTGCATACTGCCTACCTTGACCTGGCCAAAGCCTTTGACACTATTCCCCACTCAGGCATAATAGATACACTCTCTCAACTAGGCATCAATCCATAAGTCACCAGATGGATAGCAAACTGGCTCACTGATATAATCCACATAATCAAAATAGGGGAAGCCACCTCAAGCAGTAGACCTGCAACAAGTGGTGTAACCCAGGGTTCTGCCTTTGGGCCTTTGTTATTTGGGATATACTTTTCTGAGGTGCAGGCCAAAACCAGTGGGTTATGGCTACCAAGTTTGCAGATGACTGCAAGCTGGGTGCTGTCATCAATTCCCCTAGCAATGTGGATATCCTCCAAGAAGGTCTCACTCAGACAAATGACTGGTGCCAGAAACAGGGCCTCAGGCTGAATACCACTAAATGCATCATCATCCCCTTTGGGGAGAGTGATATCCCCACAAATTATTACATTAATAATAACATCCTAAGCACACAATCAGTCATGAGGAATTTGAGCACCCAGGTTGATAGCAACCTGACATTTTACCACCATGTTGCTTCTGTTGCACGGATAGCCTTCTACATGGCCCATGTCATAAGTAAGGATATCTCATCCAGGGACAAGAAGGTCATAACATCCCTGTATTCTTCCCTTATAAGGCCCATTATTGAATACAATGCCCCTTTCAGCGTGACCTTGCAAAGCACATGCATCAGTTGGAGGGACCAGAGAGGTTCCCCACCAGGAGAATCCGGGGCCTCAAACATCTACCATATGCAGATAGGATAAAAGCCCTATCCCTCTACTCATTTTCATATAGACTCCTCAGACGTGATCTCTGTCTGGCATACAAGGCAATCACAGACCCCTCTTTGATGACACTGCTGCATATCTGCAAGTCAAGCTCCACTCAAGTCACCTGCATGAGTGGCCTCAACCTGGTCTGTGCCATCGACAATGCAGTGGGACAGATTTGTGTCCCAGAGATTCCCCCATCTATGGAATAGACTCCCTCTCCACATCAACCAGAGTACCTCTGTACCCCTTTTTCAGCACAACCTGGATAACTGGATGGGAAACAGAAAATATACCCCTGGGATTCCACCTGTGTCCATGTTGGACAGGGGCATTGGATGCTGATTTGTCTAAAGATGAGCTAAACTCTTGACTAGGCTTATAAGGGCCTCAGGGCCAATAGCCTAGTAACCACCTATGATCCTGTGATCCTATGACTCTTCGGAAGGGTATGACAAGTGAAGCTCAAATCTTTGTCATTATTTCTGACTTCATCTCTCAATGCTTTGGAAATGTTTTGACTGAAATCACCATTTTGATGAGACACCGACCACATGTATGAGGCAAACATCTGAACATTCTGCCAAATCCGTACAGTTGTGTGGTATGGCCTGGAGAGTGTAAAATGGTGCATCTAAGATGGATGACATCAACAGGCCCTGTACATTAATGCAGTGGGGGGGCAACAAGCCTCAAAATGGTAAAATCAACACCCATGACAGCCACAGAGGATATGCTTCATACAGACACACACACACACATACACACACACACACACACACACACACACACACACACACACACACACACACACACACACACACACACACACACACACACACAGTATTACAGGGAGACATATTGAGATTCAAACCCCTACCTATCTAGTTGTATGTACTATAGTACTATGTACTTATTGCATGCACCATGGAGATTATATGCCTACAAAGAATCTAAGGTGGATGACATCAACCGGCCTTGTAAAGTAGTGCAATGGGTGGGTCAACAGGGTGGAACAGACCTCAAAATAGTATAGCCAACTCATATAGTGGATATGCTTCGCACACACATACACACACACACACACACACACACACACACACACACACACACACACACACACACACACACACACACAGTATCACAGTTCGCAGTATTGGGATTAGAGCCCCAACCCATCTGTCTGTACTTACATACTTTTCACATGAGCCATGGAGATTATACACCTGATAAGTGTCCAACAGTGCATCTAAGGTGAATGACATCATCAAGCATTGTAAAGTAGGGCAATGGGGGATTAACCATCCTCAAAATGTTTTGGCAGTACACAGACAGCCACAAGGTGATATATTTATACACACACACACACACACACACACACACACACACACACACACACACACACACACACACACACACACTAGCCACATTGCTCGGATTAGAGCCTCTACCTTTCTAGTTGCATGTACTACAGTGCTATGTACTTATTACATGCGCCATGCTCGGATTAGAGCCCCTACCTATGTAGTTGCATGTACTATAGTGCTATGTACTTATCAAATGCGCCACAAAGATTATATACCTGGGGACTATCCATCAGTGCTTTTAAGGTGGATGACATCAGGAGTAAAGTAGGGCAATGGGGGGTTTACAGGGTGGAACAGGCCTCAAAATGTACTATCATTACACCCATGAAATACACACAGCAACAGGGGAATACATTTATGTACACACATACACACATTGACACTTGCTGCTGTTCAGATTAGATCCCCTACCTATCTAGTTGTATGTACTAATTGTTATGTGCTTATCACATGTGCCATGGAGATTACATAACTACAGATTGCCCAATGGTGCTTCTAAGATGGATGACATCAGCAGGCCCTGTAAAGTAGGACAATGGGTGTTTACAGGATGGAACAGGCCTCAAAATGTATCACCATTACATCCAACCACAAGAGAATATAGTTGCACACACACACACACACACACACACACACACACACACACACACACACACACACACACACACACACACACACACACACACACACACACACACACACACACACACACACACACACTGACACTTACCACTGTTCAGATTAGAGCCCCTACTTTATTGTATGTATTATAGTGCTATGTACTTATCACGTGTGCCATGGAATTAACATACCTGGAGACTGTCCAATGATGCTTCTAAGGTGGATGACATCAACAGGCCTTGTAGAGTAGGGCAATGGGGGTTTAAACATTCTTAACCCTGGAAGAAGCTGACATTTGTGCAGTCACAGAAACCTGGTTCAAAGCTGTGGGGAGCACCCCAGCCATACCAGGAAACTCATCCTATCATTCATTCAGACCCCAAACTGTGGGCAGCAAAACAAAAGGAGGTGGAGTTACAATATATATAAAAGACATACACACCTCTAGGTTATTCAGACAGTATGATGCACAGGAAATATTCCAGGTGCAGTTAACAATTGACAAGATCCCTATTCAAGTCTTAGCTAGATACAGTCCTCCAACTCTGACTCAAGATGCCCACTCCACCTATCTGGACCTCTTTGAATCTATCAAGATTCAACCCTTTACCCTGATCCTGGGCGACTTTAACTATCCAACCATAGACTGGTAGAAACACTATTGCCAAAACACAAATGCCTGAGATTCCTTGATTTTGTCAGTGCAAATGCCTTGGACCAGTTGGTTGACACCCCCACAAGAGTTAAAAATATCTTGGACTTGGTATCAACCACCATGAGTAACCACTGCAGCATCCCTATAGTGTCATCATCCCTTGTGAGATCCAAATACAAAGAAGTCACTTTCAAAGTCTCCATCTCCCCTGACCCCCCTCCCTAGTTAGAGTCAAACAAAAAACTTCTCCAAAGCTGCTTACAGCCTCCTGAGGGAAGGTATAAACCACTTCACAGCCACTTCCCCCTCCATAGGAACTGGCACATATGTCCAAACCTACAAAAAAGTACTATATGAACATTTAGATAGCTGCATGGAATCAGGAATACCAGACAGGACAAAATCATCCTCCTGAAGGAACAGTAAACCTGACCAGTGGACATCTACAAAAAATAAACTCTATAATAAAAGAAAAAAATTGCTGTCCAGGACCAAGAAGAAGCAGGTGTCTAATTGGAAGAAATCTCTCCTTAGCCTGAACAAGCAAATAAGAGCACTAGTGAAATCCTTCAAAGCAAACTTTGAGTCCAGACTAGCCACATCTACTAAAGACAATCATAAGGCTTTCTTCACATATGTCCTCAATCTTAAGGGAAGCACCTAGAGCTGCTCAGAACTGGTGGTCAAGGACCCCACATACATAACCCTGTAGATATAGCCAGACAGGTACAGTGAAAAATTAACTCATCTGCCCCCCATCTGTAAAATAGGACATCTCCAGTACTTGCCCCCCTCCCCTTATCGCTGGGGAGCAAGGCATCAATGCTCTCTCAAAGTCAAACAATACATAGCCTCCATGGGACCCGATAACACACCAGGCTGCATCCTACATAAACTCAGGCAGGACCTTGCAGCACCATTAGGCACCCAGTTCAACCAAAGCCTGAGTACCAGCTTCATCCCAGCTGAGTGGAGGACAGCTACTGCAGATGAGGTGATTTGCATTTCAGGAGCACTTCTCGCACATGCCCCTGGCCCTGTTTCTTGGATTGCTCGGTGGCTATATTCCGTGTTCGAACCTTACCACTATTCCTACATGGAGAATCATTCCATGTAGGCTTTATTGAATTACCCCATCATGTTAATACGTTGCTCACATACCTTAGCAGTTTGTTTGAGAATTACCTGGTTGTCAGTATATATGGGCATCCTAAGCCAATGTGGAAATTGCCTAATGTGCAACTCTGGGGCAGTGATTGTCACTGTAAACTAGTTTCTCTATGGGCAACTAGGTATTGATGAAACTTCAAGGATGCTTTTACAGGAAAAATGCTGACTCAAGGTGCTTGCATCTATAATTGCCAAACACTTGAGAGCTTGAGAGGAAACTGCTGAAGGAGACCCTGATGACTTATGAACAAAGTATTTAGGGAGATATTCTAAAGTACAGCTGGACAGTAGCTAATCAAGCAGTACCTACTGAAAAAAAAATAATGAACTTAGTCAAGAATGATGAATAATGGGGATTCATCTAATTGGCTACTACCTGGCTACTACTAGTGATGGCCTCACCACAGCTTCATGCTTCTGGGATACCTTCCAATCACTACAAAAGTCTCCCAAGTCTCCATACTTGGGCTAATACTTTTCAATATTTTCATTAATTACTTGCACAAGGAATCAAAACTTGTCAACTATAATACAATATGCTGATGACTCATCTTTTGTTTGCTCAGCCCCAAATCTTCCAACCATAGAAACCATCACACAAGATGCTTTCACTTCTATAGATAGCTGGCTAAATAAATGTCAATTGCTCTTAAACCCCAACAAAATCAAACTAATCTTATTCCTTCTCAGAAATATAAATCAAAACACCACTGACCTTAATATTATCCCCTTAAACAACACAGGCATTGAAACTGTCACCAGCACAAAATTACTAGGTGTTATCATTGATAACAAGTTAAAGTTGTATATGTACATTGACACTGCTGTCAAAAAATACACCGCAAACTAGGTCTCTCTTTACAGAGCAAAGCACCTGCTAAATGATCACAGTAAAAAAAATAGCTGTCACCTCCCTTCTCCTTCCTATTGTCTTATATGACTCAACAATATTCACAAATCTCAACTATTCTCTCTTTCACAAACTAGAAAACACCTACAACAAAATTAGCAAATTCGCCTGCAGCCTAATGCATAATACTCAATACCCTCAACTGCCATGAACTTCCTCAACAGATTACCCTCTCTCAGTTACTCACAGCACACAAAATACTTCACCATCCACTTAAATGCCCTCACTGTCAAATCTCATCCAATGGTATTTACCAAATAGAGCCCTTAAGATCTTCAGAACATAAACTAACTGATAATAATAAATCAAATAATTGCAGTAAGGCTATGAAGGGTTAGAAGTCTGAAACTCAAATGTATGCCAGTACAATCTGACCTGGGGTCTTTACTGATATGCCTCTAGTCCCCAAGACAGGGCACAATAGTATGGTAAATGGAACCAAAATATCAAGCAAATATCAGCACAGTCTGTGCAAATGTGTGCAGTTGACAGGTGTGCCCCCCCTCATATACCCACACAAATGCAGTAATGTGCATGTTTGCAGGGAAATAGCAGCATAGGACACATTGGCAGGGCTGTACCAATACACAGGAAAACATGTTGTCTGTCTACAATATGCAGGGGTCAATGAGCTATGTGTATGTGTGGTTAGTACTGTCTGAATCTGGCCAGCACGTTCTCCTGGCAGTCATCTTGTAGTGCTATAGGTACAGTGCTGCCTTTGACACGGCCATGTGCAGATAACTACTGTGACAACTGTTATGCATGTCAGTGACACCCACTGCTCTGCACTGACATACCTGGAAGTCACAGTGCATATTACTGACATCTTGAAGGATGTGTAGCAGAGGAGCCAAGGCTTTTGTGAATATAAATGCTTTTTGGTACTGTTGCCAGTAGTCAGTCTCAATCATCCTTTTTCTTATGTTTTTACATATAATGGACATGCCTGCACAGTTGAATGCACTCTGTACTCATACCCATAACTACCAACCTCTTACAGCAATATGTCTGGAAATGACAGAAATAAAAGTGGAACGAAGACACAATGTTAGGCATGTGTTGTAAATACTGACCTTACATACTGAGAAAGTTGGTAGGGTGAGGAGTTTGCAGTAGTGGGAATTGTCTGAAGGTTACGTAGTCTGAAACAGTAATGTTTGTTATTATTTTGTAAAATCACTCTTCAATTATATGTAACTAACTTGCCATAAAAACACAAGTTTTCGTAGACAGGATGAAACCTCTAGCCAAACACCTGGGCAGCCTGCCAAAAAATGTACAGGTGAGAGGTATGCCCACACAAGGATATGACATCTCAGGTTAGAAAGATACCACACAAGCAGGAGATCCTCAGCCAGTATATCACCAGGTTGCTGGACTGTTTACACAGCCATGTCATTACTAAACTGGCTGTAGCTACACCTCACAAATGGCCTTGTTGGGCATGATTTTACTTAGCTGCCCTTATAATGTTGGTCTATGCATCATACAACTAGTATTCTTTTGGTAATGCACTGTGATGATCTGAGGATCTGGCACCAGGTAATGACACAATACATTGCAGTTAGTCTACAGATATGTCAGAAAATGTTTGCTAAACAAACCAAGTACACTGAGGAAATTCCTGTGTACTCCTGAGAGGTATGGCTGTAGTACACAAAACGCTGGACTGGAGTACATCTATCTCTGGAATGGTCACACTGGTCATGCTCCCACGCTTAAAGAATCACAGGACATGTTGGAACCCAAATCTGAATATATGATTGTATTGTGTATACATGTCTGTGCATACAGACAGCTAAGTATACCTCAACTGCCCCCCCACACACACACGCACATACACACATCAGACAAGATTACCCTCAGCTAGCTGTAGGTGGCCCATATGTGATATATCTGCATCTGTTGCATGAGATGCATATATATATATATATATATATATATATATATATATATATATATATATATATATATATATATATATATATATATATATATATATATATATATAGGCAATAGATAACATATGTCATGCATACACACATAGATGTGGGGAACTGTGAGACAGACAGTGATAGAGAGAGAGACACAGGGGGACACAGACAGGGTGAGTCACACACACAGATACCCTGAATGGCATACAGTGATGTCATGTTGTGGACAGTGGCATACCAGTTGTAAACAGTTGCACATGCCAGCATAAAAGGTGAGCCCCATTGTGTAACAGTACTGAGGATGGGTTTATAATATCACATCACCCAATTTTGTGTGCGTGTGTGTGTATGAGTGTGTGTGTGTGTGTGTGTGTGTGTGTGTGTGTGTGTGTGTGTGTGTGTGTGTGTGTGTGTGTGTGTGTGTGTGTGTGTGTGTGTGTGTGTGTGTGTGTGTGTAGGTCTAAATATTTGGAGACTCTTCCTACTCAGTACACTTCACATTGCCCTACTTCACAAGATCTGCTGCTGTCACCTTAGAAGTACCATTGGACACCAGTCACCCCTATAAGCTCTGTAGTGCATGTGGTAACTGAGTAACACTATAGTGCAAATAAATAGATAGGTAGGGATTTTAATCTCTAGCAACTGTGTGTGTGTGTGTGTGTGTGTGTGTGTGTGTGTGTGTGTGTGTGTGTGTGTGTGTGTGTACATGTGTGAAAGACAGTTGTGTGTGTGGGAGTGTTTGCTTGTTTATAGGTAAGAGTTTTAGGCCATTCCCACCCACAACACTTCCCAGTGCCCCACGTTATCAGTCCTGCTGATGGCATTTCCCTTATCAGCAGCTTTGGCCAGCTGTCAGCCTAGTAAGCTCTGTAGTGCTTATGATAACTGTGTAACACTATAATACAAATCACTAGCTAGACAGGGGTTCTAATCTCAGATTTGGCAAATGAGTGTTTGTGTTTGTGTGTGTGTGTGTGTGTGTGTGTGTGTGTGTGTGTGTGTGTGTGTGTGTGTGTGTGTGTGTGTAGATTTGCAAGAAGTATTTTGATAAGTGTCTCATTCAGTGCCCCACTTTATCACTCCTGCTGATGTCATTCTCCTTATCAGCACCTTTGGCTAGTTGTTAGCCCAGTAAGCTCAATAGCACCTGTGATAACTGTGTAGCACTATAGTACAAACCACTAGCTAGGCAGGGGTTTTAATCTCAGATCTGGCAAGTGAGTGTGTCTGTATGTTTGTAAAAAGAAGTATTTTGATAAGTCTCCCACCCACTACACTACTTTATCACTCCTGCTGATGTCATTCCCCTTATCAGCATCTTTGGCCAGTTGTCAGCTTAGTAAGTTCTATAGCTATTGTGATAACTGCATAATACTATAGTACAAATAACTAGATAAGCAGGGATTCTACTCGCACATCTGGCAAATGTGTGTGTGGGTGTATAAGTGTGTGTGTATGTGTATATGTTTGTAGAAAGATGTATGCCCTACTTTATCAGTCCTGCTGATGTCATTCCCCTTATCAGCACCTTTGGCCAGTTATCAGCCCAGTAAGCTCTGTAGTGCATGCGATAACTGTGTAAGGCTATAGTGCAAATAATTAGATAGGCAGGCGTTCTACTCTCAGATCTGCAAATGTGTGTGTTAGTGTATAAGTGTGTATGTTTGTAGGAATTGTGATACGTTTCCCACACACTGGCCTGCTTTATCATTCATGCTGATGTCATTCTTTTTATCAGCACCTTTGGCCAGTTATCAGCCCAGTAAGCTCTGTAGTGCATGCAATAACTGTGTAGCACTATAGTACAAATAACTAGATAAGCAAGCATTTTACTCTCAGATCTGACAAGTGTGTGTGTGTGTGTGTGTGTGTGTGTGTGTGTGTGTGTGTGTGTGTGTGTGTGTGTGTGTGTGTGTGTGTGTGTGTGTGTGTGTGTGTGTGTGTGTGTGTGTGTGTGTGTGTGTGTGTGTGTGTTTGTAGGAAGACGTATTTTGATACGTTTCCCACCCACTGGCCTACTTTATCAGTCATGCTGATGTCATTCCCCTTATCATCACCTTTGACCAGCCATCAGCTCAGTAAGCTCTATAGCATGTGCAATAACTGTGTAACACTATAGTACAAATAACTAGATAGGCAGGAGTTCTACTCTTAGATCTGGCCAGTGGTGGCTGGTGACTTCAAATCAAAGGGGGGCTGCAGGAGACAGTTGATGTGTGGGGCCAATGGGAAGGGATGTGGCCAACTTGAAAGGGGCAGAGCTATGCTCAAAACCACAAAAACTGTGACTTTAATTAAATGTGCTGCCTTGGGTGCCAAACCGTCATTATGAGAGTCCAACCAAGACAAAATGAAGTGGAGAAGAAAAATATTTCAATGCATTGGCTACTTGACAGCTTACTTAATGTCTAGATGGAAACAAAAAGGTTGTGAGGTATGAACAAATTACTTTTTAAATACATTATTGGAATGCCAGTCAAAATCAAGTATAAAAATACAAGCAGCACTCAACTCAAACCACTTCTCCTTGCATTGCAGTTCTAATTTTAATTTATATTCAGCTTTATAAAAGTACCAAGTAACATGCTGAAAGTAGCAATATCTGTGATATCCCCACTTGTAAAAATGTTTCTTATCTAAAAAAGACTGCTGCCTGACAACAACTATCTACTTGTTTCATGGGGGAAACATGATCAAAGTAAAGAATGAACAGCAAACAGGAAACAAGCTCAAGATAATTGCTTAAAGGATTACTGCACAGGTTACACACCACACATGATAGATTAGCATTCTGTTTAGTTTAACACAGAGCAACAGGCACTGCAACAACATGCATTTTCTGAATAATAAGAAGCATAAATCAACAGTATAAAAATATGACAGAAAACCAGAACATTCTGCAAAATCAAGGGCATATGAAAAGCCACTGTAGTATTTGTGTGTACCTTGGATAGGGGGATACTCTGCATACCTACACTGCATAACTGCTCCTTGCCTTGCTTGAACACATCCAGAGTCACTACATGGGGGAGTAGGGTACAAGTATGTCACAATGTGAAATGTCTCTGTCTGATGGTGATGGCCCTGACATATGTGTCATACCTCTCAACCTCAGAGTAAGAAATCTGGACAAAGCCATAAATAAAAGTGGGACAAATGTCCAAAAATAAGGATCATTTTTAAGTATTGCTCTTATAAACTTAGAAAGATAATAGAATAGTAGGTCTTGCATTAGTATGAATTTCTGAAGGGTATGAAATCTGAAACTCAAATGTCTGCCATTATTTTCTAACTTTAGTCTTTAATGATTTTTCACTAATTTGCCAGAAAACCACATTTTTATGAAAAATGGACCAAAATGTTATGCAAAAATATAAAATATCCACACAGTACAGCTAGGAACCTGTCAAAGAAGGGACACTTTTTTTAATATTAGTACTGTTAAGTTGAGCAACTGACAAAATAAGAGAATCTACATGCATTTCTGAAATAAAAGTAATCTATAACTCTGATCATTACAATTTTTTATTAATTGTAAACCCTCCACATTTTCTTCCAAAATTGCCATTTTGCAGGGGGATTATTAGGGAGAGAGCAACATTTTGAGCCAAAATCAGGGACAGTTGAGAGATTTGGATATACCTAATTCTATAAAGTGATTTATTTGCACATACCTCTCAACCGCGTAATGCAGGAAATCTGGACAAGGCCAAATATATTGGGGGAATATACAAAGAGTACTAAAAATTGCTCTTTTATAAACTTAGACAGTTGATAGAATAACAGATCTTCCTTTAGCATGCATTTTTCTGAAGGGTATGAAGTTAAAACTCAATGTCTGTCATTATTTAGTGACTTCATTCCTGAATGATTTGCCAGAAAACCACACATTTATGAGGAACAAATCAAAAATAAAAAGCAAAAATCTATTCATTCTGCAAAAATCTGGACAGTTGAGAGGTATAGTTCAACCGGGGCTGTCTTTGAGTTTGACACCCTTCCCCCCCTCACAAAAGCATGTTCAAATGAGGCTTCCCCCATGCAGCCATTCCAATGTCACATTACTTGGCTATTTCGCCCCATTTACCATAAACAATGTACTGTGCATATCGTTTTACTTCTATGATGATTTGGATTTCATTTTAATGTTTTATTTTACATTTTACAGCACAAACACTAATAGACATCTGCTAACTAAAGTAATGCAGTCTCACAATGAAAATAGACTTAGCATTAAAGCTTCTCTGCCCTTGAAACTCACATTCATTGAAACAGCATTGAAAGCCACATTCAAAGAAAATACATCTGGCCGGTGGCAGATAAAGATTAACTTTGGGCTGTTTTCAAATCATAGGCCCCTTGCACACAAAACATACATGTGTTCTTTGATACACCTTCCTGATTGTATTAAATTATATTCCTTGTATAATACAATGCAGTTGCATTTTAACTGTATTGCTTTGAACATTTTCCAGTAAACAGTGAAACAAAATGCTTGCATCAATAATGACAAAACTGACCAATTCAGAACATTTCTATCATAAAAGTCTACTCAAACTTCTACAGTCCACCAGTATCAGTAAATATGCACAATCTCTGCAGAAGTAAACATCATCTAAATAATTCCACATTAAAGAGATCTGTAACCAATGAATAGGTTGCTGCTAGCAAACAACTTTATATTTCATATTTTCATCTACAAATAAAGTGCCTGCTGCCTTGAAGAATAAATTGCTTATGTTACATTAAAAAAATGATAAGTTAGTAATATTGCAATAGGGAATGGATGACAAACATATAACAGGTTCATACTTACTAGGTATCTCTGCCAAAGAGGACATTCTGAGGACTGCAGCATCCACCACATTTAAAAGTACAACACAGTACAGTATCAGCAATGCATCTATATACCGTGGGAGTAGAATTCACCACCTTCTGCATCAAAACAAAGCATTCAACCTGTTATGCTATGAAGAATGCAAGCAGACTCAGCATATGCAGCACTAAACTTAGCTCTCAGCTCCTTGTAAAATCAGTTCAACACTGATCTGTATCTCTTAACTTTGCAGCACAAGAAATCTGGAAAAAGCCAAATTTATTGGGCGGGGGGGCAAAAGTCCAAAAACCAGGGACACATTTTAAACATTGCTTGTATAATCCTGGAAAGTTGCTAGAATAAAATGTTTGACCACCATGCATTTTACTGCCAAGTCTTGGGCCCAGGATCCTGTGCACTGCAGTTAGAGCAACATACCACTATGCCAAATCAGTTGTTTCTTGAAAGACAGGAAGACTGAAACTGAAATGGATATCATTTCATGAATTCATTTCTCACTATAGCTCTCAACCAATGAATACAAAACACCTGGACAAAGCCAACAATGGGGGAAAATAGCCCCAACCATATTCAATGAATTCAGTTCTCACCATAGCTTTCAACCTCTTAGCACAAAACACCTGGACAAAGCCAGTAATGGGAGAATACGGTCCCCAAACATATTCAGTGAATTCACTTCTCACCATAGCTCTTCAACCTCATAGCACAAAAAACCTGGACAAAGCCAATAATGGGAGAAAACAGTCCCCAAAACAGGGACAAATTTCAAATATTGATCTTATAAACTTAGAAAATTGCTAGAATAAAAGGTTTTGTGTTACCATGTACTTTTGAAGAATATGAAGACTGAAATTCAAATGCCAGTCATTATTTAGTGAATTCAAAATCCAGAAAACCACAGATTTTATGAGGAACAGAACAGAACAAAAATATGGGGCAGAAATTTGAATGGCTTTCACAAGTGATGCTGGGTAGGGAATTCAGGCTCTTGCTATCTGCACCCAAGGTATAGGGTTTGAGCCTCAGTTACTCTCTCTAGCCACCAGGTATATTTAAAGTGGGGAAATTTTCACACACACACACACACACACACACACACACACACACACACACACACACACACACACAAACCATTACCTGAGTTTGGAATTGCAGCAGCTTTGTTCTACAAAGGCCCATCTTCTTGCAGTTTGAAATAATACAAAGTCCCTTCTTCCCACAAGAGCAGCTATCCATATGGGCCTTCAGATGTTGCAGTCTGATCCCCTTCCAGTCTATGTGGTTGTAACTGCATAGACTTCTGGGCATCTGTAATCTAATGCCTTCTTTTCATAATCTGGACTGGTTAAACAGCAGTCCGGATTCCCGCACGCATGCGCAGAGTTCAGAGAACTCACCAAGCATGCACGTGTAGAGTTCTGGGACTCACAGCTAATTATTTTATTTCTTTTTCCTTTTATTTTACAGCTGTTGGGATTGCAGTCCTGCAGTCCAATAGCATGAGCCATGCCTGGAACTGGCAAATGTGTGCATGGTTGTATAAGTGTTTGTGTAAATGACTGGTTTGTAGGAAGAAGTATTTTGATAAGTTTCCCACCCAATGGCCTACTTTATCAGTCATGCTGACGTCATTCCCCTTATAAGTTCATAGGTGTGTACTTGGCTAATGGCCCCGGAGCCATTACAAGCCTAGCCTATAGAAGTGCCCTGCCATTGTGCCACCAGACGTTAGTTCCCAGTGCCTCCATCAAGTAGAGTCAGTGGAGTGATCGCTGGGGTGAATGTTCTATTACTCCTCCACTCATCAAGATTTCTCTGGAACAAGGTCATCTAGGTGATTTTATTGACATGTATGGAAAGTTTATTCCAGGGCATGTGCAGTCTGTTGGTGAGGAACTTATCCCTCCAGCATGTTGTGTTGATTGTGGTAATGAGATCGAGGTCCCTGCAGTGTGTGGCGCAGAGGAATTGGGATGTCTGTAGATGGAGCATTTCTAAAAGACCTGGGTCAGACATGGCTTTGCAAGTCAAGCAGAGATTGCCTCTAAGTAGGTGATATGAAACAGAGAATAGCTGGAGTCTTTTGTGTCTGTCTGTGTAGGACATGTGTTTAATGCCTAGGATCCTCTTTGTGAGGTACTTTTGTGGCCTCTCCAGCTGTTGCAGGTGTCTAGTGAGGTACATGTCATATGGGCCATTATACTTGATGAGTGATCTAATAAGGGAAGAGTACACAGAGACGATGACCTCTTTCTTCCTGGATGCAAAACCCTTGGTAATGAGATGTGCCACATAGAAGGATTTCCTGACCACAGTAGCAATGTAGTGGTTAAAGGAGAGGTTGCTGTCAATCTGTGGCCCCAGATCTCTTATAACACCTACAGTGTTCAGTGGGCTCCCATCAATGTGGTACTTAGTGGGAACTGAGTTTTTACCAAAGGGGCTGATGATGCCTTTTGTGGTGTTAAGCTTCAGGCCATGGTTTCCACACCAGTCAATTGTCTCAGTGAGGCCTTTCTGTAGGATGTCTGCATCATTTGTGGAGTTAATGATGGCTCCCAGCTTGCAGTTGTCTGTGAACTTGGTCAGACAGACTTCCTTTGTGTTGGCCTGGACTCCTGAGAATTAGATGCTGAACAGGAAAGTACACAGGAGTGATCTCTGTGGGACTCCACTCATGACTGGTTGGCAGTGTGACTTGGAGCTCGCTACTTTCACACTGTGTGCTCTATCTGTGAGCCAGTTTGCAACCCTCCTAGTGATATAGGGGCTGATGCCTAGTTTGGTGGGTTCATCAATAATTCCTGTTTGAGGAATGATATCAAGAGCCTATGCCAGATTGATGTAGGCTGTATGCAGTGCCTTACTGTCATGCACAGCCCTGGCGACTGACTCCAAGAAGTTAACCAGGTTGAGCAGGCATGATCTCCCTTTCACAAAGCCAAACTGTGTGGGGTCCAGAGTTAGAAGATTACCTATATGTTTGTCGATCAGGTCCCTGCTGATGCACTCCATATACATATCAGACTTATCAGGCTAATGGGCTGATAATTTCCAGAGTCTGTTGTTGCTACACCTTTATGGAGATGGATGCTTGTAGCAGTGCACCATTTGTGAGGGACAAAGCATGAGGGGAGGCTGTGACTGAACATGGCACACAGATGCGGTGCCAGGTGTCTTTGTAATTCATGTAGAACACAGCCAGGGATAATTGTGGGTCCCATGGAAGCTGTATTCTTTCCCATGGACAATGCAGGTTTAACCTGGGTTGCAGTAATCCTGGGTGCCTGGCATTCTTCTGGCATTCTGATTGTTTCTCTGGGGGGGGGGTAAAGCTGGCACTGAATGTGTTGGCAAGAATGTTGTTAATATCTGTTGGCTGAGTATAGGAGGTAGCATTGTGCAGTAACTCAAAGCATTTATGGGTATTGCCGTGGAGGTTCTTGATACAACTATCAAAGGCTTTGTGATTGCTGTCAGTGTCTGCTGCAATTCTGCCATCATAGCTGGCTTTAGATTATTTCATGAGGGATCTCAAGTTGTTGTTGAGGCTAATAAGGAAGTTTTACCACTCTTGGGACACCACCTTTTTCTGCAACAGTTTCTTCCTTCTGTTGTACAGGTTATTAATGGCAGGGGACCACCAGATTGGCCTCCAGTGTTTGGAGGAGAGTGTCATGGTTCTGTTGGGTATGGCTAGTTCCATGCATTGATGTACATGTTTGTACAGTGCATTTGTGTATGATTCAGCAGTCATGCAGGTATTTTCCATTGGTATGGGTGCTGTAAAATTAGCCACTTCTGTTTTTAGGAGTCCAAAGTCAGATTTGGAGAAGTCCTTCAAGGTGGTTACCTTTGTGGTGAGTGTGGGTGAGATGTGGGTTTCCATGGTGATTACGTTATGGTTGGATCTGACCAGGTAGGGATTGACTACTGTTGTCCAGCAACAGTCCCATATATTAGTAATCAACACAGGTCAAGGATGTTGCTTCCTCTACTGGGTGTCAGAATGAGCTGGTCCAGGGCATTGGAACTGATGAATTCCAGGAAGTGTTGGGCCAGTGTACTGATGCTTGAGTATTTTCTCAGTTGATGGAGGTGTAGTTGAAGTCTCCTAGTATGAGAGTGTTGGGTTGGGCCTTGATAGATCCCAGGGTGTTGAGGAATATGGCTTGAGAGTCTATGGACATGGATGGGGACCTATAGCAGGCTATGACCTGGATTGCACTATTACCCAATATCAGTTGTACTTGAAGAATCTCAGATGCATTATGCTGGGATACTAGTCTGGAGGTGTGCATATCCTTTATGAATATGAAGACACCAACACCTTTGGAGCTGTGGTCCATGTTTTGGGGCTGACAGGTGTGGAATGACTTATAGCTATACCTCTCAACTGTCCCGAATTGCTTGGTTTTTACTGAGTTTTGGGGTCCAAATAATGGGGTGACATGATTCCTGAGTGGCACCCCTTCATTCCTGATTTTTTCCAATGCTTTCCAGCTTTTTAAAAATTTTTTGCTTTCATTTTTGAGCTGACGTCATCATGTGTGCAATGACATCAGCTCCATCAGCCTGTCGGAATTGAGCTTAAGAGCACGGATCACTGTTTGATTTGACTGGATTCGCGAGTGGGAAGGAAACTAGTTTAAGGATCTGCAATGCTCCTGGTGAATGGACACTTGTATTTATATTTCTTCTCATGGGAGACAGAGTTTCAGGTATCTGAACACTGGTTTCTGCTGGCCATGAATGGACACTCGTATTTCTATATAGAGACGCTTGTATTTTCAGGTATCTGAACTGCTTTTTATATTTCTGCTGCTGGCCCTGAAAGGACACTCGTATTTATATACGGAGAGTGACGCTTGCATTTACAGGTATTTGAACTGCTTATATATTGTCTTGCAGAGCTGAACTGGCCATGAACGGAGGTGTGTGTGTGTGTGTGTGTGTGTGTGTGTGTGTGTGTGTGTGTGTGTGTGTGTGTGTGTGTGTGTGTGTGTGTGTGTGTGTGTGTGTGTGTGTTAGACACAGAACCTAATATAGGTTTGTAACTCGCAATTTTTAATTTTCTGTTGTTAAAGGAGAATATTAATTTACATAAGTCTATACCTCCTGCTGCCAACTTTAATTTAGTTGTTGCATTCTGTATTCTTTGGTCCTGCCTGCCTGCAAATAGTCACAGCAATGAATGAATTGTTAAATTAGAAATCAACAAGAACATTGTAAAGAATGTATTTAATTCTTAACTCATTTGAACTAATGTTTATTTTACTAGAGGTAAAGCAGTTTATAGAAAAGTAAATACATTGTATAAGACTGTGTATCTAGTTAACTGAATTTGTTTACTTTGATTTGCAAAACAATAATGTCTTAATGTGCATAGCTTTTCAACTGACTTTTATAGCATGACCCTCCAGCAAAATATTTTGCATGCTATGGTAAAACTTCAGGTGACTAACATATCTTCTTAGCATTATTACTTGAACTGCAGTTTGATCATCACAGTTTTTATCATTTTTCTGTAATGCTGTCAGTGGGATTTAAATTCAGTACTAAGACACCATGATCTAGAAGCTGCGGTGGTGCAGCGGTAGCGTTGTTGCCTCACAGCAAGAGGTTCTCCTGTTCGATTCTTGGCTGGAGTGCCTTCTGTGTGGAGTCTGCATGTCCTCCCAGTGGTGTTCAAAAGACATGTGTAAATGGGTGTGCCTTTGTTGAAGGTTGGGCATTGGGCTGGCAACTCGGCACCATAAAAATCCACTGCCAATCATCAGTGATAGCTGTTTCTCCTGCAGATATATTTGAAGTTTCTATACTAGTGTAATAGCATTACATTGCAGACTCCAGTACCCCATTTTTGAGTAATACTTTGCACTATAATAAACTCCCGTTATAAAATGTATCTGATAATGAAGTTACTTACTTTGTGATAGCAATTGTCTGCATATCCAAATCACACTGATATTTCTAGATTCATGTTGGGTAATGTATCTCTAGATTCATGTTGGGTAATGTATTTTGTGTGTGTGTGTGTGTGTGTGTGTGTGTGTGTGTGTGTGTGTGTGTGTGTGTGTGTGTGAATGCCCCAGCCTTGGGTACAGGTAAAAAGAGCCTAAAGTGCTTAGCCGCCATCACTTGTGATTTTATGCCTCACATTTTTGTTCTGTTCCTCGTTAAATCAGTAGTTTTCAGGATTTTTCTGGCAAATCACTGAAGGATTGAATTCACTAAATAATGATAGGCATTTGAATTTTAGACTTCATATACTTCAGAAAATAAATGGTAACACAAAAGCTTTTATTCTAGCAATTTTCTAAGTTTATAAGATCAGTATTTGAAATGTGTGCCTATTTTGGGGCTGTATTCCACCATTATTGGCTTTGTCCAGGTTTTCTTTGCTTAGAGGTTGAGATAGCTATGGTGAGAAGTGAGAACTGAACTCAGTAAATGATAGCCATTTAAGTTTCAGTCTTCCTGTCTTTCAGGAAGCTGCTGATTTGGCATAGTGGTATGTTGCTCTGACTGTAGTGCACAGGGTCCTGGGTCCAATACTTGGCAGTGAAATGCAAAGTGGTAGCACAACATTTTATTCTAGCAACTTTCCAAAATTATACAAGCAATGTTTAAAATGTGACCCTGTTTTTTGGCCTTTTGCACCCCCCCCCCAAAAAAAAAAAACTGAAATTGAAAATAAGTGCGAGAAGCTGTGCAAGATGTCTATGGCTTACACTGTCATTCTATTTATTTAGCTATCTATCTATCTATATATATATATATATATATATATATATATATATATATATATATATATATATAGGATTACCATTGAAATGTCACCGTGCAATTGCACGGCTATGAAGTATTCAAACTACAGATGTTCAAATACTTCATATGTGTGCAGGTTACATGAGCAAATGTTATATTTGCGAATGGACTGTGCATTCACAAATATAACATTTGATTATGTACAGGGATCGGGGTACATTGCAGTTAGGGAAATACATCCCTTTTCCCACTGTAGTGCGATCACGGAGTTGGAATATTAAGTTGGGGGAGTGTTTTTTAAATTTTCAATATATTGATAGTAAACCTATACACACACACACATATATATATATATATATATATATATATATATATATATATATATATATGTGTGTGTGTGTGTGTGTGTGTGTGTGTAAGTAGACTCTTTTATGATGGAAATGTTCTGAATTGGTAAGTTTTGTCATTAGTGGCTCATGCATTTTGTTTCATTGCCTACTGGAATAAATTTAAAATGCGCTCTAACTTAAGTCTAACAAGTGTGCTGTATTATTAGACAAGGAATATAATTTAATAAAGTCAGGAAGGTGTATCAAAGAATGCATGTATGTTTCTTGTTTTGTGTGCAAGGGGCCTATGATTTGAAAACAGCCCAAAGGTAATCTTTATCCACCACTGGCCAGATGCATTTTCTTTGGATGTGGTGTGGGTTTCAATGCTGTTTCAATGAATGTGAGTTTCAATGGCAGAGAAGTTTTAATGCCAAGTCTATTTTCATTGTGAGACAATATTGGTTTGTTTAGCAGATATCTATTAGTGTTTGTGCATTGTGCTATAAAATGTAAAAATAAAATCCAAATAATCATTGTAGAAGTAAAGCAGTATGCATGCACACATTAGTGTTTATGATAAATGGGGCAAAATAGCCAGGTAATGGGACCATGGAATGGTTGCAGCAGGACTCTGGTGCCATATTTTGGTTGTTCTTCAGTTTGTGTTTGAAGATTGGTATCCCACAATTCCATTGGAGTGGGTGGGGTTACGTAATTATGTATGCAAATTTTACGTTAATCAGCATACAGATTTGTACCTATTTTTCATGGGCCTCGTCCATATTTTTGATGTTTCCAGGTTGAGAGGTATAGTTATAGCTTGGTAGTGCAGGGGTACTGTCTGCTGCTGTAACCAGATCTCAGTTACAGTGCAAATGTCAATGTTCTCCATTTTGAGGAGTGCTTTGAGTGACTGTATCTCGAGATTTAGACATCTAGTGTTGAGCAGCATGACTCTCAGATTGCATGTATGTATAGCTGTTACAGTGGTAATTTGATTTGAAACACCACCTAAAAAGGCACTATAGGGGTGGCAAGATGCTTAGCCAGTGGTGACAGATGCAGGCCATCTCTGGCAAGCCATCACAGTCTGTCAGTCATGTCATCCCAAGCAGACAGATAATGGATCCCATGAGAATAACACCAGACACTTAAGCCAATTGTTGAAGTCAGTCATTTGTTGTTTATAATGCAGTATCATTTTGGGTGATAGTAGTATACTGCTCAGGGCTACTGTCATACCTGCCTGGCCCACATAATTTGAGACCTCCACCATATCTCTTTTCATATAGTCCAGGGAGGTGCGTCTCAGGTCATTCACACACACATGGACAATGACAGAGTGATACTTGTAGTTGTTGTGGAGTGACCTGACTGGGTGTGTTATGTGTTGGATTCTGGCACCAGATAGACAGCCGACTGTTGCCTTCTCCATGTTCATCCTAGTGAGTGGGATATCTGTGTGCCTCACTATTGAGTAATCTATGATTACTGTATTGGGCAAAGTGGTTAGCCTTAGGGGCTTAGTTTGAGCGGCACACAGTGTAGGTGAGATATGTGTCCTGTAGTTTGTGCTGTGTTGTGGTGGTTGAGTGGGTGTCTGTCTTGGTGGTCTCTGCTGTTTGGGTAAATGTCTATTGAGTGCCTCTGTAAAGGTGGGTGTGTGGTTTTTGTTTGTATGTCAGAGCTAAGATAATGGATGCTCTGGAGGGGTATGTGTTCCATGTGTTGTGGTGCAGGTGTCCACACTTCTCTTCTTGATCAGCTAGCACAGTCTTTGCTGGAGAGTGCATATCTTCCAATTCAGTGATATAGGGGTATCTCTCACAAATCTGAATGTTGGGAGTTTAGATGAGAGGGTTGTCTTGTGTACCTGAGGCAGTTACAACAGTGCCTCAGAATGCCCAATTGCACCAGGTTAATGGGCAAAAGCACAGAGTACTGCACTTTAATCATGCCAGGAGGGGTGGTTATAACTATTAAGTACTGGAGCTAATTTCATGAGGAATGACTACTGCTGATGGCTCTCAGGTGTGCTAGAATAATTGATACAAAAACCTGTTAAAGTGCAAGGCTATTAGGCTATTTGAAGTGCAAGAGAGAAAAAACTAACAAGATCTAAGGGAAAAACTGAAGGCAGACTTTCTGGCACCTGTGATAGTTTACCTCAGCTGTACAGTTATCAGCACCTTTGGCCAGTTGTCAACTCAGTAAGCTCTGTAGTGCATGTGATAACTGTGCAACACTATAGTTCAAATAACTAGATAGGCAAGGGTTCTAATGTCAATACTGGCAAGTAAGTGTGCGCGTGTGAAGATCATATCCTATTTGGCTCATACCATTTTGATGTGTTTACCATCCATGCCTGTTTACCCCCCCCCAATGGCATTACTTTATATAGCATGGTAACAGCATCTGCCTCACATGCAGCATGTTAAGCCATTGTGTAGGCCATACCAGTTCTCTGTACAGATGTCTATGGAATATCCAGATGTTTGCAACCTGTATGTGGTCTGTGTATCTTAACAATGCCCATATATGTGATACTGTTGCCAAATTGGCCAGAGTGAGTGTAGTGACACACATGCCAGCATCAGGTATCATACCTGACTAAAACATCATGCTGATGCAATGTCTGCTACATTATCACTTGTCCAGGCTTGTATGAGCAATACATGACTCCACATGCTATTTCTGGTGGGTTATTTCACCATCCATGAAGGCATTCAGAACATTACATGTATTAAGAGGTAGTGAGTTATGTCCCATGCATATAATCTATGTGGAGCATGTCATGTCTATGTAGTACTACAGTGCATCAAAGTAGAAATGTAGGTTTACTAATCTGTCTATCACCAGCTGTGTTTGTGTTACTGTGTGCACATCCCCTGTGATAGCCTTTACTGTGTGTATGCAAAGGATATACCATTTTGTTTCCCTGTTCCACCAGTGAACTCAGAAATACATAACATAGATCTGTCATACACAGTATTATGCTTGTCCTCATCAATTGCATCAGGGTTGAGTGTATGAGAAAGAAATGGCAGGGCCAACAGGTGTTGACAGGTGAATCTGTTGCAGTTAATGTAATGGCTATGCTTGTGAAAGACCTGCTGACAGTACTACAGTAACCTGTTCTGTATGTATGAGCCTGTGATACTACACAACACTGAGGTGACATGTCTGAAGGCTACCTGTCTGTGACAAGGGGTATGTATGCAAGGTCACACTGTCTGACAACAGTGTCCCTCACACACTGTTGCATGCATACACACCTGGTACATGTACATATAAAGATGTACCTTGCCTATGACATGGTCATTGTAGTCCCACTCTGCCATACTCCCTCTTGGGAATGTCAGCAGGGCTACAGCATGCAGAGACACACAGACACCTGGAACACAAACAGAATACAGCATGTCAGACTACATTCAGTCAGTGGTACTAACAGCAATGATGCATCCTGGCTAATAAGGTACATACACCTGTATGTGTACCCATAACAAATGCAAGCAGGCAGCACCTTACATAGTATTACATAGCTACACTGTACTATAGTCACCCTGTGCATCAGACCCATATTAGCATATCCCTGCATCAATGTTATGGATGCCAAGGATGTGGCACAGGTATCATCATATGCACAGGGTGTGATGTGGATTTGCCAGAGGCCTAGGCAGGGCCATATGGTTGACATCATGTGTGTGTGTGTATTTGGAGAGGTATCCAATAGATGGGCTGTGCAGAGGTGCTGTGTGTGTCTGGAGGTGACCTACCTGTGATACAGATGTGTGTGTGTGCGTGTATGTATGCACACAGTCATGCCATGTGGCTGCCCTACACAGGGATATGTTGGACAGCTGTGGACTGTACATGGCAGGGTTTCCAGTTCACTGTCTCCTGCCATGGACATGAGAACTGGTCCTGCCAGGGGTATCACTAGCACCACCGGGCCCAAGGCCAGATGCAGTACTGTTTCCTGATCGTGACTGCTGTCTGCTGGATTCATGTCCCTGATGGGACTGGCCAGGACCATGTGCCCATGGCCTGCAACGGTGTGATGTGTACAGCAACTCCCCCTTTGGTAGTGCTGGTGTCACTGCCACTATGGGAGTGTGAAAGTGCACAGCACCGTAGACTCTCAGCTGTTATTGGTGCTGACCTACATCCACGTGGCTGATGCCCATCTCCCACCACATGCTCTAGCACAGACATGGCACGGTCAAGGATTGCCAAGGTCTCATCCTATCATCTATTCATGACCTCACTATTTTGATGTGTGACCTCAACAAGGTCATGTATGTTGCCACGTAAATCAGGAAGAGTTGCATCCACCACCCTGAGTATTTGTCTGGTGTGGCATTCACTACATGTCTGTGGATCCACACAGCCCAAAACATGCATCTGGTGACATCTGCTGTGGCACTTGTGACAGCGGCTTGATGAGCAGCAGTCCTCCTGCAAGCACCCCTGTCTATCCGCCTGTGTGGGACCTTACCTGCACTCTGGCTATGGCCAGTGTCTACACTCACACCTGCCATAGTCACCAAACTAGCCTGTTCCATGCCTCCACTTGCCAACTGTCCATCATCTGTGACCACTGGTGATGGGGTATGTGTGGGGATTGTCACTGTGTGCGGCGATGGTGTGGACAAGAGTGGGATGCCAACCAATGGCACAGAATCAGCCCCTGACAACTCCACCTGTACCTCATTATTCCTATCATCATTGTCAGAGTCTGCAGAGACAATGACATCAGTTTCCAAGTGGGAGGGACCCCAAACCCCATTGTCACCTGTGAGGGGAAGACAACATATGTACTTTAATAACGGCACTTTGAGGTTGGTTGGTACACACATGCACACACACACACACACACACACACACACACACACACACACACACACACACACACACACACACACATACACACACACTTACAGGTGAGGTGGCACAAATCTGTTACACAGACCTCACATTACCCAAATGGTGACATGCATGACACACAGCCTTCAACATCATGCATTACAGCCAGTTTTATTACATGTAACTAACAATATAAAGCTCTGGAGTACATGAGTAGTGTTAGTAGGTGATGACCCTTCCTCAGCACAGACTGCACCCATGTACACATCATTGCTGTTCACCTCTATAGCACAGTGACAAGTACTACAGAACATAACTCACAACTGTACAGATCCTTGCAGAATGTGTAGATGTTTGGCTCATATGTTTGCTCTGTTTTTCATAAACCCTGTGTTTGTCTGATACATAACTGGGATGATCTGAGGAGTGACTGATTAATGACATACATTTGAGTTTCAGACCTCCAAACCAGCAGTAAATGTATGGTCACACAATTCCTGTTACACCATCATCCTTCTAAGCTTACAGTGGATATGATAAGTGTACACAACCCTGTTAACATGCCATGTCCTTATAATATATAAGAAGAGACCACAATAATGCATTCAAATATATTACCTATCTTTCATGTGACATATGACCTGTGCAATACAATCGATAAAGAAACAAATGTGTTACGTGTAAAATATAATGAAAGAAATTTGTACAATATGGTGGTTGCATAAGTGTGCACACCCTTAAAATGATACTTTGTTAAAGCACCTTGTAAGTGACTTACAGCATTCACTCTTTTTTGGGAAGGTGTCTATCAGCATGGCACATCTTGACTTGGCATTATTTGTACACTATTCCTTGCAAAGGTCCCTTAACTCTTTCAGATTGCAAGGGCAGTTCATGTGCACAGCCCTCGTCATGTCACACCGGGGTTTTTCTATCAGGTTTAGGTCTAGGCTCTGGCTGAGCCAATCAATAACCATGAGTGTGTTTAGGTGGAGCCATTCTTAGGTAGCTTTGGATGCATGCTTTGGGCCTTTTTCATGTTGAAGGCTGACACCCCTCCCCATCCTCAGCATTCTTGCAGATGCTTGATGGATGTGGGCCAGACGTGAGTGTTATTTTGAATTGTTCAGAATTCCCCCCACCATGACTACAGGTCCAATTCCAACTTTAGAACAGCATCCCCACAGCAGGCCAATGCCACCAATGTGATTCACCATGGGGTTGGTGGTCTTCAGGTGAAGAGAGGTGTTGCTTGTGCACCACAAATACCTTTTGGTATTATGGCTGTGAGATCGATCCATAGTCTGATTATACCATAACACCTTTTCACACATGCCTTTGGGAGACTTGATGTGCTGTATTGCATGTTGTATCCACCCCTGGGTGTTCTTTGGTGTGGGGAAATGCTTCCGTCTTCTGACCCTACCCCATAGGCCAGACTTACGCAGAATGTGGAAGATTGTTCTCACATGTAGTACACAACACCAGTACTTGCAAGAGATTCCTGCCACACCCTCATTGTTGCTGTATGTCTCTTGGCAGCCTCCCTGACCAGGTTTGGACATGTCTTTTCATCAGTTTTGGAGGGATGTCAGGTTCTTTTCAACAGCACTGTTGCCCCATATTCAATCTGCCATTTGATGACTGTCTCCACTGTGTTCCATGGTGTATGCAATGCTGTGGTAATGTTGTTGTACCCTACTCCTGAGTTATACCTTTCAAATATGAGATCCCTTTGCTGCTTTGTAAACAATCTGCAAGCCATGGCTGTTGCTGTTGCAGGCAACTGAGCAAATGTCATGAATATCTTACTTGGAAGCAGACTATTTGGTGTTACTCAGAGTGCCTTTACTTGATGGTAGGTGTGTATCCAAGCAGACTGAATGCTGTCAGTAAATCACAAGCTGCTGCAGTACAATATAATTTGAAGGGTGTGCACACATATGCTTCCAGCTTATTGTAAGGTTTGTATACTCCATAGTTGGTGCCCAACAGATTGGTTGGTTTTACAAGTGAATTGTTCATGTTATGGGTCACATTAAAGATTGGAAAAGGTGTGGACTGACATATTGGGGTCTCAATTTGTATATATCACAGACACCTGGTATCTTAACAGGGGTGTGTACACATTTTATATCCACTGTATAAGAGTAATGTTTCACACATGTCCCTACCTTAGGCCATTTGTCCCCCCATTTTGCTGGTCTTTGTCCAGAAGTCTTGCATTTATAGGTTGTGAGGTATGCTACAGGAATGTTACATTCTCTTCAGATAGGCACCTGTGGTGATCACTGTGATGCAATGTAGTTAACCCCACCACAGGTTAACATGTACATAAGCTATGAGTGACAGTTGTGTGCATGGTAAATTGCATGCCCTTCACATGCCTGGGGTATTGGTAAACCACAACAGAACAATTTCATACTCACCAGCTTGAGGTTGTTGTCCCATATGCAGACCAGAGGGACCTAGGTAGTTGTGGGAGAGAGGTATTGTCAGCAGATTCATATGTGGCATTGGTACAGAATGGATGCAGCATGTCTACACATTTGTAGTACAACCCTCAATAATATACAATTTGCTGTCCTTTACCATAGATGTGTACTTCTGTGCATTAAAAAAACCCATTAACAACTGCAGTCTGACCTGACACATACACATAGATACTCTACAGATACAAGTATGTCTGCATGTCTGCTACACTAGTCTAGTAATCTCCACTGGGGCCTTACCTGCACGCTCCTCATCCATTGTCTGGGTGCCACCGACTTCCAGCATGTGGAGGTCTGTACCCTGATGTTGTACTGGGATGGGTGCCCCAAGGTTGGCGAGGATCTCTGTGGTGGGTGTCTGTGGGGGCTGCATGGCTGAACCCCCACCTGTGGCTGTGTGGTCCCTGGCCACTGCAGCAGCCCTTTGTCGGCATGGCGTACAAGGTCAGCTGCATGATGCCGGACCTTCTCATATGTAAGTGCATGCAGGCAGACATTGTTTAACCCTGTGGACAAGGTCATCCCATAAGGCGGTCCGCTCCCACAGATGTTGCTGGCTTCGGCCAAATATTATTGCATGGTGCTGTAGTATGGCTTCTATGATAATGGTTGTTTCAGCCACTGAAAATGTTTCCCTTTGCTGATGCAACATTGAACCTGGAAGACATAAACAGGGAAACACATCACAGGACCTCATACATTTGGCAACGGTATGTACAAAACCTGCACATGTACATTGAATACCAGTAGCCACCAATCACACCATACCCCTCAAATCTATCAGCACAGTTGCATTGCACTCCAAGTCCAGATGTGTCATATTCCCCCCAATGAGGGCCAGTTAATTGCATAATCCTCTATTCCTTATTCAGGTCTGTGTAGATGAATGACACTGGCCATCTTCCATGCGGATGGGGTGTGGATTTTGCCAAGGCTTGGTGTGACTACAGTGTGTAATGGAACTAGGAGAACATGCCTGAGTTCATGTAGGATGCAGACAGGCATCATGTCCCATGGATACTTATGTTTATTGCCTTTCAGTAGGCAATATGTATCTGCTCACTGGTGATGAGGGGAGAGTTGTGGGTGCTGTGCATATCCACCTATAGTGATGCTGAGCCAGGGGTGATCTTTGCCCTAACCCTATTTGCAGCAGGTTGACTATAGCTATGTTGTGTATGTATGTGGTCAGATTGACCACCATTACAGGTTGGGTTGGTTTGTTGCATCTGAGATAGCAGACATATGGGAAGATGGCCTTGTGATTGGCCTTGGTGGATGTGTCCAATTTGTACTCATAGTTAGCCTTACAGTAATCCACCTGTGACCTTATATGTTTGTTCAGACAGCGGCTGACTTGATGCTAGGTTGGTGCCTGCTCCTACATTGCCCTGTACAGCCAATATAGGGATGAAGCTTGTGGTTTGTTTATTGCTGCTGTCCAGCAAAGGAGATTACTCTACTTTGGTGGAGGTAGGTTTTACAAGTAAGGTATTGCTGAGTCCATACAGCTATGTAGATGTTCATATAGCTGTTCGTAGTAGGCATGGACACAAAGTCATAACACAGTTGGACACCTCTCCAGTTTCAAACTGATAATCATGCTTATTGTAGCACCCCTGGCTGTGTCAAGGCAATGCAACAACCAGTAGCTGTAGAAATGTCACTCTGTTGGATGCACAGTAACTAAGAATACACATGTGTACAACATGTACAGCTTAATTAACTGTCATTTTGCATCCCGTGTCTGTTGTTATGAGGCAGCCAGATACACCTACTCATACTGACATGTGCACAGGTAATACCTGATATACATTTCTGTTCTATGTCAGTATGGCACACTGTATTCATACTCTTGCTACCCAATCATCCCTCTTAACCCGTTACAGCAGGATATCTGTGTGACGCCACACATACATGGGGGGAAATGGGACAAAATTAGTGACACTGTCTTAATATTGGTGTAACACATTTGAGTCATTGGATAGCACAGTAGCCTTTGCATTAACAGGCATACCCTGGAGGATCTACAACACTCATATGGCAGGAAGAGAGGAGAAAGGTTAGGAGTGTGGTAATGAGGGTAAGAACTTTTAATGTTGACAGATGACTGGTGTAGGGACAGAGCTAGCTGATATGATGGCCAGGGGAAGGTTGATATATTGTGTGTGCAAGAGACCAGATGGAAGGAGAGTATGGCTAAGTGTATGGGGGGCAGGTCACAATTGTGCTATAATGGTGTGGATGGGATGAGAAAGGGGGTAGGGGTTATCCTGAAGGAACAATATGCCAAGAGAGTCTTTGGAGGATGAAAAGAGTGTCTGATAGAGTGATGTTTATAAAGCTGGAAACTGATTTAATGATGACTGTTGTTAGTGCATATGCTATGCAAGTTGGTTGTGTGATGGATGAGAAAGAGAAATGTGAAGTCAGTTGAATAATGTGGTGATGACTGCACCCAAGGGTGACAGAGTGGTGATTGCAGCAGATTTCAATGAGCATTTTGGTGAAGGTAACAGAGGGGATGAGGAAGTGATGGGTATGTATAGTGTTAAGCAAAGGAATACAGATGGAGAGATGGTAGTGGATTTTGCAAAAAGGATAGACATGGCTGTGGTGAATACGTACTATAACATGAGGGAGGAGCATAGGGTGACATACAAGAGTGGAGGAAGATGTACACAGGTGGAATATATCCAATGTAGGAGGGCCAGTTTGAAGGAGATTGGAGACTGTAAAGTGGTGATAGGTAAAGTGTATTTAGGCAGCATAGAATGTTGGTTTGTAAGATGACATTGGTGATCAAGAAGAGAAGAAGTTTGAGGGCAGCACCAAGGATCAAATGGTGGGAACTGGAAAAGGCTGATTGTGAGGTGGAGTTCAGGGAAGATTTAAGACAGACACTGGGTGGCAGTGATGATTTACCAAATATCTGAGTAAGTACAGCAGAGCTAGTAAGGGAGATGGTTAGAAAGGTGCTTGATGTGACATGTGGATGGAGGAAGGAGTACAAGGAGACCTGATGGTGGACTCAGGAAGTACAGGACAGTACACAGAGAAAGAGGATGAGGAAGAAAGAGTTGGATTGTCAGAGAGATGAGGAAAGTAGACAGGAGTACAGGCAGATGAGGTGCATGGCAAAGAAAGAGATGGCAAAGGCTACGGATGAGGCATATGAAGAGTTGTATGACAGGTTGGACACTAAGGAGGGATGTAAGGACTTGTACCAATTGGCTAGACAGAGGGACTGAGCTAGGAAAGATGTGCAGCAGATAAGGGTGGTAAAGGATAATGAGGGAAACATACTCACAAGTGAGGGGAGTGTATTGAGCAGATGGACAGAGTACTTTGAGAGGCTGATGAATGAAGAGAATGAGACAGAGAAGGTTGGATGATGTGGATATGGTGAATCAGAAAGTGCAACAGCTTACCAAGGAGGAAGCAAGGATAGCTATGAAGAGGATGAATACTGGAAAGCCTGTTAGACTACATGAAATATGTGTGGAAGCCTGAAGGTGTTAAGGGGAAATGGCAGTGGTGTTTTTAACCAGAATTTTTAATGATATCTTGGAAAGTGAGAGGTTGCATGAAGAGTGGAGAGAAGGTGTTTGGGTACCATTTTAAGAATAGAGTTGATGTGCAGAGATGTAGTAACTACAGAGGGATAACACTGATTAGTCACAGCATGAAGTTATGGGAAAGAGTAGTGGCAGCTAGGTTAAGCAAATAGCTGATGAGTAGAGGTCAGCAGTATGGTGTCATGCCAGGAAAGAGCACTACAGATGAGATGTTTGCTCTGAGAGTGTTGATGGAGAAGTACAGAGGAGGTTGAGAGTTGCTTTGTATCTTTCTGGACTCAGAGAAAGCATATGACAGGGTGCCTAGAGATGAGTTGTGGTATTGTATGAGGAAGTCATGAGTGGCAGAGATATATGTAAGAGTGGTACAGGATATGTACAAGGGTGATGTGACAGTGGTTAGGTCTGCGGTGGCAGTAATGGATGTGTTTAAGGTGGAGGTAGAATGACATCAGGGATCAGCTGTGAGCTCTTTCTTATTTGCAGTGGTAATGGACAGGTTGACAGACAAGATCATACAGGAGACCCTGTTGACTATGATGTTTGCAGATGACATTGTCAACTGTATTGAGAGTAGGGAACAGATTTAGGAGAACCTGTAGAGGTGGGAATATGCTGTACAAAAAAGAAGAATGAAGGTCAGCAGGACTATGACAGAATATCTGTGTGTGAATGAGAGGGAGGGTAGCAGAATGCTGAGGATGCAGGGAGTAGAGATTGAAAAGGTGGATGTGTTGAAATGATTGGGATCAACATTTCAGGGTAATGATGACTTTCGAAGACAGGTGAAGAAGAGAGTACAGGCAGGATGGAGAGGGTAGAGAAGAGTGTCAGGAGTGATTTGTGACAGACTAGCACCAGTAAAAGTGAAATGAAAGGTTTACAAGAGGGTAGTGAGACCAGCTATGTTATATGGGTTGGAGACAGTGGCACTGACAAAAAGGCAGGAGTCAGAGCTGGATTTGGCAGAGTTACAGATGCTAGGATTTGCACTGGGTGTGACGAGGGTACACAGGATTAGCAATGTGTATATGAGAGGATCAGCCCATGTTGGATGGTTTTGAGACAAAGCCGGAGAGGTAAGATTACATTGGTTTGGACATGTGCTGAGGAAGGATGCTGAGTTTATTGGGAAAAGGATGGAAAAGATGTAGCTGCCAGGTAAGAGGAAAAGAGGAAGGCCTGAGATAAGGGTCTGGAAGAGGTGAGATAGGACATGCAGGTGGTTGGTGTGACAAAACAAGATACAGAGGACAGACAGAAATAACAATCAATGATCCACTCTTGCGACCCCTAATGGGAACAGCCAGAGGTAAAAGAATGAGATGTAATGTCGGTCTTCACAGATTTGCCAAGGATTTACCAGACATAACACAACTCTATGAGTAAATGACTACAAATGTGAGATACACATATGGTCAATGTGCATAACACTGGACAGTTATATGGTATGAGCTCAGTATATCACATGCAGTTCAACACACACATCTGCAACAGTACTTTACTATGCAAATACCATGTATTGGTCTCTCACATTTCTGAGACAAACAAGTATATCATAGTTGTATTCACAAGTGAGGTACTGATATGTATGACATCCCAGTAGCTGGCCTAGCATTGTCACAGTCAGTATTGTTCAACACACACTCCAGTAGTAGTCATATCTGAGCCATCCTTTCCTGGGGTGACTCAGAGGCCTGACCTATGTTCTGTCACTGCAGACAGATCCAGATGCTATGGCCATCAGTTCTGATCAGCAATATATCAGTACAGTAAGTCTTCTTGAGACATATATGTTAAACTTCATATTTCCCATTTTTACATACCCCATACTGCAATCCATTACATGCTTATTTGTTTGACATACTTTTTTATTCCCAGTGTAGGTGGTTATATCCTGCTGTTTTTTCACTGTTTCTATCTCTCTCTCTCTCTCTCTCTCATGGATGTAGGGTGTAAATCTGTTTTACATAGGCAGCAGCTTGCCTTTTTTAGGTAATGCTCATGAGCAGCTAATGGCCTGCGCACCAATTGGTGTCCCCCACTTGCTAATTGCATGCAGAACAGTTGTGTTGTTATTCATATAGCCAATGGCATGGCAACACACTCTTGTAATTGAGTACTTCATGTGGGTGTTGGCCCTTTTCCTTCCAGTGAGGGGGACTTCATCGAGGTGTGGTGAACAACAGCATCACAGAGGGTATTTTGGAAATACCTCTTACAACCAAAACTGTGGAGACAGGCCAACAAAATGAGGGAGAATGTTCCAGACATAGGAACAGAATGTAAGTATTGCTATTATACATTTGAATTAATGCTAGTCTAACGGGGTTTGTGTGGACATGAGGTTTCTGCATGATTTTAACACTGACAGTGTTATGTGTTTGACATAACTCTCAACTGTAGGGCTATCCGCAGAATGGCCAGAGTTTGGACTCCTATGTTTCGTGTGTTCCTCAGACATTTTTTGTCTTTGGAAAATCAGTAGCATACTCTGGGGATTGCAGTCAGTAACTGTTAACATCCATTTGTGTTTCTGCCCTCAAATCCCTCACAAAAGATATGTTACAACTAACCCTGTTACACCAGCAACTTTCTCAGTTTATATCAGCAATATTTCAAATATGCCCCTGTTTTTGAGCCTCTGTCATGTAATTATGTCAGGCTTTTCCAAATGTCATACAGTAAGAGGTTGATAGGTATGGTATATGATTATTTAGTGCCTACATTCCTGATATCATCACAGTGATGTATCAGACTGCCAGACATGTTATGTGAAAGAGGTCTTATATATGAGGGGAAAGCCTGGACATTCTGTGAGACTCTGTAAAGTTGAGAAGTCTGTGTATTTCTGGCAATTGTTGACAGACTGTCAGGATTGTGTAGCAGTGTAGTGTGTCAATGTTATTTGGCCTGTGTGGGGAAGGGGGTGAATGTATGTGTTGTGACTCCTTTTCTATCTGTCTGTGCATGCTGATCCTGTTTCTGGTGGTCTATTGGCTGTATATGTTTGTAGGGGCAAACTGAGACATGTCCTTTGCCACAGTCAGGCATCAGACTGCACTGTGAATTGAGCCAGTATATGTAGGGGGAGTGTGTGAGTGGCAAACATGTTGAGATGTTTTTGTTCACACAGTCCTTAAACTGTACTGTTCTTTTGGCATACCAGTATGTCACTGTGACAGTGGTAGAATTAGTTATGGGTATGCACTTTCACACTGGTGTCTGTTTTTCAGTGCTTTTACATCCCTGTAGTGCCTGATATATTTGCCAATGCATGTGTAATTCCTGATAGTGAATTTGGGATAGTGTTGGGTCAGTCTGACTGTAGTTTGGACAGTGCTTGGTGACATGCTTAGCAGCTGAGTGTAGTTTCCCTAATGTGATGTTATGTCCAGATATTTGTAGGATGTACTGTTTCCTGGCCCCCATAAGGGTTGTGTATTTCTGACACATCCTTGGGATGATGTGAGGATTTCATTCACTAATTAGTGAGAAGTAATTGAGTGTTGGACTTGTGCTATTTCAGTCAATATATGTTAGGACAGACATGAGGGTGTTACTGCAGCAACTGTGTCAGCTTATCTACTGCAGTATTTCAGATGTGTCCCTATTTTCATGCCTTTCTTCCCCCACTTTGTCAGGCTTGGTCCAGATTTGTTGCACTAAGGCGTTTTGAGCCTACCTCTCGGCTATCTGGTTGTTGCAGTATGTCCAGGTTTATTGCTCATATTTCTAGTCTGTTCCACAAATTCATTATTATTATATCCCTGGTAAATCACTGTGATGATCTGTGGATTTCTGACAGTAAATGATGACATACATTTCAGTTTCAGAACTTACATCCTTCTGTACATGTATGCTGAAACAAACCCTGTCACTCTGGCAACATTCTACATTTATAAGGGCGATATTTAAAATATGTCCCTAGTTTGGGCCCATTGTCCCCCCATTTGGACAGCCTTTGGACAGATTTCTTGCACTAACAGGTTGAGAGGTATGGTTGTGAGGTATGACTCCACTACATGTTATGAGCATATACACACACACACACACACACACACACATATATATATATATATATATATATTTATATATATATATATATATATATATATATATATATATATATATATATATATATATATATACATACGTACATACAAATATCACAAGCATGGGCATTCATGCCCTTCTAGCTTGCCAATATACCAGAACACTTGTTGCCATAATAAATGTCCAGGCAGTTCTTAAAAATATTTAAACTAGTACTTGCTTTAATGTAATTTGGTAGTATGTTCCATGCATCAGCTACTCTGTCAGAGAACCAATTAATAATGTCACA
>NC_056737.1:1527893070-1528051291 GCF_019279795.1 Protopterus annectens | reverse complement strand
GCATGGTGGGCTTCATAAAGGATGCTTACGATGCATAGTGTTGTTCCATTTATGTATGTGTTCTGTTTGCTATGCAACTGTTTCAAATCTGTTCTATGGGTTTGATTTGAACACCAATGCATGCTGTTATAACTAATCTTGAAATGTGTTGTTCATGACTAATATTTTTCAAAACTTCAGCACCATAGACTGGGAAGGCATATCCTGGTGGATCCACCTGCTCCACCTCATCTAGCTATGGAACCAGGCCCCAGCATGTCTGGGACCCAACCTGGGACTTCTTCATCCATTGGTCCTGCACCACCACCTGCAGTCAGTTTCGGGGTTTGGTGCGCAGTGCCATCCGAGCAGAGTTTTGTGGGCAGCTGCACCAGATTGAGGGCTACCTGTCACACCTCAAGGGGCAGGCCGCACCTCCTGCTCAGCCCCCAGCACAGCCACCTTTGGTGCCATGAAGGAGCAGTGGTGACTGCCCATGGGTGGGGACCTCAGTCCCACTTTATCCATTTGAGGGCTCATGGGCTTTGGATTCCCAACCACCCTCCTCGTCCAAGGTGTTTACCCCCCTCATGTGTCACATACAGCCCCTGTCTGCTGTCTTTGTCTTGTCTTGTCTGTCTGCAAATGCAACCTATCCCACCCAACCTACCTCCCCAAACATATCTACAGCCCTTTCCCAACATCCCACTCTCACCTTAAAAAGAAGAAAAGGGCATCTGTCCCACAAAAAAAAAAAAAACATTGCCCCATACATAGCTCTACATTTCCCCCATTTACAGTGAAGCTAATCAATCAACCCACACATTATTCTGCAAATGTCTGTCACCAACACCCCTCCCTGTGAGGTGCGAGGCTGTAAATTCAAAATTCGACACATTATTCACAGCTGTTGCTGCAGAAAAATGTAGAGGTATGGTCCTTTACTACACCCATCCTGCACATCCCTAGCTGCTTTTCCTAATGTTTTACCCCCTGCTTGCCCCCATTTCACCACTTTCCTATCACCCTTTTTTCTTTTCTTTAATGGAAATTAGCATGGTGTAAGCAGGAGTAAGCGGTGCTAAGCAAAGTTAACAGGGCTTAATGGTATGTTAGCATCAGTTAGCTCCACGCAAAACCACGCAAACCCACTTACAACTACTTAAAAGTGCAGTATTCACTCTATAATCCCTTGTTCTGCCCGGCAACAAAATAATCAACTCTGCCAAGTTTCCAACCCAGGATGCTGTGCACTCCAATCACAGCAACATATCACTACATCGTCTGAGCTGTGGGAATCTATAATGCTTTTACAAACATATCATGCATTCTGGTCATTTAACATTAATGAAAAAAGCCATAATTTACAATTCTGGAACCCAAGACCCTGTTCAGTACAATCACAGCAATAGACCTCTATACCATCTGAGCTGTAGGAGCCTGTAATGTTTTTACAAACATATCATGCACAACAGTCATGTAACATAAGGGGAAATTATATATCCGTAGTACTCTTATATACATATATATGTATGCATAGATACCAATATATATGTATATATGTATGTATATATATATATATATATATATATATATATATATATATATATATATATATATATATATATATATAGCTATAGATGGATAGATAATCAACCTCTTACAGCAAGACATCTGTAAAAATCCTGACAAAGTGGGGGGATAAAAAGAAAACAATCGTGACATCTTTCAATATGGCTGTCATACACGTAGAAGTCTGATAGAGTGGCATGGTTTGCTTTAACATACAATTCCAGATAGATTCCAGGTCTGAAAAACAAATGAATGTCATTATTTCCTGATCTCAATGCTCACATCATCCCAGTGATTTCTCAGAAATCCACAACTGTTATGGGTAACAGACCAAACATATCAGCCACGCATCTGGGCAGTGTCTAGACATCTGGACAGTGGAGAGGTATGACCAAAGTCATGTAACAGATTGGAAAACCCCCCTGCCAACCATGCCACCCAGCACCTTCTGAACCATAGTAAGACCAACACGACAATACCACAAATCAGCTCTGGGCAATTACCCATGTATATCCAAAGATATCATGCACTACAGGGATGGAACTATAGGGAAAAGTAGATAGTGGTGCAAAAATGTCCACCCACAACCATTTACACCACAGTCACAGCAACATACCAGTACCCTCAAATTAACTCTAGAGTAGAACAACTGTTTGAACAAACATATCCTGCTTGCCAGTCACACACTACACTGACATATACTGGCCCAACTCATAAAGTACTGGGAATCCTGAGGTTTTACAGGACATTTCTCAATCTGCAATACAAACATACACACCTGATAGACCACCATCAGGTGTAGGAGCATGCACAGTCAGATAGAAAAAGGATCTATGACACTCACATCTGCTACTCTCTCAACTCAGCCCAACAAACATCTACACACAATACTGCTACATAATCTTGGCAGTCTGCTCACAATGGCCAGACATACATAACTCTCATATGTACAGATTTCCAGAGAATGTCCAGGGTATGAGTCCACATTCATGGCCACTGCCGTATACCACTTCCAGGAGTCTGCTAAGTCAATGGGATGATACCTCGAGTGCAGTCACTAAATAATAATATAACATACCCCTGAACATCTTACTGCAAGAGATCTGGACAAAGCATGACATACTTGGGGGACAGGAAGCTGGAAAGAGGGACATATCTCACATAATGGTGTTACAATCCGGAACAGTTGCTGGTGTCACAGGCTTTGTTGTAACATAACATCTCTGAAGGATATGATATCTGAAACACCAATGGATGTCAGCAGTTACTGACTACAATTCTCATATTATCCTACTGATTCTACAAAAAACAGACGTTGTCAGAGGAACAGACCAAACATAACAAGCAAACCTCTGGGCAGTCTGTGGACATCAGAACAGTTGAGAGGTATGTCAGAGACATATCACTGTCAGACATCAAGTCATGCAGAAAATGCATGTCCAGACAAACCCTGTTAATCTAGCAACCCTCTATGTGTACAACAACACTACTGACATACAATATGTACCAAATTCTAGAGATTTGTCCCCATGTTGGGCTGTCTCCACATGTCCTATCCTGAGAGGTATTCCCACCTACTGTCTGTGAATCTGTAGCCACCACACCTCCATGACGTCCTCCACACAGGCAAGGAAAAGGGACAAGGCACACATGATGGATGTAATTATAGCACTGTGTTGCTATGGCACTCGCAAATGGAAAGACAACACAGCTGCTCTGGATGCAAGTAGCAAGTGGGAGACAGTGACTGGGGCACAGGCCATCACCTGCTCATATGCAGTACCTACAAAAGGCAAGCTGCTGCCTATGCAACACAGGTCTCAACCCATCTACAGAAAGACAGACTGTGACTATACAAACCTAACCATTTGCATTGTTGTGAGAAAACTCTTCAGCACTATAACAGGTATGTCAATCATGTAAGCCTGTAATGGAATGCGGAAGGGGATGCAATGATGTCAAATGGGGCATTAAACACTAGGCTGCAGCAAGACCTGCTGGACTCACATGCTGCTGTCTGGCACCTATGGCCCTTCCCGCTTGCCCTGTCTGCATTGACATGGAGCACATCTGTGGCCTCTGAGTCACCCCAGCAAAGGTCAGCTCATGTATGACTACTACTGGAGTGTCTGTTGTCCAACACTGAGTGTGTCACTGCTAGGCCAGCAACCTGGGATGTTGTAATTATTCATATGTCACCTGTAAATGCTGCTCTGATACATATGCTTGTCTTACAAATGTAAGAGACGTATATAGGGTATGTACGTACTACACAACAGGTGCAAAAGTGTGAGTTGAACAGTATGTTATAGACTGAGCCCATACCTGACAACTGTCCAGTGTTTTGCAGACTGACCACATGTCTGCCTCATATTTGTAGTCAATGCCTCAGACAGTTGTGTATTGTCTGGCATATCACTAGCAACCCATTAAAGACTGAAGTCATAACATATTAGCATACATTTGATTGTCAGATGTTATATCCTGCAGAGTAGACCCGTGAATGCAACACTGTCTTTGCTAGCAACTAAGTGTGTTTTAGCTAGATTCATAAAATGACACAATTTACTGGCCTTTGCCCATGACTGATGTGTGCCTTTGTGCAGATGTCTTGCTCTAACAGGAGCTAGATGTCTTACTATGAAACCCATGTCAATGCAAGTGTACATTGTCCTGTAGGATGTCAACATTTGTGTAGACATTGACACCTGCTTTGTAGCAGTGGAGAGCACACCAACCTTGGCAGATCACTCATCCCATCATACGTTTAGACCCCAAATGGAGGCCTGCAAAGCCACAGGAGGTGGAGTGTTAAACATTAGCATACACATGCACACCTCCAGGGTGCCCAAATAGTATGACGCGTGGGTGACATCCTGAGTGCAGTTAATAGTTGACAAAACACCTACTCAAATCATAGCTAGCAACAGGCCTCCAACCATGACTGTGGACACCCACCACACCTATTGAGACCTGCTGGAATCTGTCAGGATTCAATTGTCTATCCTGCTCCTGGGTGACTTCATATACCCAACCATAGTGTGCCTGACCTATGCCACTTGAACATGTACGCACATAGATTCCTCAATTTTGTCAATGGCAATACCGTGGATTAGTCAGGTAACACTTCTATGACATTTGGAAATATCCTGCACCTGGTCCTAACTAACATGAGTAGCCACTCTAGCACTCCTACAGTGCCATCCTCCTTGGTAATATCTGACCACATAACCATCACTGTTCAGGTCACGATCTCCCCTGCCCCCCCTTTACAGTGTCAAACAGAATGAACTGTACACAAATGAATATAAATCCCCTTAGAGCAGGTATAAGTAGCTGTACAGCCAACGTCCCATTTGTTGGAACTAGCAGCAGTGTCCAGGCCCACAGCACAATACTATGTGGGCACCCACATAGCTGTATGGGCTCAGCAATACCTGACAGGACAACATCATCTCCCTCAAGGTAGGGTAAATGCCTGTGATGGACAGCAGCAAAACACAAATACCATAATAGGTGGAAACAATTGCTGGATGGGCCAAGAAGGAACATGTGCCTCATTGGAGGCAATGTCACCTTGGTCTGCACAAGCAAATAACGTCACAGGTGATGTACCCTAAGACTGTCTTTGAGTGCAAATTGGACATATCCACCAAGGCCAGTCAGTAGGCCTTCCACACATATGTCTGCAATTCTAGTGGCAACACACAAATCAGCTCTGTGGTGGTGGTCAATAACATGACATACACATATGGCATACATATAGGCAACCGGCTGTAGACACATGAAGTGTAAACATCACCACACTGTCCCCCCATTGGTACACATGTGCATGTACAATACCTGCCCCCTCCCCTCATCATCAGGAAGCAGGGCCATAATGTCCTCTCAAAGGCAACACACAGAGGTCTCCATAGGCCTGATACCATCCCTAGCTGCATCCTACATGAACACAGGCATGAGGTCTCAGATCCATTCCGCACTGTAGTCAACCAAAGCCTGAGCACTGGTGTCAACCCATCTGCACAGAGGACAGCCACTGTCATCCCTATACACAAAGGCAGGGCAATCCACTGACCCAGCCAATATTATGCACATCAGCCTAACTATCCTACTCTGCAAGGGCATGGAAGGCAATATAAAGGACATTATGAACAGGGACATCGGCAACATCAAAATGCCTGGGCCCACACACCATGGTATTGCTGAAGGGAGATCAGACCTGTTAAACCTGGTCAACCTCTATGAAGTGATCAACAAATACAGGGATGAGAAGAATATGGTAAACAATGCCTACCTTCACCTAGCACAATCCTCTCCCACTAATTCCCCAGGCAGACAGGATACATACACCTACACAGCCAGGCACCAACCTGTAGGTTACCAGATGGATAGCTAACTGGCCCAATGATAATACCCACTCAGTCAAAGTAGTGGAACCCACCTCTAGTAGTAGATTCTTCTACAATGGTGTACCCCAAGAATTGGTCTTGGGGCATCTACTGTTTGAGATATATGTATCTGAGGTTCAGGACAAACTCAGCGGTCTGTGGCTGACCAGGTGTACAGATGCTTGCAAGCTGGCCACTGTCTTACATTTCCCTACTGATGTGAGCATCCCCCAAGAGGCACTCACCCAATTAATAACTGGTGCAAGAAGCATTACCACAAACAGAATGCCAGGAGATGCATTATTCCCCCTGCTGTGGCAGATGTCATCCACACTAAGTATGACAGTACTAATGTACTGAGCATGCAATCAGGTGTGAGGCGACTTGTGCACTGAGCTTGGTAGCACCCTGACAGTTTCCCACCATGTGGGCACCATTGTATGGAAGGCAATCTACATGGCCCACCTCACAAATATGGGTATGTCATCCTGGAACTGGGAGGCCACAACATCCCTGTACTCCACCCTTACCAGGTGCACTACCAAGTACAATGGATCCTTTGGCATGTACTTTGCCAAGCAAATGCAGCAGTTGCAGAGACCACAGATGTGCCTGACCAGGCAATTCCAGGGTCTGCAACACCTACCCTATACAGGTAGGGTGAAAGCCCTGTCCCTGTACTTAGTCTCATACAGACTGACCATAGGTGACTTGTGTCTGGCATACAAGGCCATGTCCACTCCAGCCTTGATGACATTTCTGCATATCTGTAAGCAGGGGTGGCTTGTGCTATTGGACTGCAGGACTGCAACCCCCCAGCTACAAAAAGAAAAAAAAAAAAAAGAAATGGAAAAACAAAATTAAAAAAAAATGATAGTGAGTCCCGGAACTTCACGCATGCATACTCGGAATTCCAGGATCTCCACGCATGGATGCAGGAATCTGGACTGCTGTTCAACCAGTCTGGATTAGGAAGAAGGCATCATACTACAGAGATGCCCAGAAGTCTATGCAGTTACAACTGCATAGACTGGAAGGGGATCAGACTGCAACATCTGTAGGCTGGATAGCTTGCTCTCGTGGGAAGGACTTGTATTTCAAACTTAGGCTGGATTGAAGCTGCTGTAGGAAGTGAAGCTGGAATGGACTCCAAGACTTTGAAGCTGCTGCAGGGGATGTACTCCATTCCAAACTCAGGTACTGGTGTGTGTGTGTGTGTGTGTGTGTGTGTGTGTGTGTGTGTGTGTGTGTGTGTGTGTGTGTGTGTGTGTGTGTGTGTGTGTGTGTGTGTAAAATGCCCCAGTTAAATATACCTGGTGGCTGGAGAGAAACTCAGGAAATATACATGGCGGCTAGAAAATAACTCAGGCTCACAACTGCCTGAATTCCCTATCCACCATCACTTGTGAAAACTAATATTTTTGTTCTGTTCTGCTCCTCATAAAATATGTGGTTTTCTGGATTTTGAATTCACTAAATAATGACAGCCATTTGTATTTCAGACTTTGTATTCTTCAGAAAATACATGGTAACACAAAACCTTTTATTCTAGGATAAGATCAATATTTGAAATTTGTCCCTATTTTGGGGGCTATATTTCCCCATTATTGGCTTTGTGCAGGTTTTTTGTGCTAAGAGGTTGAGAGCTATGGTGAGAACTGAATTCACTGAATATGTTTAGGGACTGTATTTCCCCATTATTGGCTTTGTCCAGGTGTTTTGTGCTTAGAGATTGAGAGCTATGGTGTGAACTGAATTCACTAAATGATAGCCATGTAAGTTGCAGTCTTCCTGCCTTTCAAACAACAGCTAATTTGGCATAGTGGTATTTTGCTTTGACTGTCGTGTGTAGGGTACTGGGTTCAAGACTTTGCAATAAAGTACATGGGGGTAACACTGCATTTGATTCTAGCAACTTTCCAATATTATACAAGCAATGTTTTGCCCCCCCCCAATCATTTTTGGCTTTTTCAGATTTCTTGTGCTGTAACGATAGAGATACAGTTGAGTGTCGAATAGATTTTACAAGGAGCTGAGAGCTTCAGCGGAAAATAAGTTTATTGCTGCTAATGGTGAGTCTGATTGTATTGTTAATAGCGCAATAGGTAGGGTACTTGCTTTTGATGCAAAAGGCTGTGGGTTCTACTCCCACAGTATGTAGATAGCTGATACTGTATTTGTTGTACTCTTAAAGGGGGTGGATCCTGCAGTCCTGAGAATGTCATCTTTGGTGGAGATACCTAGTAACTATGAACCTGTTATTAGTTTACCATCCATTCCCTATTGCAATGTTACTAGCTTATCATTTTTTAATGTAACATAGGCAATTTATTCCTCAAGGGCAACATGCACTTTATTTGTAGATGAAGCAATGAATTATAAAGTTGTTTGCAACCAACAACCTCTTCATTAGTTACAGATCTCTTTTATGTGTAATTATTTAGATGACTTTTACTTCTGCAGAGATTGTGCATATTTACTGATAGTGGTGGACTGTAGAAGTTTGAGTAGACTTTTATGATGGGAATGTTCTGAAATGGGCAGTTTTGTCATTATTGGTGCATGCATTTTGTTGTATTGTTTACTGGAAAAGTGTTCAAAACAATACATTTAAAACTCCCTCTAACAACTGTACTGTATTACAGAAAAAATATAATTTAATACAGTCAGGAAGGTGTATCAAAGAACAGTTGTATGTTTTGTGTGCAAGAGGCCTATTATTTGGAAACAGCCCACAGTTAATCTTTGTCTGCCTCTGCCCAGATGTATTTTCTTTCAATGTGGGTTTCAATGCTGTTTCAATAAATATGAGTTTCAAGGGCAGAGAAGTTATAATGCTAAGTCTATTTTCATTGTGAGACTGCATTGCTTTGTTTAGCAGGTGTCTATTAGTGTTTGTGCTGTAAACTGTAAAATAAAACTTTTAAATGAAATCCAAATCATCATAGAATTAAAGGAGTATGCATATTACAGTGTTTATGGTAAATGGGGGTGAAAAAGCCAAAGTATGGGACATTGGAATGGCTGCAGGGGGAGGCCCCATTTGACCATGATTTTTGTGAGGGGGGAAGGATGGCAAACTCAAAGACAGCCCCAGCTGAACTATACCTTTAAACTGTCCAGATTTTCACATAATGAATAGATAATTACTTCTTTTGGTTTGTTCCTCATAAAATGTGTGTTTTTTTGGCAAATAATTTAGGAATGAAGTCACTAAATTATGATAGACATTGAGCTTCAGACTTCATGCCCTTCAGAAAAATGCACGCTAAAGCAAGACCTGTTATTCTGTCAACTGTCTAAGTTTATACAAGAACAATTTTTAGTACTGTTTGTATGTTCACCCAATATATTTGGCCTTGTCCAGATTTCCTGCATTAAGAGGTTGAGAGGTACGTACAAATAAATTGCTTTATAGAATTAGGTATATCCAAACATCTCAACTGTCCCTGATTTTGGCTCAAAATGTTGCTCTCTCCCTAATAATCCCTCAGCAAAATGGCAATTTTGGAAGAAAACGTGGAGGGTTTACAATTAATAAATAATTGTAATGATCAGAGTTATAGATTACTTTTATTTCAGAAATGCACAAAGATTCTCTTATTTTGTCAGCTGCTCAACTTAACAGTACTAATATTTTAAAAAGTGTCCCTTCTTTGACAGGTTCCCAGCTGTATTTTGAGGCTGTTTTATATTTTTGCATCACATTTTTGGACCATTTTCATAAAATCATGTTTTTCTGGCAAATTAGTGGCAAATCATTAAATAATGAAGTTAGAAAATAATGACAGATATTTGAGTTTCAGATGTCATACCCTTCAGAAAATTCATACTAATGCAAGACCAACTATTCTATTATCTTTCTAAGTTTATAAGAGAAATATTTAAAGATTGTCCTTTTTGTGGGCCTTTGTCTCACTTCTATTTATGGCTTTGTCCAGATCTCTTGCTCTGAGGTTGAGAGGTTTGACAGATGTGTCAGGGGCATCACCATCAGCCAGACACATTCCAAATTGTGACATACTTGTTGCACTCTACTCCCTCATGTAGTGACTCAGGATGTGTCCAAGCAAGGTAAGGAGCAGTTATGCAGTGTAAGTGTGCAGAGTATCCCCCATCCAAGGTAGATACAAGCACTACAGTGGATTTTCATCTGTCCTTGATTTTGTGGTGGTGCAGCGGTAGCGTTGTTGCCTAACAGCAAGAGGTTCTCCTGTTTGATTCTCAGCTAGTGTGCAGGGAGTGCCTTCTGTGTGGAGTCTGCATGTCCTCCCCATGGGTCAAGTGGCATTCTGAAAGACATGCATGAATGGGCATGCCTTTGTTGAAGGTTGGGCATCAAGCTGGCAACTTGGCACCGTGAAAATTTACTGCCAATCATTAGCGGACCGGAGTTCCGCTGTGGCCATCCCTAACTGGGAAAAGCCGAAAGACGACAACAACAACTTGATTTTGCAGAATGTTCTGGTTTTCTGTCATATTTTTATAGTGTTGATTTATGCTTCTTATTATTCAACAGATGCATGTTGTTGCAGTGCCTGTTGCTCTGTGTATAAGTAACAATGCTTTAATGACCATTGGGTAAGCTTGTCTGAGATTTTAAGATGCAAGTAAGCTTTAATAAGCATACTGATAAAGAATTACCAACATTGAAAGCCTTTTTGTTGCTGCCATGCAGAGAATATTTACATAACTAGATAACGTATAAACCTTAGGTATTGAAATGCATACGACAATATTTGTAATAAAGGACAGGATTACAGTATTTTCAGAAGCTCATTACATTTGTTGAAGACTTGCAGTCATCTTTGCAGGCTTTACCTGTAAACTAAACAGAATGCCAATCTATCATGTGTGGTCCATAACCTGTGCAGTAATCCTTTAAGCAATTTATCTTGAGCTTGTTTTTTGTTTGCTGTTCATTTTTTACTTAGATCCTGTTTTCCTCATGAAACAAGTAAATAGTTGCTGTCAGGCAGCAGGTGTTTTTTTGTAGATAAGAAACGTTTTTATAAGTGTGGGTATCACACAGATTGCTGCTTTCAGCATGTTACTTTGTACTTTTATAAATCTGAATATAAATTATAATTAGAACTGCAGTGCAAGGAGAAGTGGTTTGAATTGAGTGATGCTTATTTTTTTATACTTGATTTTGACTGGCATTACAGTAATTTATTTAAAAAGTAATTTATTTTTTCATGCATCACAACCTTTTTGTTTCCATCTAGATATTAAGAAAGCTGTCATGTAGCATTGAAATATTTTTTTCTACACTTCATTTTGTCTTGATTTGACTCTCATAATGATGGTTTGGCACCCAGGGCAGTGTATTTAATTAAAGTCCCAGTTTTTGTTGTTTTGGGCATAACTCTGCCCCTTTCTAGTTAGTCACTCTGCTTCCCACTGGCCCTACCCATTCAGCTCTTTCCTGCAGCCCCCTCTGATTTGAAGTCACCAGCCACCACTGTCTATAAGACATATTGCACTCACCCATCATGCATGCAAGGTCCTCACTTGGTCTGTGACATGTATAGTACTTGTTGGCAGGATAGTGTAGTGGCCCACACAATACACTGTCTGTAAAGTACACTCCCTCCCCATGTACGTGTATAGCCCTCTGGAGGAGGAAGCTGGATGACTGCATGGGAAATGAATGAGACACCCCTGGGATCCTGCATGTGTCCCAGATGGACAGTGGAAACAGGTGCTGGCTTGGAAGGAGCATGGACGAACGTCTGGGCCAGGCTTATGAAGGCATCATGGCCAATAGCCTGGTATCAACTTCAACTACCCCTCCATTTACTGGAAAAACTACTCATGTACCAATACACTTGCCCAGCATTTCCCGGAAATCATTAACTCCAATTCCCTGGACCAGCTCATTCTTACCCCCACTAGAGGTAACAACATCCTTGACCTGGTCATTACTAACATGGGTGACTGCTGCTCTACACCAATAGTCAACTCCTCCCTGGTTAGATCCAACCACAAACTAATCACCTTGGAAATCTACATCCCCTGCAGAGGTAACCACCATGAAAAACTTCTCCAAAGCTAACTTTGGGGTCCTAAAAACAGAGGTGGCTAACTTCATGGCACCCATGCAAATGGAGAATAGTTGCATGATGGCTGAATCATACACCAATGCACTGTATGAACATGTACACAAATGCATGGATCTCACCATACCCAATAGAACCAAGACACTCTCCTCCAAAAAAAGGAAGCCAATCTGGTGGTCCCCTACCATAAACAAACTCTACAACAAAAGGAAAAAGCTGATGTGGAATAAGGTGAAGTCCCAAGACTGGAAAAACTCCTTTATCAGCCTCAACAAAAAGTTGAGATCCCTCATCAAATCCTCTAAAGCTAGCTATGAAAACAGAATTGCAGCAGATAGTAGAGACAACCAGAAGGCCTTCTATAGTTATGTAAAGAATCTCCACGACAATACCCAGATTTGCTCTAAGCTACTGCACAATAGTACCTCCTATACCGAGCCAACAGATATTGCCAATATACTAGCCTACAGATTCAGTGCCAGCATTACCCCCCCAAGGACCGATCACAATATCAGTTGATTGCCAGGCACCCAGTATTACTGCTGTACAGGTTAAAACAGCACTGTCCAAGGCCAAGAATACAGCTTCTGTGGGACCTGACAATATCCCTGGCTGTGTTCCACATGAACTACAGAGTGAACTGGCACCTGAACTGTGTGCCCTTTTCAGTCACAGCCTCAACTCAGGTTTGTTCCTACTGAATGGTGCACTGCTATCGTCATCCCCTCCACAAAAGAGGATTGACAACAGACCCTCAGAACTATCGCCCATTAGCCTGACAAGTATGATATGCAAAGCTATGGAATGCATCATCATGGACCTAATAAACAAGGATATATTGAATCTCCAAACTCTGGATCCCACACAGTTTGGTTTTGTGAAGGGTAGATCATGCCTGCTCAACTTGGTCGACTTTTTTGAGTTAGTCACCAGAGTTGTGGATGAAGGCAAGGTGGTTCATACTCCCTACCTTGACCTGGCCAAGGCTTTTGATACCAGAGTGCTGTGTTGGAACCAGTTTGCCTTTTTCTTCACCCTTTTGATACAATTCCCCACTCAGGAATCAGAAAAACTCACTAAGCTAGGCATTAACACCTATATCACTAGGTGGGTTATAAAGTGGCTCACAGATAGAACCCACAGTGTGACTCCAAGTCAGACTGCCGACCAGTCATGAGTGGAGTCCCACAGGGATCAGTCCGGGTCTATGTTATGTTATCGACTGCTTAGCTTGTCGAACGCCTAAACATTGACAGCTAAGGGTCGAAAACTGACAATCTCAAATGACCAGTTAAGTGAATTCTTTCACTGGGAAAGAATTTGCTTGGCCATTGTTGAGAATTTGCCCTTTCCCCAATGTAGTGCGATCTCTGAGTTGTTATTTTTAGTTAGGGGGGTGTGGGGGTGAAGCCCCCCAACCTTTCTATGGGTTGTAAGTTTATGTTAGTTTGCCCTGGTCAAGTGAATTCTTTCCTGGTGAAAGAATTCGCTTAACTGGCTGTTCGAGATTGTCAGTTTTTGACCCTTAGCTGTCGACGTGTAGGCATTCAACAAGCTAAGCAGTCAATGACATAATATAGACCCATTGGTCCTGGGTCCTCTCCTGTTTGGAATCTACTTCTCAGAAGTCCAGGCCAACACGAAGGGACTCTGGCTGACAAAGTTCATTGCAAGTTGGGAGCCATTATTAACTCCCCAAGTGATGTTGACATCCTACTGAATGGCCTCACTGAGACCAATGACTGGTGTCAGAACCATGGGGTTAAGCTCAATGCCAAAAAATGTGTCGTTACCCCCTTTAGGAAAAACCCAGTTCTCATGAATTACCACATCAATGGTAGTCCACTGAACATAGAAGGCGTTATAACAAATCTGGGAACATAGGTTGACAGCAACCTCTCTTTTGACCACCACATTGCCACTGTGGTCAGAAAGTCCTTTTATGTGTCCCATCTCATTACTAAGGGTTTTGCATCCAGGAAGAAAGAGGTCATTGTCTCCCTCTACTCTTCCCTCGTTAGGCCAGTCATCAAGTACAAAGCCCCATTTGGCATGTACCTCACTAGACACCTGCAACAAGTGGAGAGGCCATAAAAGTACCCCACAAAGAGGATCCTAGGCTTTAAACACTTGTCCTATATAGACAGACTCAAAAAACACCAACTATTCTCTGTCTCATATCACGTACTTAGAGCTGATCTCTGCTTGACTTACAAAGCCATGTCTGACCCAGCTCTGTTAGAAATGCTACATCTAAAGAAATCCCAATCCCTCCACACTACATGCTCCAGAGACCTCAACATCATTACCACAATCAACAGAATGTGCTGGAGGGACAAGTTCATAACCCAGAGATGGCCCATGCTATGGAATAGACTTCCCATACATGTCAAACAGAGCACCACACTGGTCCTCTTCAAGAGAAATCTTGATGAGTGGATGGGAAATACAAAATGCACCTTGGGGATCACTCAAGTGGCTCTACTTGACAGAGGCACTGGGAACTAAGGTTGGGTGGCACGATGCCAGTGCAATCCTATGGGCTAGGCTTGTAAAGGCTCCAGGGCCGTTAGTCTAGTACACAGCTATGAACCTATGAACCTATTGTGGCTATCCATCTAGTACTTTACATGTGTCCTGTATGTATTGCAGACTGTCCTGCAATGTTGTGTGAAATGGATCCCTGTGAGTCTGAATTGTGTATGTACTGCAGTGATAGTGTATATTCCTGTCCCCTCATTAGTTATCATCACATATGTTACACCTTGACAGTCTGTGCAGTCTGTATAGCAGTACGTCAGCTCTTACAGTACATGTATATACACTTGGTGACACTGTATAGCTCACTCCAATAGCCTTGGTCTTGCCCACAATCACCATTCTGCTACTAGGCCCATCACACAGTAGGATTTGTCATCCTTTGTTGTGGGCTGGACAGTAGCAGTAATAGAGATAGATTGCAACAGTCAGAACTACCGTAAGGTCTGCCCTGAAGGACCCATAGGTGTCACACTTGTGTCAGACTGTAGCAGGAATGTGTGTGTGTGTGTGTGTGTGTGTGTGTGTGTGTGTGTGTGTGTGTGTGTGTGTGTGTGTGTGTGTGTGTGTGTGTGTGTGTGAGTGTGTGTGTGTGCTTGTATGTGCATATGTGCATGTGTGTGTGTGTGTGTGTGTGTGTGTGTGTGTGTGTGTGTGTGTGTGTGTGTGCCAGACTGTACCAGGAGTGTGTGTGTGTGTGTCTGCACATGCCCGTGCATGTGTGTACCAGACAACCTTATAGTGCAGGTATTAATTTATATATGTTGTCTTCCCCTCACAGGTGGCGATGGGGGTCGTGGTCCCTCCTGCATGGAACCTGATGTCAGTGTCTCTGCGGACTCTTGACAATGACGATAGTCATAGTGAGGCACAGGTGGAGTTGTCAGGGGTGTATCTGTGCCATTGGTTGGCATCCCACTGTTGTCCACAACATCCCCACACACAGTCACAATGTCCACACATACTCTATCTCCAGTGGCCACAGATAATGGAGAGTTGGTGGGTGGTGTCATGTAACAGGCTAGTGTGGTGACTATGGCAAGTGTGAGGGTAGACACTTGCCATAGCCGGAGTACAGGTGAGGTACCACACAGGCGGATGGACAGGGGTGCTCACAGGACTGCTGCCCATCCAGAGCAGGTGGCACCAGACACATGCGTCCTGCCATCATGGAGGCACAGGCATGTAATGACCATAACACCAGACAAATACTCAAGGTCTTGGATGCACATCTTCCTGGTGTCCATGGCGACCTACATGACCTTGTTGAGGCAACACATGAGAATACTGAGGTCATGAATAGATGGTGGGGTGAGACTGTGGCACTCCTCGACCTTGCAATTTCTGTGCTGGAGCTTGTGGTGGGAGATGGGCAGCAGCCACATGCATGTAGGTCAGCAGCATGATCAACTGAGGGTCTCTGGGGACATGCACCTTCACACTCCTGTAGTGGCAGTACCACCAGCATTACCAAAGGGGGGTTGCTGTCCACACCACAATGCAGCAGGCAATGGGCACATGGTCCTTGCCGGTCCAGTCAGGGTCATGGATCCAGCAGACAGCAGTCACCATCGGGGAGTAGTACTGCATTTGGCCTAGGCCTCTGGCAAACCCACACAACACCCTGTGCATATGATGATATCTGTGCCATATCCCTGCCATCCATACCACTGATGCAGACACATGCTAATATGGTTCTGATGCACTGGGTGAATTAAGTATTATTTAGCTATGTAATGCTGTGTAAGGTGCTGTCAGCTGGCATTTGTAATGGGTACACTGCAAAGTGTGTGTACCTTTTCAGCCCTGATGCATAATTGGTGTTAATAATGCTAACTGAATGTAGTCTCACATGCTGTATTCTGTTTGTGTTCTAGGTGTCTGTGTGTCAGCAGGATGTGGCCTTGCAGACATTGCCAATGATGGGTATGGCAGAGTGGTAACACATCGACCGTGTCATAGCTGATTTACAGCTGTAGATGTACAGATTTACCATGTCTGTGTAACAGTTATTGCATATGCCACAGAACCTATAGGGCTGAAGGGTGTATACAGGTATGTCTATGGTGGTTGACATCAGCAGCTCTTGTAAAGTGGGCAATGGTAAATGTAGTGGGTGGAACACTCCTCAGATTGGTAAAACCCACACCCCCAGAGGATATTGTGTCAACCAAACACACAGAGAATACTGTTCCCACACACACACACACACACACACACACACACACACACACACACACACACACACACACACACACACACACACACACACACACACACACACACACACACACACATATGCACAGGATCACAGTTGCCAGTGTTGGGTTTGGAATCCCTACTCATCTAGTTAGTGGTAGGGCAGTGTTATGTGGTTATCGCAGGTGGCACGGAACTAATAGTTTGATGAGTGTTCAACGGTACTTGTAAAGTGAATAACATTACGTTCCTTTATGAGGTATGGCAATGGGGGGTGTACTGGGTGGGAAAGGACTCCAATACTGTCATCTATGACTCTACACACTCATAAGCACTGCTATACACACCAATGCACACATGCACACACACACACACACACACACACACACACACACACACACACACACACACACACACACACACATATACTGACATTAGCATCCTTGCCTATCATGTTATTCATTCCATACTGTTACATAGCTGTTGCACATGGCACTGGTCTTATTGGGCTGAAGAGTGTCTACAGATACCTCTATGGTAGATGTGAAAAGCAGGCTTTGTAAAGTGGACCTTGGAATGTGTACTGGGTGTACCATGGCCTACAATTGTAAACCACGGCCACACAATGGATATAGTTCTCACTCAAACACACACAGGATACTGTTCTCTCACACACACACACACACACACACACACACACACAGACACACACACACACACACACACACACACACACACACACACACACACACACACACACACACACACACACACATCTGCCAGGACTGAGATGAGAACTCCTATCTATCTAGTTATTGTGAATGCAGTGTTATGCATTTATCGCACATGCCACAAAACCTACAGAATGAAGAGTGTTCCAAGGTAATTCTAAGGTGAACAACATCACCAAGTCTTGTAAAGTATGGCTGCAGGATGTGTAATGAGTGAGGATGGACTCAAAATACTTTAACCTAGAGTTATACACATTTACAAGCACAAATACACTCATACACACATTTGCCAGGACTGAGATTAGCAGCCCTGCCTATCTTGTTAGTCAGCCCATACTGTTACATATTTTATGCATGCAGCACGGGGCTTATTGTGCAGAAGAGTGTCAACAGATACCTCTACAGTTGATGATGAAAACAGGCCTTGTAAAGTGGACCTTGGGATATGTACTGGGAGTACCATGGCCTACAAATGTAAAACCCACCCCCACAATGGATATAGTTCTCACTCAAACACATCCACAGGATACAGTTCTCATACACACACACACACACACACACACACACACACACACACACACACACACACACATGCACATTTGTCAGGACTGAGATAGTGTTACGCATTTACTGCATGCACCACCGAGCTTATAGGGTGAAGAGTTTCCTGTGGTTCTTCTAAGGTGAGCAACATCACCAGCCCTTGTAAAGTATGACAATATGCACTGTACTGGAAGAATGAGGCCTCAAAGTGCTGTATCCTACAAATATGCACACTTACAAACTTACAAACACTTACACACACACACACACACACACACACACACACACACACACACACACACACACACACACACACACACACACACACACACACACAAACACACACACATACTCAGATTTGTCAGGACTCAGATTAGAAACCCTACTTATCTAGTTGTTGGTACTATATATATATATAATATAAGATTATCAATTTCAACAATTGGCTTAAGTATTGGTGTCATTCAAAGGGGATCCAATGCCTGTCAGCCTGGGATGACATGCTCGACAAGCCACGATGCTTTGCTAGGGATGGCTTGCACCTGTCACCCCTGGGCTTTCGGATATTGGCAAAGGCTCTTGCTACCCCCATAGTGCCTTTTTTAGGCAAGGCTCAAAAGACAAACCCACCTCCATATGTATCACAAGGGATAAGAAACTAAGAGTAATGCTACTCAACGCCAGAAGTCTAAACCTCAAGATGCACGCTCAAACTCTCCTTAGCATGGAGAACATCGATATCTGTGCAGTAACAGAAACCTGGTTCAAGGCTCTTGAGAGCACCCCAGCACTACCAGGTTATACCTCATACTATGCTTTTCGGCCCCAAAACTTGGACCGAACCACAAAAGGAGGGAGTATCAATATTCGCAAAGATACCCACACCTCCAGATTGGTGGCACAGCACGAAGCATCAGAGACTATCCATGTGCAACTAACAGTGGGTAAAACTGCCTTCCAGTTTATAGCCTGCTACAGACCACCCTCCCAAACCCAGGAACCCCACTTGGCCTTCCTGAGAACACTGGAAAATATGAAGGTCTCTCCAAACACCATTATATTGGGTGACTTCAACTACCCAACCATAGACTGGGAGCATTACTCTAGCTCCAACACCCTAGCCCAAAGGTTCCTAGAATTTATAAACTCAAATGCTATGGAACAACTTGTTACCACTCCCACAAGAGGGGAAAACATACTGGACCTGATCATCACCAACATGGGGACTCTATGCTCCAGACCAGAAGTGCATCCCTCACTGGTAAGATCAGACCATAAACTAATCTCACTGGATATTCACATCCCGACCCCACCCCATGCCCAGAAAACCACAGTGAAAAACTTCTAAAGCAAATTTCACACTCTCAAAACCGAGGTGGAATCCTTCAAAGCCCCGGCCTCTGGATAATGCCCAGACCACAAAATCCTTTATAAACGCATTCTATGAACACCTTCAGGAATGCATGGATCATGCAATCCCAAATAAAACCAAGACCCAATCCTCCAAAGGCAGACGTCCTGTCTGGTGGACCCCAGCCATAAACAAACTATACAACAGAAGGAGGAAGCTACTACATGACAGAGCAAAATCTCAAAAAGGGAAGGCATCTCTGATCAGTATCAGCAAAAAACTACGGGCACTCATAAAATCTTCTAAGGCCAGCTTCGAGAGAAAAATTGCACAAGACACTAAGGATAATCACAAGGCTTTCTTTAGTTATGTTAGGAACCTGGGTGGGAATTCCCAGATATGCTCAGAATTAGTCCAAAATGACAAAAAATACACCGAACCCACAGACATTGCCAACATCCTAGCTGACAGGTTCAGCGCAAACTTCCCCCTCCCCACCAAAAGGGCTAATATCTATCCCAGCAGAGTGCTGCTCCCCTGACATCTCAGATGATCAGGTAAGAGCTGCCCTCTCCAAAGCAAGAAACACAGCATCAATGGGACCAGATGGTGTCCCGGGCTGCGTCCTACATGAACTCCAAGAAGTGCTAAACCCAAACCTAAAACTACTGTTCAATATCAGCCTTACTACAGGATATGTACCCAAAGAGTGGCGTACAGCAACGGTGGTCCCTCTCCACAAAGGTGGTGCCTCAACGGATCCTGGAAACTATTGCCCCATAAGTCTCACTAGCTTGGTCTGCAAAGCTATGGAAAGGATCATCATAGACCTTATAAATAAAGATATTGGGGACCTACAGACACTGGATCCTACCCAGTTCGGCTTTGTTAAGGGCAGATCCTGCCTCTTAAACCTGGTCAATTTCTTTGAAACAGTCACCAAGGCCATTGACAAGGGGAAGGTGGTCCACACAGCCTACCTGGACCTCACAAAAGCCTTCGATACAATACCCCACTCGGGCATTATAGATAAGCTCACCAGCTTAAATATAAACCCCTATGCCACTAGATGGGTTGCAAACTGGCTCAAGGACAGAACCCACATGGTTAGCATAGCTGGAGCCATGTCAGACTCCAAGCCAGTTACAAGTGGCGTCCCACAAGGCTCAGTCTTGAGACCTCTCTTGTTCGGTATATATTTATTGGAGGTACAGGCCAACATGGAAGGACTGTGGCTGACCAAGTTCGCAGATGACTGCAAACTGGGCACCATAACAGACTCTCCAGCTGACACAAGCATCCTCCAAAAGGGCCTCATAGAAACAGACAACTGGTGCCAGAGCCATGGCCTCAAGCTAAACGCCAAAAAGTGTATAGGCATCCCCTTTGGCAAAAACAAAGTGCCCACAAATTACCACATAGGTGGTAATCCATTAAGTACAGAAGAAGTAATTAGGGACCTGGGGACCCAAGTTGATAGCAATCTCTCATTTGACAACCACGTGGCCAAAGTGGTTAGAAAAACATTTTATATAGCCCACCTAATCATGAAGGGTTTCACATCTAGATCAGGGAGGTCATCGTGCCTCTTTACTCATCCCTCATCAGGCCCATAATTGAGTACAATGCCCCTTTTGGGATGTACCTTACCAGACACCTGCAGCAACTGGAAAGACCCCAAAAGTACCTCACCAAGAGGATCAAGGGGCTCAAACAGATGCCGATACTGCCCGGTTAAAGAAACTCCAGCTCTACTCAGTGGCATACCGCCTGCTCAGAGGCGATCTGTGCCTGACTTATAAAGCCATGTCCAACCCGGAATTAATGGACATGCTGCACCTCAGAAAATCCAAATCCCATCGAGCTACGCGCTCGAGGGACTTAAACCTCAGCACTGAAATAAATAGGACATGCTGGAGGGACAGATTCATAACCCAGAGGCTCCCTTCACTCTGGAATAAAATCCCAGTCCAGGTTAGGCAGAGTCCCTCATTGACTCTCTTCAAGAGGAATCTTGATGAGTGGATGGGAGATCATAGGTTTACCCCGGGTATCACTTCTGTGTCACTGTTAGACAGAAGCACAGTATACTAACCTCGAAAAAGGGCATAGCAAAATTAATTTAAAATGGGTGGCGAAAGCCATACACACTCTGGCTAGGCTTATAAATGCCCTAGGGCAGATAGCCTAGTATGAACCTATGAACCTATGAACCTATAGTGTTATGCAGGTACCACACACACCACAAAGCTTATAGGGTGAAGAGTGGCCCAAGGTACCTGTAAAGTGAATAACGTCCTCAGCCCTTGTAATGTATGGCAGTTGGAGGTGTACTGGGTTGCAAGGGCCTCAAACTACTTTCACCTACATGTTTACACACTCACAGACACTTTTATACACACTAATGCACACATATACATGTATGCCAGAACTTAGATCCATTGGTTCATAGGTGTGTACTAGGCGAATGGCCATGGAGCCTTTACAAGCCTAGCCCATAGGATTACCCTGGCATTGTGCCACCTGATGTTACTCCCCAGTGTGTCTATCGAGTATAGCCACTGGAGTGATCCCCAGGGTGAGATTTCAATTCCCCATCCACTCATCCAGATTTCTCTTGCAGAGAGCCAGTGAATTGCTCTGCTTGAAATGTATGTAAAGTCTATTCCATAGCGTGGCCAGTCTCTGGGTTATGAACCTGTCCCTCCAGCATGTTCTGTTGATTGTGGAAATGGGGTTGAGGATTCTGGAGCATGTGGTGTGGATGGATTGGGTTTCTTTAAATGTAGCATGCCGAACAGAGCTGGGTCAGATATGGCTTTGTAAGTCAAGCAGAGATCACCTCTAAGCAGGTGATATGAGACAGAGAATAGTTGGAGTTTTTTGAGTCTGTATTGGGTGAGACAACTGTTTAAGGCCTAGGATCCTCTTTGTGAGGTGATTTTGCAGCCTCTCCAGGTGTTGCAGGTGTCTAGTGAGGTACATGCCAAATGGGCCATTGTACTCGATGATTGGCCTAATGAGGGAAGAGTAGAGGGAGACTATGACCTCTTTGTTCCTGGATGCAACACCCTAAGTAATGAGTTGTGCCACATAGAAGGACGTTCTGACCACAGTGGCACTGTGGTGGTCAACAGAGAAGTCACTGTCAACCTGTGTTCCCAGTTGTCTTATAAAGACTTCTGTATTCAGTGGATTTTCATTGATGCGGTGATTCATGAGAACCAAGTTGTTCCCGAAGGGAATGGTGGCACATTTTCTGCCATCGAGCTTAAGTCCAGGGATCTGACAACAGTTGTAGGTGTCAGTGAGGCCTGTCTGCAGGATGTCAACATCACTTGGGGAGGTAATAATAGCACCCACCTTGCAGTCATCTGCAAACATTGTCAGCCAGAGTCCCTTCGTGTTGGGCTGGACTTCAGAGGCATAGATACTGAACACAAGGGGACCCAGGACCAGAACCTCTGGTACTCCACTTGTGGCTGGTCAGCAGTCTGACATGGAGTCCACTGCTTTCACACTGTGGGTTCTATCCGTGAGCCAGTTTGCAACCCACCTAGTGATATAGGGGTTGATAACTAGCTGAGTGGGTTTGTCTATGATTCCTGAGTGGGGAATGGTATCAAAGGATTAGAACCCCCTAACTATCTTGTTATTTATTCCATACTGTTACACAGTTATTTCACATGGCACACCGCTTATAGGACTGCAGAGTGCCTACAGCTATGCCTACAGTGGATGACAACAGTGGGCCTTGTAAAGTGGACATTGGGACATGTACTGGGTGGACCACAACAAAAAATTGCAAAACCCACTCCCAATGGATATGATACACACACACGCACACACACACACACACACACACACACACACACACACACACACACACACACACGCACACACACACACACACACACACACACACACACACACACACACACACACACACACACACACACACTTGGCAGGACTGAGATTAGAGCCCCTACCTATCTAGTTATTGCTATTACAGTGTTATGCATTTATCACATGTCCCACAGAGCTTATAGAGTATAGGGTGTCTCAAGGTACATCTAAGGTAAGGAACATCACCAGCCCTTGTAAAGTATGGCAATGGGAGATGTATTGGGTGAGAAAGGCCACAAAATACTTTAACCTACAGATATACACACTTAAAAATACACATACACTCACACACACATTTGCCAGGACTGAAATGAGAACCCCTACCTAATGAGCTGTTTGTATTGTGTTACGCAGTTATCACACACACCACAGTGCTTACAGGGTTGGTGACCAACATCAGCAGGACTGTTAAAGTTGGGCAATGGGAAGTGTACTAGTTGTGAATGGGCTCAAAATCTTTAACCTACAAACACACATTTACATTTGCCAGGACTGAGATTAGAACCCCTACCTAAGTAGGTATTTGTGCTATAGTGTTACACAGGTATTGCACATGCCACAGAGCTGAGGGGTGCCTTAAGGTACTTCTAAGGTGACTGACATCAGCAGGACTGCTAAAGTAGAGCAATGGGAAGTGTACTGGGTGTGAATGGGCTTACACACACACACACACACACACACACACACACACACACACACACACTCACACACACACTTTTACATTTGCCAGGACTAAGATTAGGACCCCTACTTATCTAGTTATTTGTACTATAGTGTTATGCAGTTATTGCATGCACCACAGAGGTTATAGGGCAGAGGCCAGTCCAAAGGTACTTCTACGGTGAATGACATCAGCAGATCTTGTGAAGTAGGCCAATGGGAATTGTACTGGGTGGGTGAGGCATCATAATAGTGAGACCTACAGACACAAACACACACAATGGTATGTGATGTGATATTACAACCCCCACCTCAATACCATCAGACAATGAATCTCATATCTGTGCTGGCATGTGCTAGTGGCTACAACTGGTATGCAACTGTCTGCAGCAGGACATCACTCTTTTCCATTCAGGGTATCCCTGTGTATGACTCACTCTGTGTGTGTGTCTCCCTGTGTGTCTCACTCTATCACTGTCTGTCTTTCTCTTCCCCATCTCTATGTGTGTGTATGCTTGACATATTGTAATATGTTGCCCATATATATGTGTTTGTATCACATGCAACACATGCAGAAATACCACATATGGGACATCTACAGCTGCCTGTGGGTATTTCTGTCTGATGAGTGCGTGTGGAGACAGTTAGGTGTACATAGCTGTGTGTATACAAAGACATCTGCACAATACAGATATATATAGTCTGTTGTGGTCTCTGACATGGGCTTATTTCTGTAAGTGTGGGATCATACCCAGTATGACCTTCTTTAGTAAGTGTGGGAATCCATTCCAGGAATAGTTGTAACTCCAGTCTGGAGTGTTGTGTGCTATAGCATACCTTGCAACTTGTTTGTGCAGGAAATCTGGAGATAGGCTGCCAATATGGGGAAAAAATGGCCCAGACATAAGGGCTACTGTCACTATTGCTCTTATTAATGTATGAGTTGCATGAGTTACAGGGTTTGTTTTAGCAGACATGTTCTGACTTATGTAATGTTTGACACTGTAATGTATTGTGTCATTACCTACTGGCAGATATCATTGGCTCATCACAGTTATTTCACCAGAGAAATTCAAGATGAATGATGCACAGACCAATATTATGAGGCATAGGCGAAACATTCTTGCACAATCCAGCCAGTTGGGAGGTGTGGCTACAGCCAATTGACTGCTGAAGCTGTGTAAAAGGTCCAGCACCTTGGTGATATACTAGCTGGGGATCTCCTGGTTGTGCAGTATTCTTCTTACCTGAAAGGTCATATCCTAATGTGGCCATACCTCTCAACTGTACAGATTATCACAGGTTATCCAGATTCATGCCTCATATATCTGGTCGGTTTCCCTTAACATTGTGGTTTTCTAGCACGTTTGTTGCAAATTACTCAGGGTTGCAGTCAGGGAGCAATGACCGATCATTAGAGTTTCAGACTTCATATGCTTCATGACATCCATGCTACTACTCTGTCATTCTATCACCTTTCTAACATTATGAGAGCATTATTTCCAAAGTGTCCCTATATTTGGCCCTTTATCCCACCATTATGTATGGTTTTGTCCGGATTTCTTGCTCTATGAGGTTGACAGGTATACTACTAGCATTTAGTGGTATGGCCTTTCATTTGCATTTTGTTGAATGCATTATGTTGGTTGCATGGATCCCATGACATTCCATACAATGGGACTATGGGTGAGGCATGGGCCTTTGCCAGAGGCCTGTAGGCCATGTGAGACTGATGCAGGCCATCTGTAGCAAGGCAGTGCATTCAGTCACTCATATGTTCCCAGGCTGCCAGGCAATGGATCACCCTGCAGTGACAATGGTAAGTGACTCAGGTGTTACTGACAATCACTTTCTGTTCATAGTGATCCATCATGCTGGGTGACAGCAGGATGCTGCTTACGGCTAGGGACATATCAGCATGGGACACATATTCAGCACGCTGCATCATGTCTGTCTTTCTATAGTCCATGAGGTACTTCTGGCATCAGTCACGCCATCATGGACCAGGATAGTGTGATACCTGTACGTGTTGTGGGATGACTAGAGTGCATGTGTGATATGGCAGCTTATGGCACCTGCCAAACAAGTAATCATGACTTTCTTCTTATCCTGCCTGATGTGTGGCACATCTGTGTGTCTCAGAGTAGAGTCTTCTATGAGTAATATGTTGTGTGTATAGTAAGGCCTTAGTGTATGCAGGATCCTGGTGTGTGGTGTATGCATGGTCTGTGGTGTGTAGGTTTGTGAATTCTCATGTGGTTTTCCATCTGAGGTGACTTTTACTTGGGGTTTGATTTGTTGTGGACCTCCACTTATGTGACTGTGTGTTATGTATTTGCAGGTGATGCTTACTTACTCCATACACTGCACGGCACCTATGTTACTGCAAAATGTGCTCTGGTGTATACATTCTGCATTTGTCTGGCCAGTTGTTCCCCTCCCCCTTCTGTGCATTTCCTCATCCTTTAGTAGTCCAGTCATAGGCTTTGCCCACAGTGGCCGCTATGTATTTGTAATTATGGTGTGAGCATGGTAAATGCCATAACATCACATGCAAGGTTATGGGCTACACACCTCTGAGCCTATCTGTTTGGCAGGTTGTCCATCATCGCACCACTACATCTGCTGGGGTCCTCAGACAGTTTGTGTTTATTATGTGGCTACATGTTGGCCTAGCTGTCAAACTGTCACTGAGTCTGACATCTGGACAGGACCACATATGACAGTCAGACGGAGGCTCACACATAGGGACAGGGTGTTGATACTGTTCTGCCATACATAGACAGTTGGGGGAACAGTTTGTTACTTGCTTGCTTTCTGTTATGGGTGTGACATCTGCCTCTCCACTGTCTGCCATTGATGATTTCATATGACCTTTTCTTGTTTTGCAAATACTTTGCAGGCAAATGCAATGTTAGGACAAGCAAAACAGATATACAAAGCATACTTGTGCTCCTTCTTTGACAACCTGCCATTCCAGGGGTATGGCTGTTGGCCAGTGACATGTTGTCAGTGCTGACACAGTAAGGTGGCAGCCTTTTATGACCTGCCAGTACACTGACCTTCAGGTACCTGCTGTGGTACTAGGTACCATACCTCTTTACGTATGAGATACAGACATCTGGACAATGCTATATAGGGACAATTTTAACTATTGGCCTTACAAACCTAAAAGGGTGATACTATAACAGATGTTGTATTAGCATGCATTTTCTATAGGGTGTGAGGTTGAAGACACTACAATCTGTCATTATTTTCTGATTTTAGACTTTCGTGATTTGCCAATGATTTGCTACACAACCACTGTTCATAGGTTCATAGGTTGGTACTAGCCTATCGGCCCTAGGGCCTATACAAGCCTAGCCATAACAATTCCCTGGCTATTTCTTCCCACACTATTTACTTCCCTGGACCCCTAAATAAAAGGGTGACTGACATGATCCCTGGGGTGAATTTCCTTTCTCCCATCCAATCATCAAGGTTCCTTTTGAAGACGGCCAGAGAGGAGCTCTGCTTGACATGTATGGGCAGTCTATTCCAGAGTCTGGGGAGTCTCTGGGTCAGGAACCTATCCCTCCAGCATGTTTTGTTTATTGTGATGACAAGGTCTTGATCCCTGGAGAGTGTGGCTCTGAGGGATTGGGATTTCTTTATGTGTAGCATGTCCAACAGCTCTGGGTTTGACATGGCCTTGTATGTTAAGCAGAGATCGCCTCTGAGTAGACGATATACGACAGAGTACAGCTGGAGTTTTTTAAGGTGGTCAGCATAGGGCATCTGCTTTAGGCCTGGGATTCTTTTAGTGAGGTATTTCTGTGGCCTTTCCAGTTGTTGCAGGTGTCTTGAGAGGTACATCCCAAATGGGGTGTTGTATTCTATAATGGGTCGAATGAGTGATGAGTACAGTGGGACAATGACCTCCTTTTTTTCTGGATGAAAAGCCCTTAGTGATGAGGTGTGCCACTTAGAAGGATTTCCTGACTGTTGTGACGATGTGGTTATCAAAGGTGAGACCACTGTCCACCTGTGTCCCCAAGTGTCTTATCACACTTTTGGTGTTTAGTGTACTGCCACTTATGTGGTAATTCATGGATACATGTTTTTTTCCCAAAAGGGATAACTATACATTTCTTGGCATGGAGCTTGAGTCCATGTCTCTGGCACCAAGCATCTGTTTCTGTAAGGCCCTTTTGTAGAGTATCCACATCATTTGGAGATTCAATAATGGCTCCCAGTTTGCAGTCATCTGCAAACTTTGTTAGCCAGAGTCCCTGTTCCATGATAGAGACACCACAAATATGATGCAAACCTCTGTACATTCTGCAAAAGGTCTGTACAGTTAGGAGGTATGGTAGGCACTGTGTAGGTTGCTCCAACCTGTGTACTGTTCATATGTGTGGCCCCCTGTCCATGACCTGTCCAGCTTATCGGCAGTAATGGATACTGACATCTGGACAGTGTATACAATGCCCAACATAGGTGCAGCTGACATGCGAAATAGTTGGTACTGCAATTCCTGGAACATGGCCCTGTCTACCACAGTACTGTACCTAGGCCATTAAGACACAACAGCCATGAGTAAGTGCTTGCCACATCTTTCCAGTATTTCCCTTGCATATATATAGATCATTGACCCCTGCATATTGTGGACATGCAACAAGGTATCATGTTGATTGGGACAGCCCTGGCAATGTGGGCTCTGCTGTTATTACCTTACAAACCTACATGTTACTGCATTTCTACGGGAATATGGGTGTGGGGGTGCACACCTGTCAACAGTACACATTTGCACATAATGCGCTGATACTGGCTTTACATTTTGGTTCCATTTAGCATAGTATTGTGCCCTGTCTTGGAAAATTGAGGCATATCACTAGAGGCCACAGATTAGATTATAATGGCATACAATTGAGTTTCAGACTTCTCACCCTTCATAGCGTTACTGCTGGAAGTCCTGCTGTGATATCACTGTGTAAGTCGGTAGGGGGGTATTCCATCATTGTCACAATTTGTGGGTCATTGCCAGACATTCCTTTATGGTTTTCTATGGATGACTTGCTGGGTGAGTCTGAGGGGTGAGTATGGAATCCTCACATTGACATTCATGCATGTAACCTATGATCCCCCCTAGTTGGCCCCCGCATATACTGCAATGGTATTTGTCACCTTGGATAATACTGCATAGTGTGGGGAAGCCAGTATTGGGCAAACATTTCCTGGTGTTCCACATAGCCCAGTTGTCTGCTGCTACCCCAGTAGGCCTACCCATTCCCTTGCATGCATGCAGCAATACCATAAATATGCTATTAGAACATACTACTCCATTCATTTATTGTTTAGAAGACTGACTTACCTTGTGCCTGGGGCAGTTGTGAAGATGGTGGGTGAGAGCTGACTCTGTTGGATGCATTCAGGACACTGCCTATTTAGGGTAAGCTATGGCTAGTGTGAAGTGTGTGGCATGTATTTTACTGTGTGTGTGAGTCAGAGACAGGTGTTAGTCCCTGGTTCCCTACAGTGTCAGTATGTGCGCTATGTGTTGCCTCTTTGCCAAGGCCTGGGCATACTGGGCACACCTCCATCTGCCTACAGGAGCAGGTTCAGGGGCTTCTTCCTCTCAGTCCCTCTGTGCCTGTGGGGACCTTGGCAATGGTGGGGGTGGCCCTTCCTCATGCTGTTCCTGCTGCAGCTGTTTCCACTGGATCATATTGTGTAGCATGGCACATACTATGAACATGTGTGCACATGTGGCTGGAGAGTACTGCAAGGATCTATCAGATATGTCAAAGCAGTGGAACCGTGACTTTGGCATCCCAAACACATGCTCTATAATGATCCTGGTTTGTGCATGTGCCTTATTATGGCATTCCTGAGTGGGTGTGTGTACATTTCTGATGGATGTCATCATCCACGGCTCCAGTACATTGCCAGCATCCCCCACCAAATGGCCATATGGGATGTCCCCACTGGCAAATGCCTGGTACAGCTGTGATGAATGCCAGATGTGGGAGTCATGATAGCTTCCAGGGCTGACAGCACACACATTCATGATAATGCCTTGGGCATTGCACACAACCTGGCAGTTGATGGAGGGGAAGCCCTTGTGGTTCATATAGACTCTACCCTGTTCACCAGGTGGTGTTTTGATGTGGATGTGTATGCAGTCTATGTCACCCAGTACCTCTGGGTATTCTGCTACATGGTGGAAGAGACACATATTGCTGGTCCTCTCCTCACGGGTGTTGGGGAAGTAAATGTGCTCACCAGCATGTGGTAGCATGGCATCCAGGAACTGGTGGAGTACCCTGGATGCAGATGCCTGTGAGACCCCCATGATGTCCCCAGTAGGTCTTTGGAAAGTACCTGTAGCTGGTATTCTTAAGGCTGCACATACCTTGGTATCCACTGGGATGGGTTCCCCTCTGTTGGCTCAGGGTCTGAGTTGTGGCCAGCACAGCTCGATGATTTGCTGAAGTATGTCTCTGTCCACCCTGTAGTGCTCTACTATCTCCAGATCATGTAGCTCCTGGTAGGTTACCCTGGGTCTGAACACTCTTCTCCTCCTCGTCAGTCTGGGGTGGTTGTCAGCATTATCCTCCTCACCGCTCTTAGCCTCTAGCACATACTGATAAATCAAAGCAACGGCAGCCCCCCTAACATTTTTTTGGTTAAAATTCCCCCACATGTGTACACCAATGGTCCAAGGTTTGTGGGAAACCAGACTGAAAGGTGTTTGCACAGTTTATACTGTTATGCTGCAGATGCTGCCTGTATGATTGGCTGGCTATGATACATCCCACCTGCTTGCTATATAATTAGTACTTGATCGCTTTTATTCTGCTATTTGCCTTTCTTTCTTTTTTTCACTTCCCATTTCTGCCCCTTTTAAGCCCTGAGGAGCGCCGTGCGAACACGGTGCCCAAATGTAAACAGTCCTTCTATTTCCATTTTTTTTTTGTTTGTTTTAGACCCAGTGCATGCTGCACAAACTCGTTCAGCTAAAGTAAACATTTTGAAGCAGAAATTGCCCTCCTCTGGACGTGAACACACTCTTCATTTCATGGAATAAGTCAATACAGCCTGAGACACACCCCCTTGCTTAGCTGTGCTTAGCTAAGCTCAACTGGGAGCCATGGAGCTTCAATGTGCTTACACCAAGCATGACACACCCCTTTTTCATGGCAGCTGCTTCTCCTGCTTACACCACTGCCTTATTGCTCCTACACGGTTAGGTGCAGTTTGGCACTTGTCTCCTTTAGTAAATTTCCGTCATTAGCATATCCCACTGCCTTAGTCCCTAGTTACAGCACTACACCAGAGCCTTTCCCCTAAGCAACCACTGATCCCTGTTATTGTTTTGATTCTGCATGCCATAGACTATAATGGCAAAATGCAGATTTCACTTAAAATTGTCTTTTTACATTTTTCTTTATTTTCAACATGATCCCATTTGTGCACAGCTGCCCTATGCTCAAATGCCTGAGATCGGCCAAAAAAAACCCCTTTTATTTCTTATACTTTTGCAACACATTTCCATGCCAATGACCATATATTTGGCCATTGGCATGCCTAAGGATTATAATACATGCTTTACTTTAAGCTGTTATGCCTCCGTTTTGATTTTTGCAGAAATCTGTTCGGCTAGTAGCCAAATACATTTCTGCAAGCTACACAGTTCTGCCACGGATGCCTGCTTGCTTAATGGATCACTAATTGACCTCATTTGCATGGTTTTCACCAGCAAATTAGGTCATTAGCATAATACAGTCATGTCCATGGCAGCATAGTGTTAGCAGGCTTGTGCACGCCAAATGCCTTGTTTACTGGATCACTGAGCGGCCATATTCTGTACAGCAGCTGTTGCACTATTTGGACATGGCATTTCACTGTTATTAAATCCCGGGGCCTTACTATATCATTGCTAGCTACAGGTCCACCATGATTAACCAGTAAAAACATACATCATAAGTGAATTTGCTAGAATCACTTACCATTCAGCCAATACCATATTTGTGGGTGATTTCAACTCCCTCTCCATTAACTGGGAAACTTAAACAACCACTAACACGTAGACACAAAGATATCTGGACTTTGTTCATAGGTTAGAAACAAAAACTGCACTCAGATGCTTGTAACTGAAAAATACACTTCAAACCTATTTTAAGTATTATAAAACTTTTTTTAGGGGTACCTGTTACAATGGAAGATAAAAATAATGGTAGTAATAGGAGGTTTGTTAACTCCATGGTTCTGACATATGGTGAGCTAAGTAGTAAAGTGAGGGATATATTGAAGAAAAACTGGGTGTTATTCAAAGGTAATGGTGATTGTAGTGAAATGTTGGGTAATGGAGCATCCTTTGTATATAGAACCAACTTTAATTAAATTTTTTTATTGGAGCATCCTAACATTCCCAAGAATAGGACTAGTAGAGGAACTGTTAGGTGTGGATCCTGTGAATATTGTAAATATATCTTACAAGCACAGACTGTAGTGTTAGGTGAACCCTGAATAAAGGTGATCTTGGCATGTGGGTCTTGTGGGTCTACTGGATTAGTATATATAGCAGTTTGTCAAGAATGCCAACATTATTATGTAGGTAAGACAGAGAGGATTTTTAGAAAGCGTATTTACAAACATCTATACTCTCTTAGACTGGAAGATAAAATAATGCCCTTAATAGACATTTTAAGAAGCATCCGACTTGTAACAAGTTTCTTTTTGGCATTCTGGGGGGTTTTGGAAAAACAAATTGGAAAGGGAAGAATTCTGTTGGCAGCTTAGAATTAATGCTATGGTGACCCCAGGTATAAATGACTACTGCTCCCTTATGCCCCTCCTTAAATATTGGGCTTTAGTTTTATAATAGTTAAAATAGGTTTGAAGTCTATTTCTTTAAATTTTTATTGTTGACTATCCTTTTAATATGTTGTGATTGGTTGATAAGTTATTAATGCACTATTTAAAGGATGTGATTTTTGATTTAGACAGTTCTGAAGAAGTCCTGATGTTTGGGACGAAAGTGGGACAAAAGCGCTTGACTGTTTTTTCTTGATTTGTGGATTCAATTTTATATTTGTGAAGCACCATGGACTGTGTTTTTTCAGTTGCAAGCATCTGAGTGTAGGTTTTGTTTCTGAGGTGTGGTTGGGCACTTGTAAACATGCTATCTTGTTGTTCTTATGTTCATACGAGGCTAACTACCTACATGGACCATTTTAAACAAAGCCAATTTCCCTTGATGATAATCAAACCCTGTACCTCTTGTCCTTGAGGTAAACACCTTAACCATTATGCCAACCCACAGCCCTTGCTAATGCAAATGCCCTGTAGCAGCTAGTCCGCATTCACACTAGGGGTACAAATATCCTAGACCTGGCAATGACAAGTATGGAAGAGCATTGCACCCCCCACAAGTGTATTGTACTCACTAGTTATATCAGATCATAAAGCAGTCTACGTTGAAATAAATATAAAACTAGAACTCCCACCTAAACCCAACATCTTTAAGAACTTTTCTAAGGCAAACTACATCTTATTAAGCAATGATATAACTAGTTTCCAAGCTCCCTCAAATCCAGAGAACATAGAAGCCTATGTGGTGGTGTGCACAAAAGCTGTGTATGACCATATAAACAACTTCATACAAATAGCAGAACCAGACAGAAACAAGCCTAGGGCAAACTGCAAAAATAAGTCACCCTAGTAGACCCCTGGTATAAATAGGTTATACAACAAAAGTAGGAAAATCCTGTCTAGAAATAAACAAGTTAGGGGACTAAGCAAGTCTTGAAAAGTGAATTTTGAGGTAAAATAGTCTCCTATGCTAAGGATAACCATGAGGCATTTTTCAGTTATGTCCACAATCTCAAGAGCAACACCTAACAATGTGTAGAGTTAGTTGTAGATAGCATCACCTATACCCAGTCAGAAGATACAGCAAATCTGCTGGTTGATAAATTCAGCTCAAATTTCACCTACCTATTACCTTTGGCCCCCCCCCCCACAAGAAATACCATCCACCATTCTTCAGCTATCACAAAAGGACAGGTTGCCACAACTTTCTCTAAAGGTAAGAACATGTCTTCAGATCCTGACAATATCCCAGGATGCCTCTTAAATAGCTTGAAACATGACATGTCAGGCCCACTAGGATGTATTTTAACCACAACTTCCAGACTGGCTTTATCCCTGGGAAATGGAGGACATCAATGGTTATTCCTCTGCATAAACATGAGGGGGGGGGCCTCAATAGGCCCAGGAAATTACAGACCCATATGTTTGACTAGTCTCATATGCAAGGCCATGGAAAGAATAATCATAGACCTGATAAACAATGACATAAAAAAATCTCTGAACACTGGACACAACCAGTCATCCTTGCTCAATCTGGTGGACTTCTTTGAGAAAGTCACTAAGGCCATGGATGAGGGTAAAACAGTGCATACTGTCTACTTTGACCTAGCTTAGGCATTTGACACAACTCCCCACTCAGGTATTACAGATAAACTCACAACATTGGGCATAATATCTTATATCATCAGATGGATAGGCAAATGGCTCATGGACATGACACATGGTGTTAGAGTGGAAGAATCCAGATCCAGCAGGAGGCCATGTACTAGTGGTGTACTACAGAGCTCAGTGCTGGAACCTCCCCTGTTCAAAATATACTTCTCTGAAGTCAGGGCTAATGTAGAAGACCTCTGGCTGACAAAGTTTGCTGATGACTGCAAGTTGGGGACAATCATCGACTCTCCCAACTATGTAGATATCCTTCATAAGGGTGTAACTCAGAAAAATGATTGGTGCCAAAACCGTGGCCTAAAACTAAATGGTAAAATGCATAATTATACCCTTTGGGATGTCATATACCCTGCAAATTACAATATAAACAGTGCACCCTTAAGAGTGGATCCAGTAGTGAGAGACCTAGGTACACATAGACAGTAGCCTGAACTTTGACTCCCATGTGTCCACAGTGGTGAAGAAGTCCTTCTATGTGGCACAGCTTATAAGTAAAGGCATGGCATCCAGATCCACTGAAGTTATAGTCCCACTGTACTCAGCCCTCATCAGATCAATAATTAAGTACAATGCACCTTTCGGTATGTATATGACCAGGCACTTGCAACAACTGGAGTGGCCTCAGAAGTTCCTTACAAAAATAAATACAGGGTGTAAACAACAAGTCTTATGTGGATCAACTAAACACCCTATTCCTGTGCTCTGTCTCCTATCAACTTTTAAGGAGTGATCTATGCCTAACCTACAAGGCACTTTGAAATCTTGCCTGATGGAACTGTTACACATTTGTAAGACAAACTGCACCAGGATTACCCAATCCAATAATATAAATCTGGTCTATGACACAAACAAAACATGCTGGAGAGGTAGATGTGTGTCTCAGAGATTACTCCTTCACTGGAACAGTCCTCCTACCCACATAAAGCAGATGTCTTCCATGACTCTCTTGAAACAGAGTTTGGATCAATGGATGAGGAATTGTAAATACACCCCAGGACTGAATTTATAATTCCAATTCCCTGACCCTCTTCAAACAGAGTTTGGATAAATGGATGGGGAATCATAAATTCATTCCTGGGGTGGTGCCCATGTCCCTTATGGACAGGGGCAGTCTGTAAAATATACCAAGGTATAAGCATGTACCTAAGCTATCCCCTAGCCTTTAGCGATCAAAAATTGGGTAAAATCCAGGTAGTAATGTCTAGGCCTGTAAGGGCTCTTGAATCATTAGCCTAGCAATCTACAATGAAACTATGAACCTAAGAAAGAAAAATACAATTAAAGCACAGTATAATGAAAATACACCATGATATACAAAATAGAAGAAAGGAATAATGCAATGCAAATTACAGGAAAACAATATATAGAAGGAAAAACAAACTAACCTTTCCCTCATAGCAGTTTATGACAGATCCTGAGTGAGCTTTTCCAGTAAAATCTTGCTTTGTATACATTTTGTGAAAATCTTGGATAGTTGTGATAGAATTGCAGTAGATCAATAGTTTGGGAGTTCAATGGAATTACCTACTTTTTTGTAGTGGTATGAGATAGGATTTTTTTCCTTGGCCTGGGCATGAGTGATCTGACTTTATGTTTGTTGATTAGAATAGAAAAAGGTTAAAGCCTGTGCACCTATTCTGATATATTCAGCACTAGAATAGTAAGGTTGATTTTGTGGAAAGGTTTTGTAATGCCATCGGTGGTGATGGAATGTACAGAAAATATAAAGGTAGTTCTAGTTATATTGCTTGGATTATCAGATGAATGGCTATTCTGCTGCTGTGTTGCAGAAGAGGCAGTTACTATGAAGTGTTCATTAAATTTGGTAACCATGGAGTAGTTAGGTACTGTGAGTAAAAAATGTGGTTGTATTAATGTATATGCAGGCATTTGTAGAATAGCATTTTCATTTTAATGCATTATGGTTTTTGCAGCCTTAGACATTAGCTCTGCTAAACCTTCAAGTTGAAATTGGAATAGTTGACTCTTCAAATATCATGCATGCCATGTTGTTGTATGCATGCTTTGAACAGTCAGTGTTTAGAGTACCTTATACCTTACAAATTGATAGTTATGTGTAGTCAATTGCATTCTGTGGTTCTGGGAGAGAAAGTGCAATTAGTCTGAAGGATATCATTGAAGACTTGACAATAATTGCATTCTATGGTACTGGGAGAGAAAGTGCCGTTAGTCTGAAGGATATCATTGAAGACTTGACAATACAGGATCAATAAGTAATACTTTATCTAATATGGGAATAGAGTCGAAACATTGTATAGTCTTTATAGAAACAGATGTATGTCTGCTAAGAGAAACTGGAGTTGATCATTCAGTATTAGTCTTGGCCATTGAAAGGAAGAAAGCTGGGTATGATAGATTTTGAGATGTGTAAGCCTGACAGGGTATAAGAGTCAAAAGTTATATGAAGGATATTGTATAAGTAGATTTGTACAATCATAGCTTAGTTCTGAGGTTCGTTGTTGTACAGCAGCATGTGCATGATTCACTTAGGTATTTTTGAGGCTATGCTTAAACAAAGTGATTAGTGGTTTCTCTTATAAGTATGGTGGTAGAGTTCCAAGATATGACCACTCAACAAGAATAGAGGGATTTTCCTGCTGAGCACTGAGGTTTATGAATTTCTAAGAGTGACTTATTTTGTGAACAGAGGGATCTAGCAGGTGAGTATTTTTGGTGAAATTTAAGGCAGGACATTGGTAAGATTTATTTAATATATCATGAACATTGAGAAACTGAGAGTATAACAGACAGCAAGGTAATTATAATTCAAACCATTGAAGTGTTATACAGTAATGAATTCTTTTTGGTGAATTAGTGGCATATTTGGCAGAGTTGTGACTTGCCGATTAAAAATAAGGAAGGCATACAGCAATGCTGGTAGGGGATAAGCCGTAGTGAAAAGTTTCTTAGAGGCATTGGTGAGGTGGCTTTTGGCTCTATATAGGGCACCTAGTATTTAATAAGTTTTTGATTACTTGCTGTATGTGTAAATCAAATTTAAGGCTGTGATAAATTGTAATACCAACCGATTAATTTTGTGTGTGGAATGACCATTTACTGTTTTTTATCAGTGCTGGTGATAGTGAAGAGAAGCTTAAGATGGGCTTGTGATTTTGGAAGAAATAGTAAAAGTTTTTTTTGGGAGGGGGGGTGTTAGCAGAAGTTGTGACTTGTTTAGAAAGGATTCTATGGTGGTGAAAGATTCCTGTATTATGTCTTGTAATGGCTGAAAGTTGTCAGCAGTGCATGTAAGGGTGGACTCATCAGCGTATTGAATTAAGGAGGTTTGCTTGCTGTGTGATGGTTGCTGATAAAGATTTTAAATAGAAAAGGTCCAAACATGGAGCCTTGGGAGAATCCCAGATGTGGTGGGCAGAGTGGGAGAGAAAGATGTTTGCCATTTAACTGATTGATGTCTGTCTGCTAGGTAGCTGGTAAACCATTGGACTGAGGCATTTAATAGAACAAGCTGAGCCAGCTGATACAAAAGTTTATGACGAGAAACTGTATTGAATGCTTTTTGTGCCATGTGCTCCAGACTTATCCACCTCTTTCAGTAACTGTTTAGCAGACCCATTTAGCCATGGGGGAAATATGCACTTTAATTCTTTTCTATGCAAGGATGACTGACAATGTATTATGTTAAGGAATGGAGTATGGAATTACTCTACCTCATTTAGAGGTAGAGGTAGAGTTTCAATTGGTTTCTAGTCAGAGATTATTAAGGTATTTAAAAAATTGTCTTGGTTAAACTTAGTGATATTTCAAATACTGTTATATTGCATAGGTTTGGGGATTTTACAATTGTGACTGAGGAGGTAGGTTGGGTGGTGATCAGTTAGGGTGTCGGGACATATTCTGGTTTCTGTTATATGTTCTGGGTTTGTTGGGAGTATCTAGTCAAGTTTGCTAGCTTTGTGTGAAAATTAGTCCTAAGGAGAATAATTAGCTGAGTTAACTTAAAGAGAGTGGTGTTTGGGTTTTGCCTGGAGGGTGAAGGGTTGACCCAGAAAATGTTAAAGTCACCCATTATAACTTTCTAGTTTTATGTTAGTTGTGATTCATAATAAGATGTCTTTTGGTATGAATATATTATTGGAGGAATATCTAAGCTGCTTGTGAGGATGCATTTTTATTGAGTCTGAAGAAAGTAAGTGATAGATCAGCCTTATAAAAGTGTGTGACTGTCTCTTGGCATCTGGTAAGCTGGAGAATTTTTGTGTTGGATGGTTGCACCTCCTGCTGGGGTTAGGGTTGATGGCAGCAAACTGCAGCATGTTGGTTAGATACTGTTGCCGCCATAGGGAAGGTTTGGTGGGATGCAAAGAAATAGCTAGGGTCAGGCAAAGGGGAAAACAACCCCTGGTGCAAGATGCCAGTGTACATGATTTTCATTAACATCATAGTTTCTGAATGCAGGTAATGCATTTGTGGAAACACTTCAGCTCTTTGTGTGATTTACTTCATTATTCATTTTTGGTCCAGGCTCCCTGTCAGTTGTATCATGCTACTTCATACACTTTTAGCAAGTGGTTTGGTACAGTTTAGGTAGAGTAAGGACTTCTTTATCTTTCAGATCTCAGTTTAATGGTTAATGGAGGGTCCTAGCAAAGTGAATGGCCTGAAGTACCAAAAGGGCTAAGTAGAGCTCTGGTTTAAGTATGTGTAGCAACCTGTGATATAAGGGAAATTTCTGTTCCTTTAGGCATTATTACTTTTTTGATGTCAAAAGTCTGTATGTTGTAAAGGCCGTAGGAAATAAAAGTGTGTGTGAGTAGAGGTTTTATGACTGTGGTCCTGTATGAGTGGTTGTCAAAAGTGATATCTGCCAGGAAGAAAAAGAATACAAAAGATATTATGCAATGGTAACAAACTGTATACCTGCTACAATTTGTGAACAAAGATGTAATAATATTGTGTTGACTTATGATATGTGTTTTTTTCATGGCGGACGTACCCAGGACAAAGAATAATGTTGGCATCCATTTTATGTAAGCTAAATGCTGAATAGAGATGTGAAATACTTTACATCACCATGCAGATGAAGTGGTGGTGACAAACCAGTTGCAGATATTCTCTCACCACAGCAGAAAACAATACCTCAAGAAACAGAATCTCCTTGTGTTCTGACTGAGTATGCTTCTCAGCTGATAAGTATATTTTTTGGCACTTTAACTGTTCAGAGTAGAATAAAACAATAATTCAATTCAGTTCAGAATACAGTTTGAATAAATTTCATTTATTTAAACTGTATTTGCTCTGATATTGCTACACACTCAAGTGTGCTGGCTTGCACTGCACTTGAATTGTTTTTAGTGTTGTTTTAGTTGCTTTTCTGTAAAAAAAAAAAAATCTAAGCTTGTTTCCTGCCTTTTCAATAACTAGTCTAGTCCAGATACAGATTTGCTGTATCCAGGACTGTTTGTAAGCTTCTGAACCCCCCAAGCCTTTCTGTGTTGCAGAGAAGCCTTCTAGCTTATCGGTGGGAGTGGTAAGCACTAGGTAGCCTCAGGGGTGGCTCTTGCTATTGGGTTGCAGGACTGCAGCCCCCCCAGCTGTAAAATAAAAGAAAAAAAAGAAATAAAATAATTAGCTGTGAGTCCTGGAACTCTGCAGATGCATGCTCGGCGAGTTCCCGGAACACTGCACATGCATGCGGGAATCCAGACTGCTGTTTAACCAGTCTGGATTATGAAGAGAAGGCATCAGAGCACAGATGCCCAGAAGTCTATGCAGTTACAACCATATAGACTGAAAGGGGGTCGGACTGCAACATCTGCAGGCACATATGGATAGCTGCTTTTGTGGGAAGAAGGGACTTTGTATAATTTCAAACTGCAAGAAGATGAGACTTTGTAGAATGAAGCTCCTGCAATTCCAAACTCAGGCACTGGTGTGTGTGTGTGTGTGTGTGTGTGTGTGTGTGTGTGTGTGTGTGTGTGTGTGTGTGTGTGTGTGTGTGTGTGTGTGTGTGTGTGAGAAATGCCCAAGTTTAATATACCTGGTGGCAAGAGAGAGAAACTCAGGCTCAAAGCCTGTACCTTGGGTGCAGGTAGCAAGAGCCTGAATTCCCTACCCACTACCACTTGTGAAAGCCATTCAGATTTTTGCCTCATATTTTTGCTCTGGTCCTCATAAAATCTGTGGATTTCTGGATTTTTAATTCACTATATAATGACAGGCATTTGAATTTCAGACCATATTCTTCAGAAAGTACATGGTAACACAAAACATTTTATTCTAGCAATTTTCTAAGTTTATAAGATCAATATTTGAAATTTGTCTCTATTTTTGAGGCTGTATCCCCCCATTATTGGCTTTGTCCAGTTGTTTGTGCTAAGAGGTTGAGAGCTATGGTGAGAACTGAATTCACTGAATATGTTTGGGGGCTGTATTCCCCCATTATTGACTTTGTCCAGGTGTTTTGTGCTAAGAGGTTAAGAGCTATGGTGAGAACTGAATTCACTAAATGATACCCATTTAAGTTTCAGTCTTCCTGGTCTTCAGGAAACAGCTGATTTGGCATAGTGGTATGTTGGTCAAAAAGAAAAGAGCCAGCACAACATGGTTTAGAGGCAAGACAAAATGGCAAGAAAACAGACTGGTTTCGGCAGTTATAACAATGTCTTCCTCACTGTAAAGAAAATTTCACAAACAGACATATTTATTACATAAAATGAGAGGGGCGAAGGCCGGCAAACTTAAAGACAGCCCCGGCTGAACTATACCTCTCAACTGTCCAGATCTTTGCAAAATGAACATTTTGTCTTTTTATTTTTTGATTTGTTCCTCATAAAATGTGTGGTTTTCTGGCAAATCATTTAGGAATGAAGTCACTAAATTATGATAGACATTGAGTTTCAGACATCATACCCTTCAGAAAAATGCATGTTAAAGCAAGATCTGTTATTCTATCAACTGTCTAGGTTTATACAAGAGCAATTTTTAGTACTGTTTGTATGTTCACCAAATATATTTGGCCTTATCCAGATTTCCTGCATTAAGAGGTTGAGAGGTACATGCAAATAAATTGCTTTATAGAATTAGGTATATCCAAACCTCTCAACTCTCCCCAATTTTGGCTCAAAATGTTGCTCTCCCCCTAATAATCCCACCACAAAATGGCAAGTTTGGAAGAAAATGTAGAGGGTTTACAATTAATAAATAATTGTAATGATCAGAGTTATAGTTTACTTTTATTTCAGAAATGCATGTAGATTCTCTTATTTTGTCAGCTGCTCAACTTAACAGTACTGATATTAAAAAAGTGTCCCTTCTTTGACAGGTTCATTGTTGTATTGTGTGGATATTTTATATTTTTGCATCACATTTTTGGTCCATTTTTCATAAAATTGTGTTTTTCGTGGAATATTTGTGGCAAATCATTAAAGAATGAAGTTAGAAAATAATGTCAGACATTTGAGTTTCAGATTTCATACCCTTCAGAAAATTCATACTAATGCAAGACCTACTATTTTATTATCTTTCTAAGTTTATAAGAGCAATATTTAAAAATTGTCCTTATTTTTGGGCCTTTGTCCCACTTCTGTTTATGGTTTGGTCCATATTTCTTGCTCTGTGGTTGAGAGGTATGACAAATGTGTCAGGGCCATCATCATCAGCCAGAGACATTTCAAATTGTGACATTTTTGTTCTACCCCATTCCCCCATGTAGTGACTCTGGATGTGTCCAAGCAAGGCAAGGAGCAGTTATGCAGTGTAAGTGTGCAGGGTACCCCCCCCCCCCCATCCAAGGTAGACACAAATACTGCAGTGGCTTTTCATATGTCCTTGATTTTGCAGAATGTTCTGGTTTTCCATCATTTTTTATACTATTGATTTATGCTTCTTATTATTCAGAAAATGCATGTTGTTGCAGTGCCTGTTGCTCTGTGTTTAAGTAGCAGTGCTTTAATGACCATAAGGTAAGCTTGTCTGAGATTGTAAGATGCAAGTAAGCTTTAATAAGCATACTGTTAAAGAATTACCAGCATTGAAAGCCATTTTGTTGTTACCATGCAGAGAATATTTACATAACTAAATGAAATATAAGCCTTAGGTATTGAAATGCATATGGCAGTATTTGTAATAAAGGACAGGATTACAGTATTTACAGAACCTCATTACATTTGTTGGAAACTTGCAGTCATCTTTGCAGGCTTTACCCGTAAACTAAACAGAATGCCAATCTATCATATGTAGTCCGTAACCTGTGCAGTAATCCTTTAAGCAATTTATCTTGAGCTTGTTTCTAGTTTGCTGTTCATTTCTACTTTGATCATGTTTTTCCCATGAAACAAGTAGCTACTTGTTGTCAGGCAGCAGTCTTTGTTAGATAAGAAACATTTTTACAAGTGTGGGTATCACAGAGATTGCTACTTTCAGCATGTTACTTGGTACTTTTATAAAATTGAAAATAAATTATAATTAGAACTGTAGTGCAAAGAGAAATGGTTTGAGTGCTGCTTTTTTGTACTTGATTTTGACTGGCAATCCAGTAATGTATTTAAAAAGTAGTTTATTTTTTCATGCCTCATAACCTTGTTGTTTCCATCTAGATATAAAGGAAGCTGTCAAGTAGCCAATGCACTGAAATATCTTTTTTTCTTCCCCACTTCATTTTATCTTGACTGGGATCTCATAATGATGGCTTGGCACCCAGGGTAGTGTATTTAATTAAAGTCCCAGTTTTTATGGTTTTGAGCATAGCTCTGCCCCTTTTTAGTTGGTCACACTCCTTCCCATTGGCCTCACCCATTCAGCAGTCTACTGCATCCCCCCTTTGGTTTGAAGTCACCAACTGACACTGGGTAGCCTATCTCCCACAAGAGTGGTTTCTGGCCAAGAAATTGTAGTTTATTGGCTGTTTGGGCAATTTTTCCATCTCTTTCAACTTTCCAGTTTAAAAGCCCACATTTGTGCTTGTTTCCCACTTTTCCTGTAACTAGTCTAGTTCAGATACAGATTTGCTGTATCTAGGAATGTTTGTAAGCTTCTAAGGCCCCCAAGCCTTTCTGTGTCAGAGGGAAGCCTTCTAGTTTGTCAGTGGGAGTGGTAAGCACTAGGTAGCCTATCTAACACAAGAGGAGTTTCTGGCTCAGACATTGTAGTTTATTGGCCGTTTGGGCAGTTTTTCCATCTCTTTCAACTTTCTGGTATAAAAGCCCACATTTGCGCTTTTCCCACCTTTCCTGTAACTAGTCTAGTCCAGATACAGATTTGCTGTATCTAGGACTCTGTGTAGGCTTCTGAGCCCCCAAGCCTTTCTGTGTTGGAGGAAAGCCTTCTAGCTTATCAGTGGGAGTGGTAAGCACTAGGTAGTCTATCTACTATAAGAGGAGTGGTTTCCAACTCAGAAATTGTAGTTTATTGGCTGTTTGGACAGTTTTTCCATCTCTTTCAACTTTCTGGTTTAAAAGCCCATGTTTGCTCTTGCTTCCTGCTTTTCTTGTAACTAGTCTAGTCCAGATAGAGATATGCTGTATCCAGGACTGTTTGTAAGTTTCTGAGTGGTGCCAAAGTCTGCTCTCAAATTTTCCCTTAGATCTGCTAGTTCTCTACTCTCCTGCACTTTTACTAGCTTATTGGTCTAGCACTTTACCAAACTTCTTGTAGCAATTATTGTAGCATGCAAAAGTGCTACCAGCACTAAAAGTTTTACAAGGAAACCACTCCAGTACTTATTATTAATGCCCATCCCTCCAGGCATGTCTAAAGGTCAGTTCCCTGTGCTTTCTCCTATTAACCTGATGAACTTGGGCATTCTGAGGCAATGTAGCAACTGCCTCTTGCACACCGACAACTCTCTCCTCTTACCTCTCAACACTCAGACTTGCAAGAGATGCACTTATATATCCAAATTGGAAGCCACACACTCTCCAGCCAAGACAGGAATAGCTGGTCAAGAGGAGAAGGTCAACACTTGCACCACACCATATGGAACACATTGCCCTCCCGAACATACACCAGCACTGCCTTCACAAAAAAAATCACAAACCATGCACCCACCTTCGTGGAGGCTCTCAATAAAAATCTACCCAAACAGCAGAGACCTCCAAGGCAGAAATGCACTCGAACACTAATCAAAAGACATATAACTCTTCTAAACAGTGTGCCACTCAACCAAAGCCCCAAGGCAAAACAGCATGCCCAACACACTAGACATAGGTGACTCAATAGTAAAGCACACTGATGTCCCAATCACTAGGTTGAATAAGAAGAAAGTAACAGTCAGCTGCCTGTCAAGTGCCAGGATCCGCCACATAACACATGCACTCAGGTCCCTCAACAACAGGTACAAATATGTCTCTGTCATTGTACACGTGGGTGTGAATGACCTGAGATGTACCTTTCTTGACTACATGAAAAAAGACATGGAGGAGCTCTTGGATTATGTAGCCCAGGCGGGTATGACCCTAGCCCTGAGCAGCATCCTACCATCACCCAGAATGATACCACAGTACAAGCAGAAAATGATTGATTTCAACAAGTGGCTAAGTTTCTGGTGTCATTCTAAGGGGATCCAGTATCTGTCTGCTTGGGATGACATGATTGACAGACCTCGATGTTTTGCCAGAGATGGCCTGCATCTATCACCCCTGGGTTTCTGGATGCTGGCCAAGGCCCTTACCACCTCAAAGTGCCTTTTTTAGGTGGTGTTCCAAAGACCAAATTACCATCGTAACAGCTACAAATAAATGCAATCGGTGGGTCATGCTGCTCAATGCTAGAAGTCTAAGTCTCAAAAATGCACTCACTCGAAGCACTCCTTAAAATGGAGAACATCAACATTTGTGCTGTACCAGAGAGCTGGTTCAAGGCTACAGAAAGTACCCCTGCACTACCAGGCTAGAACTCATTCTGCACTTTTCGATCCCAGAACTTGGACCGATGTTCCAAAGGTGGTGGTGTTTCCATATTCATAAAGGATGTGCACACCACCAGATTGGTGGCCCAACATAATACATCAGAGGTAATTCAGGTGCAGCTAACATTGAGTAAGACAGTGATTCAGGTTGTAGCCTGATATAGGTCCCCAACCATGTCCCAAGACTCACACTCCATGTTCCTAAGCACCCTGGAGAATATTAGGGCCAAACCTACTGGGAAAACTACTCATGTACCAATACACTTGCCCAACGTTTCCTGGAATTCATTAATTCCAATGGCCTGGACCAGCTCATTCTTCCCCCACTAGAGGAAGCAACATCCTTGACCTGGTCATTACTAACATGGGCAACCATTGCTCTACACCAATAGTCAACTGCTCTCTGGTTAAATCTGATCACAAACTAATCACCTTGGAAATCCACACCCCCAATGCAAAGGTAACTACCATGAAAAACTTCTCCAAAGCTAACTTTGGGCTCCTAAAAACAGAGGTGGCTAAGTTCATGGCACCCATGCAAATAGAGAATAGTTGCATGACCCGAATCATACACCGATGCACTGTAGGAACATGTACACAAATGCATGGATCTCGCCATAACCAATAGAACTGAGACACTCTCCTCTTAAAAAAGGAAGCCAATCCGGTAGCCACCTGTCATAAACAAACTCTACAATAGAAGGAGGAAACTGATGCAGAATAAGGTGAAGTCTGAAGACTGGAAAAACTCCCTTATCAGCCTCAACAAAAAGTTGAGATCCCTCATCAAATCCTCTAATGCTAGCTATGAAAACAGAATTGCAGCAGATAGTAAAGGCAACCAGAAGGCCTTCTATAGTTATGTAAAGAATTTTCATTGCAATACCCAGATTTTCTCTGAGCTACTGCACAATGGTTCCTCCTATACCGAGCTAACAGATATTGCCAATATACTGACCAACAGATTCAGTGCCAACTTTACCCCTACAGAGGACCAATAACAATACCAGTAGATTGCCAGGCACCCAGTATTACTGCTGCACAGGTTGAAACATCACTGTCCAAGGCCAGGAATACAGCATCTACGGGACCTGACAATATCCTTGGCTGTGTTCTACATGAACTACAGGGTGAACTGGCACCTTACCTGTGTGTCCTGTTCAATCACAGCCTCACCTCAGGCTTTGTCCCTACTGAATTGTGCACTGCAACAGTCATCCCCTCCACAAAGGAGGAGCACCTACAGATCTTGAAAACTATCGCTCCATTAGCCTGATGAGTCTGATATGCAGAGCTATGGAATGTGTCATCATGTACCTAATAAACAAGTATATAGAGAATCTCCAAACTCTGGATCCCACAGAGTTTGGTTTTGTGAAGGGTAGATCATGCCTGCTCAACTTGGTCGACTTCTTTGAGTCAGTTACCAGAGCTGTGGATGAAGGCAAGATGGTTCATAGAGCCTACCTTGATCTGGCCAAGGATTTTGATACCATTCCTCACTCAGGAATCATAGAAAAACTCACTAAGTTAGGCATCAAACCCTATATCACCAGGTGGGTTGCAAACTGGCTCACAGATAGACCCCACAGTGTGAAAGTAGCTGACTCCAAGCCAGACTGCTGACCAGTCGCGAGTGGAGTCCGACAGGGTTCAGTCCTGGGTCCTCTCCTGTTTAGTATCTACTTCTCTGAAGTCCAGGCCAACATGAAGGGACTCTGGCTGGCAAAGTTCACAGATGATTGCAAGTTGGAAGCTATTATTAACTCCCCAAGTGATGTTGACTTCCTACAGAAAGGCCTCACTGAGACCAGCGACTGGTGTCAGAACAATGGCCTTAAGCTCAATGCCAAAAAATGCGTCATCATCCCCTTTGGGAAAAACCCAGTTCCCGTGAATTATCACATTACTAAGGGTTTTGCATCCAGGAGGAAAGAAGTTATTGTCTCTCTCTACACTTCCCTCATTAGGCCAATCCTCAAGTACAATGCCCCCATTTGGCATGTACCTCACTAGACACCTGCAACAACTGGGGAGGCCACAAAAGTACCTCACAAAGAGGATCCTAGGCCTTAAACACTTGTCCTATATGGACAGACTCAAAAAACTTCAACTATTCTCTGTCTCATATTGCCTACTTAGAGGTGATCTCTGCTTGACTTATAAAGCTATATCTGACCCAGTTCTGTTAGAAATGCTACATCTAAAGAAATCCCAATCCCTCAACACTACACACTCCAGAAGCCTCAACCTCATTACCACAATCGTACCTTTAAATATATATACCTTTAAATGAGTTGCTTCGATTATTGACCAATTAACAGTTAATCTATTTAAAGACTGTGTCAAGTGATTTTTCTATGTCTGAAGAAGTTTGTCACTCGAACAAATGAAAAGCGCTTAACATATTAAAGTTTTCTGGTACTGTCCTGCAGTCTGTTCCTGTGTTTTTTGATTTTGTAGTCATTACCACAATCAGCAGAATGTGCTGGAGGGACAGGTTCATAACCCAGAGACTGCCCATGCTATGGAATTGACTTCCCATACATGTCAGACAGAGCACTTCACTGGCCCTTTTCATGAGAAATTTTGATCAGTGGATGGGAAATAGAAAATGCACCCGGGGATCACTCCAGTGGCTCTACTCGACAGAGTCACTGGGAACTAAGGTCACGTGGCATGATGCCAGGGTAATCTTATGAGCTAGGCTTGTAAAGGCTCCAGGGCCATTAGCCTAGTACACACCTATGAACCTATGAATGTATATGATTCATTGGCATCAATAAATAACACAATCATTAAGTAGTCTAATATTCGTAATGTTGGGGGTTTTCAGGGCTGTGTGATAAAGACAATAGGTGAAACTATGCAACATTCAGTGCACATAGAACAGCTGTCTATAAAAGTTATATTAACTTGTTTGGATTTCTGTATGGCAATGTGCCACCGTACAGAAGTATAGGATACAAAAGATGAGAAGAGATTAATCATCTGTAGTATGTCTTAGGATATACATATTCCTAAATTATGAATTATGTGACTCCCCACTTCTTCCACTACCAGTGATGAATCAGCAAATGTCTACCAAAGTTTACTTGGTTCCAGCATCTCATGAATCACAATATTTTTGTATAGATGCACCTAATCTGAATTCAAAGGCATTCATACCTTTGAATAGTAAAGTCAAACCTAATACAAATAAGTGCAGTCAGCTTCAGTCAAGGAAAAGTCCTGAAAATATGAATATAGGGAAAGGTGCTTTCAAATTATCTACATTCTGTACTGCCGTGCTGCTAGGGATGTTCATGGCTGAACTCAGAAGCTGTAAATGACATCTAGAATTTAGACATTTCAAGCACTCTTCCCTGCACCCAAGACATATGCTCTTTTCAATGTTTTTTTTTTTTTGCGCGCATGCGTGTGTGTTTATATATCTGCATTTTTACATCTGTTTGTGTACATAGAGATGCCTTGCTGTGATTGTCTCAACTGAGTGGTAGTTAAGGGTACATGGCTGATGTGAGAATATGAAAATAACTGTTGTACAGTTTATTTACATCACCATCTACCTTCAGAACTATTTGATATTGACCAAGAGTGAAAGCATCCAGGCTGTGCAGCACTGTACATCATAGACTGTACAGAAAAATGAATATAGCAGAAACACATAACTGTTTGTAGGAATGAGGCCTCTGTAGTCTGACTCCTTATGAGGAAAATGTGGAATAACACTCACCAATGCAGGACAGGTATGATAAAAAGTATGGCTATGAGAAATACCTACATTCCTCATCTTCATCATCTTCATCATAGTTGGACTTACATCCTACCTAGATATTCTTGTCCAGGATATAATTTTTAAATGCGGACTGTTGTAATTTGGGTGGTTCATTTTTAGTGATAGCTATCTTTGTATTTAATTTACTGACAGTTTGTCACCCATTTACATTCAGACCAGTTCTGTCAGGAAACATTCAACGGATGTAACATTATCACTAGATTAGGCAGAAACTTTTAGCAGTGGTATACAAATCCTAAATATTACATAATTTGTAAAACATTCTACAGTCTGGTTGCTCCAAATTCAGACACTTTTTTTATCCAGTAGCTTAAACAGTCTATTTCTGACAGTCACATGACCATAGTAAGAAATGTGATTAAAGAAAACTTCACAATTGTGAAGAAATGTTATTGAAGAAGACTTCACAACCTAAACATCAGAAGCATATGCAATAAAATCCAAGAACTACACATGAGCATAAGCATATATTCCCCAGATATTCTCTTCCTAACTGAAACCTGGCTCAAACCTCACATCAAAAGTGAGGAAATACTTCCACCTGAATACAACATCCTTCACATAGACTGATTGTCCAAAAAAGGAGGTAGTGTAGCATTGATATTTAAACACCACCTCAATATTCAACTCCTGAACTCATCTTCTCCTCACCACAACAATGAAAAAATCCTTTATGCCAATCTCAAACTAAACCCAAACAAAACAATCAATATCATAGGATGCTATTTTCCACCAGGGCAAAATATTACACCCCTAGAAAATCTCCTGAGCTGGGCTACTCTATCTCTACCCCAGGAAACCATCATTCTCGGTGACTTTAACATCAACTGGCTATCCTGTAATAACAGTCTCCCAAAAATTCCCCTTAATCTCCATGGGTTCACTCAACTCATTCAATCCCTACCTGAATCAACAAAAACCCTAACAATCATATCTTACTTGACTGGATGCTAGTCAACAAAGCCCCTCACTCTTATCTAGCAGGCTGCTTACCTGACAGACGTAGTGACCACTCCCCCACTTTCCTAATTCGGCACCACACAAACAGTCTGAAGCCCATTATCCACAGGCAAATACGGAACAAGTCCAACTTCAACCCCAACTCCTTCATCTCCTCCCTACAAAAAATTAACTGGTCACCACTAAAATACCTCAGCCTAGATGAGGCTGTCTACTTCTTCAACAGTACCTTCCTTTCCATCCTAAACACCCATGCTTCTGTAAGAAATGCCAAAGTCAGATCCAGGTGTGCCCCATGGTTACAAAAGACCACCAGAACCCTAATGAAATCCAGAGATAAGGCCTGGCAGCACTGGCAACTAACAAAAAACAACTCAGATAGGCAATCATTCCTTGAACTGCGCAATAAATCCAAAAAGCATATAAAATTAGACAAATCCCTCTACTATAAATCCACCCTAAACTCTACCAACCACAACCCTAAGCAATTCTGGTCCACTATTAACACTATCCTCCATGCAGGGAAGGTTGATACCCCCCAGCCATCCATTCCCCTCTTCCAGCAGTATTGCTGAATCCCTCAACAAGCACTTCACTGAAACTATAACATCTCTAAACAAACAACATTTCCCTACAACAGCCCCCAACTCCTAACCCTAAACCCCCCACTCCTCTTTTCCTCTTCACCTCAGTACCTACCTCCAACATAAAAAGACTATTGTCAATACTTAAACCCACCAAACTCACAGCTAATAACCCCCCCTATGAATAATTGAAAATTGCAGCTGATACACTAGCCTACCCAATTTCAGTTCTAATCAACCATTCCATAACAGAAGGCTATGTTCCCTCAGTATGGAAAATATCCCATATCATTCCCTTCCACAAAGGCACCCCCTCCACAGACCTCTCAAATTACTGCCCCATTGCTATCCTCTCCCCTCTCTCCAAGATACTTGAAAAATCTATCAACACCCAGGTCTCCAACTACCACCTAGCTAATAATCTCCTCTCCAAAACCCAACATTCTTTCAGGCCATATCACAGCACTACCTCTGCTCTGCTCTCCTTCACCAACACTATACTTCATTACAAAAACAATAGCCTCTTCTCTACTGCTGTATTTCTAGATCTCTCAAAGGCCTTTGACATTGTATCTATGAGCTACTACTCTCTCCTCTCCCTAACCTCTCCTTCTCACAATCAGCCTGCAACCGGTTCCACAGCTATCTACATGGATGCCAGCAATCAGTAATCTGGGGTGATAACATATCACCTCACCTCCCAGTTACTCTCGGAGTTCCCCAAGGGTCTATCTTTGGCCCTCTGCTATTCTCACTTTTAACTAACAACCTACATACTGTCACCACACAAGCATCTCTTATACAGTACGCAGATGACTCTACTCCCATTTGCTCTGCCCCCACTCTACTAGAACTACAACAAATTATACAGGAATCATTCTCTGATGTAGAAAGCTCGCTATCCAATGCTCAGCTCTTACTCAACCCAAGTAAGACAAAACTTCTCCTGTTCCAACCTTCCAAAGCCACCCAAAACATCACCCACTTCAACATTCTTGCCAAAGACAATACCATCACCTCTCCATCAGAACACACAAAATTACTTGGTGTGGAAATAGACAACAAACTTAGATCTGACACCCACATATTTCTCACAATAAAAAAAGTTCACAGGAAACCCGGTGCATTATATCGAAGTCGCCAATTCCTAACTAAGGCGGCTAGAATCTCCATAGCCAATTCCAAGCCAATCTCCACCCTACTCTATGCATCCTCCATACTTACCAGCCTTAAACAGACAGACCTACACAAGCTGGATGCTTGTTACAACAAAATTGCTAAATTTGCCACTGGAACCTCCTACCACAGCCATCATTGTATCTCCCTTAAAAAACTAAACTGGCTAGAACTCCCACAACTCCTTCACTTTAATCAACTCACCCTCACTCATAAATGTATTAACCACCCCCTTAACATCCTTTCCCTTCAAACCCTTCTCCAACCCTATCACCCCACTAGGCCCCTAAGATCAAGCAACAAAAATTAACTCACTCTTATCAAACCCAAAAACTCAGCAGGAGAAGCCATATTTTCATGTACCATATCTAAACTTTGGAACAATCTTCCATCCTCTATAACTACTATACCTTCCAGCAGCCTTTTCAAGACTGCGCTCAAATTCCCCTTAAATTTGCACTGGCTTTGTCCTTGTTCTAATCCAGATTAACACCCCCCTTACCCCCCTACCTAGAATCTTAACCCAACTATACTACTGCCACTACTAACCACAGTCAGAAATAGCTAGTTGTCTTTACATACTTTAACATCTTTTCTGACGACTTTGTTACCAATATTATAAACAACAAGAAACTATCTTAACTTTCAACATTTACTGTATATACTGCTGATAATCAATATCTTGTTATGAAGCCAATCAACCTGTAATGTTGTTTACTATTGCTGCAACTTTGTATCTCTATTTATCATGTACATGATGTGGAGCTTTTCTCCCTGGGCATCCGCTGAAAAAGGACCAGCGTCCAGTCAGAATTGCCCGGTAAACAAATGTAAATAAATAAATAAATAAAGTGTCTCTGTTTGCTTTAATCTTGTGATAATAATTTTATTTAATTTATTGAGCAGCAAGGTGGAATGGACCAGAAGCCATTTCTACAGCTGTGTTACAAAAATAGGCATAATGAAAACTTTTTCATACTCATTCCAGCACAAATATGAAGAAGCTTTATGTTTTAAAATCTAGTTATGTCAAAGTCTTAGTCACGTGACAGCATGCACGAGTAATAGATAGACATTATTACCAGAAATTGCTATAAATGGTGCAAAGCCAATATAACAAAATGTTAAGGTTATAATAAGCCTGTAAGAAGAGTAATCAGGTCAGAGCATGGACAAAACAAACGATTATTGAATTAATCTCCCTTGTAACATTCTTCAAATATGTTGATTAGGAGACTATGGGGCTTCTCTTGCAAGGGAGCAAAGGTCTACACTGTCAGGTGTGTGAAACAGATTAAGATAAATAGATGAGTGTAACACAATTCTTAGTGAGTGATGACAGCTAAGTGCAGTGTTGTATTTACATTGTGCCTTGTTTATGAGGTACATTTTTAACTTGGCGAATAATAAAATATAACATACCATACAAGTATAAGAAAGGATACTACTCCAAAGTGCTGGTTCATTAATAGAGAAAGTCTTTGTTGAATAGTCCATTGTCTTTGATGATACTACAAATGTACCACAAATTTTCAAAAATACATACACGTTTCTTAAGTGGTTGCATAGCTTAATTTATCAGTCAGCTGAGCACTTACTTAATAAAAAGAGCCAGGTTATCATATATATATATATATATATATATATATATATATATATATATATGTGTGTGTGTGTGTGTGTGTGTGTGTGTGTGTGTGTGTGTATGGGGGTGCTTAGATGGTTCCAGTTGGCTTTTCCAGAAGGTCTCTATATTTTTGCCTCATATTTTTGTCTGTTCCTGAAAACATTTGTGTTTTATTTATTTATTTTTTGGGGGGGGGGCTAATCAATGAGCAATGTGGTCACTAAATAAAGACAACAGACATTTGAGTTTCAGACAATAACTTTCAGGAAATCGTGGTAAGCAAGTTTCTCATCATATAAAGGTGGTAAATACCTCTGACTTTAATCATTTCTCTTCCATTATTTGTAGCTTTTTCATTGATTCTTTAGCGAACAGATTGAGATGTATGCGTGGAGGTGGTCTGCATTTACTTTTACACTGTATTCAGACAACAGTGAGATGAGATGATAAATTCCTATGTAGCAGTTAATTATATATCTATTTATTCATTTGTCACAATCAGACATCTGAGGTATATGGTTACAGTCATACAAGTGGCTGTACTTGATAGTTATGTGTGTGTGTGTGTGTGGGGGGGGGTGCATTGATGCTCTGAATTGTCCCTGATTTTGCAAAATGCATCAGATTTTTGCCTTGCTTTTGTCCTGTCCCTCGTAAAGTTTGTGTTTTATTTCTGGCAAATCAATAATCATTGTAGGCACAGAATAATGACAACAAACATATAAGTTTTAGATTTAATAGCCTTCAAAAACATGCTAATACAAAGCTTGTTTTCTAGCAAGTTTTTGGTTTATAAAAGCAACAGCTGTCACTGATTTTTTTATAAAACACCTTTATTGAATTATCGCTACTTCAAGCATAGTTGGTTTAGACTTTGATTTCCATTTTCTAGTAATTAAGAAACCATAACATCTCAAGGACACCACAACGGAAACTGAAAGTTAGTAACAGGAATCACCACCAGAGAACTGAAGAAAAAAGCAGAGTATTTAATCCCCCATTAAAAAGCAAATAATCCATGTAATAGTACTAACAAATATACTAAATAAAAAATAATGATAATACTTAAAATGATCAAACAACTAGAGTTTAGTACTTTCATCTCTAGTTTTGAAACGGACTTCATCAGAACTAATTAAACCCTTCCCCTTCTAAACATTAAATGCCATCTCCAATTTAATTATTTCCCAAAGTTAGAAAAATAGTACATTTGTTATGAGGAACATTCATCCATCATCCAAGGATGTTTACATAACAGCCAAGAATAGCGCTGAATGGTGCAAGACTGTACTATAATAGTTACAAAGCACATTCTATTAGCCATATGAGAAATTGCTGTCTTAAAGAATAAGTGCATAAGTGAATCCTGAAACTTTCTTCTAACCTTTCATGCTTGATGAACTCAATGAGTAAAGAAATATAATAATAAAACCACCATCACATTGACTTCACATTCACATTAAAACTAATTAAAAAATATTAAATAATTATATGTAAAAAGTTATGCCCACTTTTTATTAACTTGTCCATTGCCCAAGCGTGACAACTGAGAAGAAGATCCTTAAAGGTAGCTTTAGGTCTAAGACTATCAGAATGTTTCTGTCCACAGTTTTAATAGAGAAGATTATAGAAATGTGTTCATTTAAACCTGGTGCGGAGTTGGTGTTTAATCTACTTTGCCACATGAGCTCTCTATACTCATATTTGTTCTCCTATGCTCCACCTCTAGCTTCCCTATTAAATTTCACTAATATGCAAACTAAAAATGTATTATATCCTACACAATTCTTGGAGCATTTCTGTAGTGCATTGTTTTAATTTCTATTGACATTATCATAAAGCTGTTCATAAATTCTTCTCTGGAAGACTTTTTCAGTCTCACCAACATAGAAGCTGGAGCAAGTTGAGCATATCACAAAGAAAACCAGCCTTTTACTTTAACAATTCCTGGGTTCAATTTTATCTATAATCCTTTAACATATAGTACAACTCTTGCCACACAGATGTAATGACATTGTCCACAACAGACAGATTTTTTGAGTTCCTCCCCTCTGAGGCCTTCTCATCGTATTCACTTTCTGTGGAATCAGTCATTGTTTTGATATTACAGACTGTCTTAAAACAAAATGTGGTTTGTCCCCTATTATTTCTGATGCAAGTCACTGGTCTTAAAATGATCCAGTTCTTCTTAATTATGTTTTTCACTTGTACACTGTAATAGAAAAATAAATATGTAGGAACATGAATGAATGGCAGATACCCACCAAGCTGGTACTTGTAAATGTGGCTAAGTCGAATGTATGTAAGTTATCCAGCAATGCCATCAATATCTGACATGTCTGACAGCCGTAAATATATTTATGCAGTTTACCAAATAACATAGCCCATACAACTGAAATGCCCACTATAGAGTAAGCATTCCAAAAATGTACTTAGAACTAAACTCCCACAAGTGGAGCAATAAGCATGATTGACAACAGACTCCTCCCCTTCCAGTTCCTTAGCTACATGGTAGCCTATCCATGTAGATTCCGCCCTCTGAGCCCTCTGAAGATGTACATGAGGTATGAACTCTTTGGAATTGCTGAATACCAAACTGTTGACTTCATGTTGTAGCTCTAATCATAGTGTAACCTCTATAACATTGATACGTGCTAGTGGTTTGCAACTGTGAATGATAACTCTGAGTGAAGCATAAGGAACAGTCACCCTTCACTAAGTGGGTGTGTCAGTGTGCATACATTTACAAAGTGTGGAACTGCAGTGAAAGTTTAAACAAAACCAAACACCCCACATGTATATTTCCTTGGCATAATAGCTCAGTTTCCTGCTTCACTGAAAATTGTTATGGACTGCCATGTATTTGTATCATACCTTGAAACAAAATGATAGAATATGCACTAGAGATTTCATATCTAATAGTAAAGCAGATATAAGGGAATGATTTCCAGAATATGAAGAGAAGGCAGAGCTACAGTTTTCCAAACATATTCATAAATAAATAAAATGTGATCAGTCATTTCAATAAATATGATATGTACACATTTGCAATCAACTGAGAATGTCAAATTGTATGAATTGTTTATTACTGGGCATGAAATGTTAATTGCTTGCATGCACATTATTTGATTACTATTGCAAATCAGTGTCTGTGGGAAAGAGACATAACCCACTACAACTGTGGTGTGTAAGTATAGATGTCTGATGGCTCATATCCAGAGCTGTATAATTGTTTAACTTTCATTTCCTTTTTTCTTTTTTTTTCCATGTGCATGGCACGTGGCTTAGTGCATACTGTTTTAGCTGCTTAAAACTGAAAATACAATTTCAGTCACCTAAAAAAATGCAGACCTGCTTGTGAGAACATGGGTAAAGTGGAGTTGGAGTCCCACAGTAGTTATTTATACTGAGGAAGGATCACAATGAGTATTTACGCAAGGAATATATATTCACTATTGCTTTTTACATTTGTGTGCTGCCTACCTATGCTCAAACATGGTTCACTACTTAAGGAAAAAAGTGAAATGTTTGATTTGGTTCAACTTCCTTCTCGAAAACAGACTTAGTGGTGAGACACAGCAGTCTGATATACCTGCTGCCTACCTTTTCCTGTGGCATCAAGTGTAAGTGCAGGGAGATCATGGTCAGAACATAGGTGAGCTAGGGTTCAAATACACCACACTCCATTTATTTAGAAAGGTTGTCCCACTGCAATTTTTCACAACACTTTGAGATTATAAAGGTAATACTACACAGCAGTGGCTAGGTCTAGCAGGTTGATTGACAGAAAGGTATCATTACTGCTTGCATACACATGCTTTTGTAAGTATCATATGTGTATAACTGCTTTAGAATGAAAATGATCATTATGTAATAAACAATGTAGTTGCATATCTCTGATGAGAACAGTAGTTTACTGACAATCATCTATACCCCTCCCATAACCCAAGTATAACTGTAAAACATAATGTATTGTGAGGTATATATCATAACTCCAAACTCTATTACTAAAGTCATGCAAGTCTATCCATTTCCAACATATTGTCAGACATTAGTTCTGCATCACATTAATGTCACACACATATCAGTCAAAGTGTAGCACCAGTCACTATTTAAGCTATATATCTGTAATGACCATGGCTGACAAACATGTCTGCAGTGGCAACAAAGAATAATCCACTGTATATACATTTAAGCATTCTCTTTTCATAGGTTTGAATCCCACATTCTACAAACTACTTTTAACACTGTGTAAGTCCCCACAAAATGTGTGCTAAGTCATCCCACTAATCCCTCCAAAGCCACGACTTAAAAGCCAAATCATTTAGCATTTCAGCGTTGACATAGTACAAAGTGTGATCAGGTATAGCAGCACACATGCCATAAATCAATACCAAATGTCGCATCATCATTCCTGTTGCATAAACTTCATTCCTCTTTGTTTGAGAATGTTTATTTTTGCTTACCATCATGTAAATGCTGCTGGCATGTGTGTATGCTTGCTTGCTAGTCATAAAATGTGATCTCACAAATTGGTAGGAAAACATTGCAACTATTGTTTGAAGATCTTTGCAGACATGGCAGGAAATGGGAAGGACAGTAGCAATTTCAGGGCACAAAGGTGGGGCATGGAGGAGTCACAAATATTCGTTGCACTCCTCATGAAGCACTACAGCTGTAGGCTGCTGCAGGGGGAATATACCGGGTCTTAGTACAAGGCTAAGATGATCAGGAAACCACAGTAATTACAGAGATTATATATGTAAAATCTAGCAATTAACTCTAGTCTCAAAACAATAGAAAGAATTTGCTGGTTCAGACACCATGGCCCCAAGTTTGTGATCAGTCATACAAGGCTTGACTTATCAAATTTCTTCCAGCAGAGTGCGCTGTTGTTACATTTTTGACACTCAACCTTTAACACTATTTTCTTCCATTTAAGAAAACAAACCTGTGGCTTATATTAATATTTACAAATTACAGAATTATCTGCAAAATTCTATCTAGCTAGTCTGGCAGCCTTCACATATCTTCACATTTCACCCCTCCTGAGAACTTGTTAGTTTTTCAAGTATCCCTTGAGAAATGTTGCTTGAGATGGTTAGGTCTATCTGAGTATACCTTTCCCCATTCCCTGTCTTGAGAGCCCATCTGCATTGGCATTGCTACTCCCACTGCAGAGCTGCACTTACATATCATATGATTGCAACCTTAGGCTCCATCTTAGTAACTTGGCATTTTGCTGGCTGGCTCTGTTTAATCATGTTAGGGGATTGTGATCTGTCACTACAGTGACTTTTCTTCCATACAGATAAGGCTGAAGTTTCTGCAGTACCCACAATATGGCTAGACATTCCTTTTCTACAACTACATAGCATTCCTCCCTGGGTTGGAGCCTATGACCAAGATAAACCACTGGGTGCTCCTCTCCCTCTGAAGAAATCTGGCCAAGTAAAGCTCCCATCCCATGGTTAAAATCATTAACCTGCATAACATATTCTTTGCTGCAATCTAGACTGACCAGCACAGGGGGTCCTCCCAAAGCTTCTTTAAGACTCTGGAATGCTTGATCACATGCAAGGGTCCACACTACCTTATCTGGCCTGTTTGTCTTTGTCAAGTCTGTGAGGGGAGCAACTATGGTACTATAACTGGGGGCAAACTTTCTGTAGTATCCTGCTGTCCCTAAAAATGCCCTCACCTGCTTTTTTGTAATAGGTGCAGGCCATGCCCAAATGGCTTCCACTTTGGCAGGTTCTGGCCTGATCTTATCACTCCCAACTCCATGTTGCAGGTAGGAGACATCTGCCACACCCACCTGACATTTCCTGGGCTGAATGGTCAACCCTGCCCTGTGTAGTCTGTCCAGTACCTCCATGACATGTTGAAGGTCGTCTTGCCAGGAACGGCTGTAGATGGCAATATCATCTAGGTAAGCAAGGGCAAACCCTCCTGCTCCTGCTAGGATATGATCTACCAGCCTCTGGAAATTTGCCGGGGCATTTTTCATCCCAAAGGGCATCTTTGTGAACTCATGCAAGCCAAAAGGAGTCACAAAGACGGACTTCTCTCTAGCACTGGGAGTCAAGGGCATCTGCCAGTAATCCTTAGTAAGATCAATAGTTATAAGATACTTAGCCCCACCCAGCTGCTCTAGGGCATCATCTGTCCTAGGCATGGGGGTAAGCATCTGACCGTATGACTATTTAATTTCCTGTAGTCCAAAGAGAACCTGGTGCTGCCATAATTCTTTGGCACCAGCACCACTGGAGAGGCCCAGGGACTGTTGGACTCTTGAATTACCCCTAGTTCCAACATCTCCTGTATCTCCTCCCTCAGAGTCTGTTTGATTCTCTCAGGTACCTTATAAGGGGGCTGCCTAATAGGCCTTTGGAGTCCTGTATCCACCTGGTGCTGCACCAGGTAGGTGCACCCCAGTTTTCCAGTGAACATGTCCCCAAACTCCTGTAACACTGCTCGGATTTCTCAAACTTGGGTAGAAGCTAGCTGCTGGGACATTGCTACCCCTTCCACTGAGGTGTCAGTCCAAACCTCATTGAGGAGATCAGTCTCCAGATCTCCCTCAGACTCCTCCTGCAATCCACTGCAAATACTAAGCACAAGGGCCTCCCTAGAGCAGCTAGGTGGGGTAAGGTTTCATCATGTTAACATGGTACATTTGGTGCCCCTGCCTCTGCCCTAGCAGTTCTACCATATAGTTAACATCACTTACCTTTCTTACCACCTTGTAGGGTCCCTCCCAAGCTGCTTGCAGCTTGTTGTATCTGACAGGAATGAGAACCATCACCTGCTGCCCTACAGCATACTGTCTAGCTTGAGCATTCCGGTCATACCATACTTTTTTCTGTTGGGCTTCTGTCAGATTCTCCTGGGCCAAGCCCATGAGTTCCCAGAGCCTTGTGCTGAGGTTTAGGACATATGCAATAACAGATTCCTTGGGGGATTCACACTCACCTTCCCACTCATCTCAAATTAATTCTAGAGGTCTCCTCACCCTATGCCCATGCAACAACTCAAAGGGTGAAAAACCTGTGGATTCATGGGAACATCTCTGTAAGCAAACAACAGATGGGGCAAATATTTGTCCCATTCCCTCTTAAACTGTTCCACAAATATCTGCAGCATGGACTTGATTGTAGAGTTTAACCTGTCAACAAGACCATTAGTCTGGGGATAGTAGGGGTGGTCTTCTGGTGCTTCACCCCAGAGTACTTCCACAGACAAGCCAGCAGGTCTGACATGAAATTGGTACCTCTGTCAGTCAGTATTTCTTTTGGGAAACCTACCCTGCTGAAAATATCTAACAAAGCATTTGCCACTTTTTCTGCTACAATGGAGAACACAGTCACTGCCTCAGGGTATCTTGTAGCATAATCTACAACTACTAGGATATACTTTTTCCCTGTGGAACTTGGGGTACTCAGAGGCCCCACAATATCCATAGCTACCCTCTGAAGTGACTCCTCACGCACAGGCAAAGACATCAAAGCAGCTCTCACCTTGTCTCCTGCCATGCCTACCCTTTGGCACTGCTCACAGGTCATGCAGTACTCTGTTATATCTCTGGAAATTCCAGGCCAATAGAAGTTCTGCATAATACATCTCTTTGTACGTTTTATGCCCATATGACCTACAAAGGGAATATCATAGGCTATGGCTAGAAGTGCCAGATGGTAGGCTCTAGACACTACCAGCTGCTGTATCATCTCACCTTCTAGTCCTCCCTCAGGGGTTCACTCTTCTTTACAATAACCCTTTGTCCCAGTATACAGATTCCCCCTTCCCTTGAGGATCAGGTGCCTCACTAGCTACATGCCTCAGGCCTTGCAGTATAGGGTCTGAGAGTTGAGCTTGTCTCAACTCTCTTTTTGTAACCCTTCCCAGATCCCCTTCCACAGGAAGTCTGGCATCCCCTGACAGCAGTGCCTCACTGTCAGCCTGGGTACTACTACTCACCTCTACCTTTGTAGTCACTCTGTCCAAGGGAACATCAGCACCCACAAGCAGCTGTGGCTCACCTTCAGTCTCACTGTTAAAGCATAGCTCCCTCACTGAAGTAACCACCTCACCAGTCCTGGCTGCAAGGATGCAATCTGACTGGATCTCCCCCAGGCTACCAGACCAACATGCTTGTCTCCTAGCCTGACTGCATGTAACTGCATAAACACATGGTGCTGCCTCATCATAATATTTCCATATCAGGACATCTGCAGGATGGTAGTTTGGTACCCTGTTGTCTGAAGACAACCTACTATTGGCATTTTGTCCTTCCCACTTAGTGGCTCTCTCACCTTTTGTTCTCCACCTTGCCTCCATGGACATCTATATGCAACATTGCCCCAATTATTGCATTCAAAACATTTAACCCTAGGTCCTGGATGTGCACCTAGACTAGTAGCTTCCCCTACTACTGGCAGATTCTGTTGAGGCAGTCTGGGCTGCCCACCATGGGTTCTTTTAGACCCATGAGCAGTACTGGGCATCCCTTTCCTGTGTAGGGATTTTCTGCTTAATAGGTATAGGTCTCCCTTCTTCCACAGCTCATCTGAAGTAGCGCATTGTCTATCAGCTAACCAGATCTTCATGTCCTCAGGCAAAATGCTAAGGGCTTTTTCCCTTACCAAAAGGTCTGCCAGCTCTTCAAAAGTGGTGAACTGACATCCACTCACCCACCTATGAAAATAAGTGCTCAGTTCAGCAACATATTCACACACACTTTTGCCTGCCTTGTGTCTATGCTCAGGAAATCTTTTACTATAAGTTTCAGGTGCTAGCTTAAAAAAAATCTAACAGACAATTCTTAACAGCAGTATAATCAAAAAATTAATGATTAGAAATTTTAGACAACACAGTTACAGCTTTACCATGGAGTAAGAGGGTCAGGAATCATACCCAGAGCCTTTGGTCAACATCAAACTGTTTACATACCCTCTTAAGTATACAAATGAAACTATCAAAATTATCCCCCTCTGTAAACTGCAGAAGAAATTTACTGACCTTTTGTGCTTCTGGGGTCCAGTTACTCCCTTCCTCATTACCTGCATGACTCTGGTGAAGAGTCAGCATCTCCTTTTCATGCTGCCTCTGTCTCTCCTTTTCCTCAGCTTCCAGGCATAGCAGTTTCTCATTCTCCTCAGCCTGGAGACGTCTCAGTCTCTCTGCTACTTCTGTTTCCAAATGCCTGGCCTCCAACTCAAGTCTCTTTAGCTCCAGATGGATTTTTAAGTCCTCTGCAGAAAGGATGAGCTGTCCACATTCTGAGTGTTGTACACCTCCTTTGCCAGTCTGATTGTCCTCCTGATTTCTGTTTTCTGATGGAGCTGTGACCAAAGCTGCAATCATGTCTGCCTTAGTCAGGTTTCTATGCACCAGTCCCTTAGCCTGGCACATTTCAGTCAACTGTCTCCTTGACAGCTTGCCATATTTCTCTGCTAACATGCTTGCCTGCTCTCTGATTAATTAAGCTAACAAAAGAAATAAAACAATTGTGATCTGAACTCTGAAAATTCACTGCATGGCTGATTTAGAGTACAAAAACACCTTCAGTGATCACTGCACACAAGCTACAGGAATTCACTATCCATACCACTACAAGCCAATTGCCAACCAATTAATTTGTGGTGTGGAAATCCCCCCACTTCCAAACAATTAATATGTGACACCCGTGCACTGGCCCAGCAATCAAGGAGCCTCAATCCTCACCACTAACACCAGTGAGAGGCATCCACATTGGGAAGGATAACAAATACACACACAGTAAAGTGCAATTTCCCTTAAGAGCACACATAGATCACAGTTTTGGGCTGGTTTCTCCCATTCTCTCCAGATCCCCATAAGACTCCCCACTGGTACAGCTATAGGGTCCAGATCTCAGCCTAGTGGTCAAGCTTAACCCACCAGCACCCTCTCTGTCCAACCAGTGCTTCGTGCCTCTGCTCAAGTAGCTGACACACAAAAACCTAGAGATAAGAGTTATATACAACCACATAGACACTCCTGGGGAAGTCTGGCACAGGTTCTCCAGCTATGCCCCTTTGTGCCAGTCTATAAGATAATACCAGCTGCCACCAACCACTAATATCAGCTACTAAAAAGGTCCTTATAAAAGGGTGTCCAATTATTATTGTGCAATATTATTATCCAAATAGTAAGTGTGACCCAGGGCTAAAGGTATTGGAGTGGCTTGGACAGTATCACTATATATGTACAATGTGTTCTAGAGCTTAAATTATCTCTACATGAAATAACCACAGCTGAAAGGTTTATAAATATTTAATAATAAATAATAAAAACACAAGACAATACCTCTTACTACACAGTGCTAGTCAGGAGTTTAGCGATCACAGGAAAATGCTTAAAATGATACAGTAGAATTGTTCTGACATCAATACAGAAAAACAGCTAGACTAAACTTACTATTTCCTATCTATATCTAAGAGCAATTAAGGTTCTAAATAAACTTACATATAGAGCAAAGCAGAGTACTGGTAAGTTGTTGTCAGCTTTAGACAAAATCCAAAAATGCTCTCTTCCTTCTGTCCTTAAATTGATAACACAGTACTATTTCACATTACATCATTCATGACACTTCTCTGGTTTTCCCAGGCTAACAGAAACTCAGAATTTAACATAGCTTTGATCTTGCACCTGGTCAGCAAAACCACAGTGATTAAAGACATTATATATGTAAATTCAACAATTAACTCTGGTATCAAAACAATAGAAAGAATCTGTTGGTTCAGACACCAAGGCTCCGAGTTTGAGATCAAACAGTCATACAAGATTTGACTTATCAGCTTTCTTCCAGCAGATTGCACTGTTGTTACATTTTTGACGTTCAACATTTAACACCATTTTATTCCATTTAAGAGAACAAGCCTGTGGCTTATATTAATATTTACAAATGACAGAGTTATCTACAAAATTCTATCTAGCTAGGCTGGCATCCTTCACATATCTTCACAACACCATGCCCTCTTCCCGATACATGTCTCTCAACTGTCATGCTGTCACAGCTACTGGTCACTGCTGCCAATCACATTGGACTCAGATAGGAATCAAGGTGAACTATGTTAGTAGCAGACACACACAAGATCATTGCAAGGTGCTACATCTTTGTCAAGTATGTAACCCTGACATGTACAAGCGTCCTCCAGTAAAGTAGCCACAGTTCACCCAGTCTGCCCCATACCAGTACAGGTTGACAGTCTAACAGATATGTATGTGCCACAGAAGTTATGGGCCATAGGTAGATGTCAAGTGAGGGCATACCTGTAGAGTATTGTGCAGTACTGTTGTGAAAATAGAAGCTGATACAGTTGGTAATGGGCTCTTTATTCTCCTACCCCCAGCAATCATCTGCATCAATAATTATTATTCATAAAGTATGGGTATTTTGTTCTCAAAACCTATTGTTGGGACATGTATATATATGTAGATATATATATGTATATATTTATATATATATATATATATATATATATATATATATATATATATATATATATATATATGTAGATATATATATATATATATATATATATATATATATATATATATATATATACACACACACATATATATATATATATATATATATATATATATATATATATATATATATATATTTATATATATATATACATATATATGTATGTATACACACAGACACACACACACACACACACATATATATATATATATATATATATATATATATATATATATATATATATATATATAAATATATGTATAAACAACCTCTTACTGCAAGACATCTGCAAAAAGCCTGACAAACTGAGGGAATGAAGGGGGAATGCTGTGGAACAAAATCCCGGTACATGTGAGGCAGAGCACCTCGCTGGCCTTGTTCAAGAGGAATCTTGACCAATGGATGGGAGATCGCAGATATACCCCAGGGATTACTTCAGTGTCACTGCTTGACAGAGGCACAGAAAAATGATAGGCATAGTTTTTATTCAAACTGAAGGGGTGGCGAAAGCCACATAACTATGGGCTAGGCTTATAAATGCCCTTGGGCAGATAGCCTAGTATGAACCTATGAACCTATGAACCTATGAAACAATAGTGAAATCTTTGAAATATGGCGGTTATACGCGTAGAAGTCTGCTAGAGTAGCATGGTTTGATATAACATATATTTCCTGATGGATTCCAGGTCTGAAACACAAATGATTGTCATTATTTACTGATGGCAATGCTCACATCATTCCAGTGATGTGTTAGAAACCCACAACTGTTATGGGGAACAGACCAAATATATGAGCCACGCAGCTGGACAATGTCTAGACATTTGGACAGTGGAGAGATATGACTGCATGACTGCAGTCATGTAACAGAAGAGAAAAAACACTGAGAGTTGCCAACAATTTCACCCAGCACCTTGTGAACCACAGTACCACCAACACAGCACTACCCCAAATCAGCTCTGGGGAATTGCCCATGTATTTCCAAATATATCATGCACTACAGGGATGGAACTGTGGGAAAATCAGACATTGGTGAGAAATTGTCCACCCACAACCATTTACACCACAGTCACAGCAACATACCAGTACCCCAAATTAACTCTACAGTACAACTACTGTTTGAACAAACATATCCTGATTGCCAGTCACACACTACACCGACATATACTGACCCAACTCACAGTCTACCGGGAATCCTGAGATCTTACAGGACATTTCACAGTTTGCCCCTACAAACATATACACCTAATAGACCACCAGCAACTGTAACAGCATGCACAGTCAGACAGAACTGGATCTATGACACTCACATCTGCCACTCTCCCTACCAGCCCCACAAACACTTACACACAAAACTGCTACACAGTCTTGGCAGTCTGTTAACAATGGCCAGACATACATAACTCTCAAATGTACAGATTTCCACAGAATATCCAGGGTGTGGGACCGTATTTATGACCACTGCCACATACCACTTCTAGGAGTCTGCTAAGTCACTGGGATGATGTCAGGACTGCAGTCACTAAATAATGCTATACCATATCTGAACTTCTTACTGCAAGACATCTGAACAAAGCATGACATACTTGGGGGACAGGGGGCTGAAAAGAGGGACATATCTCATGTAATGGTGCTACAAACTGAAACAGTTGCTGGTGTTACACAGTTTGTTGTAACATAACATCCCTGAAGGATATGATGTCTGAAACACTAATGGATGACAACATTTACTGACTATAATCCTCACATTATCCTACCAATTTTTCAAAAACAAAAATTGTCCGAGGAACAGACCAAACATAACAGGCAAACTTCTGGGCAGTCTGTGGACATCTGGACAGTTGAGAGGTATGTCAGAGACATATCACTGTCAGATGCCAAGTCACCCAGAAAATGCATGTCCAGACAAACCCTGTTAATCTAGAAAACCTCTATGTGCATAACAGCAATACTTACAATCTGTACCCATTTCTGGAGCTTTATCCCACATGTTGTTGGGCTGTCTCCACATGTCTTGTCCTGAGAGCTATTTCTACCTACCATCTATGAAGCTGTAGCCCCGACACCTCCATAATGCCCTCCACACAGACAAGGGAAAGGGGCAAGACCCACAAGAAGCACTTCATTATAGCACTGTGTTACTATGGCATTGACTAATGGAAAGACAACACAGCTGCTCTGGATGCAAGTAGCAAGTGGGAGACACCGATTAGGCTATCACCTGCTCATGAACATTACCTACAAAAGGCAAGCTGCTGCCTATGCAACACTGGTCTGAACCCACTTACACAAACACAGACTGTGACTACACAAACCTAACAATTTGCATTATTCTGAGGAAGCTCTGCAGCACAATAATAGGTATGCCAAACACGTAAGCTTGTAATGGAATGCAGAAGGGGGATGCAATAATGTGAAATAGGACATTAAACACTAGGTCATATCAGGAGCAGCTGGACTCACATGCTGCTGTCCGGCACCTATGGGCATTCCTGCTTGTCCTATCTGCAGTGACATGAATCACATCTCTGGGCCTTGAGTCACCCCAGCAAAGAACGACTCATGTATGATTACTACTGGAGTGTCTGTTGTCCAGTACTGAGTGTGATACTGCTAGGCCAGCTACCTGGGATGTTTTAAATATTCATATGTCACCTGTGAATGCTACTATGATACATATGCTTGTCTTACAAATGTAAGAGGCTTATATAGGGTATTTGCATAGAACACAACAGGTGCAGAAGTGTGTTTTGAACTGTATGTTATATACTGAGCCTATACCTGACAACTGTACAGTGTTCTGCAGACTGACCACAGGTCAGCCTCATATTCATAGTCAATGCCTCATACAGTTGTGTATTGTCTTGCACATCACTGGCAATCCATTAAAGACTGAAGTCATAAAATATACATAGCATGCATTTCATTGTCAGATGTCATATCCTGCGGAGTAGACCTGTGAATGCGACACCGTCTTTGCTGGCACCTAAGTGTGTTTCAGCTAGATTCAACAAGTGACACTATATTCCGGCCTTTGCCCACCAGTGATGTATGCCTTTGTGCAGATGTCTTGTTTTAACAGGAGCTAGGTGTTTTAGCATGAAACCCATGTCAATGCAAGCGTACCTTGTCCTGTAGGATGCCGACATTTGTGCAGTCACTGACAACTGCTTTGCAGCTGTGGAGAGCACACTAACCTTGCCAGGTTGTTCATCCCTTCATATGTGTAGACCCCAAATGGAGGGCTGTAAAGCCACAGGAGATGGAGTGTTAAACATTATCATTCACATACACACCTCCAGGCTGGCCAAACAGTATGACGCATAGGAGGCATCCCGAGTGCAGTCTTCAGTTGACAAAACACCTACTCAAACATAGATAGCTACAGGCCTCCAACCCTGACTATGGACACCCACCACACTTATTGGGATTCAATCATCTGCCCTTCTCCTGAGTGACTTCAACTACCCAACCATAATGTGCATGACCTATGCCACCTAAACATAAATGCACAGAGATTCCTCAGCTTGGTCAATGGCAATTCAGTGGACCAGCTGGTCAACACTCTTATGACAGGTGGAAATATCCTGTACCTGGTCCTAACCAACATGAGTAGCCACTGTAGCACTGCTACAGTTTCATCCCCCTTGGTAAGATCTGATCACATAGCCATCACTGTTCAGGTCACCATCTCCCCTGCCCCCCATCAGGTCAAACACAATTGACTTTACACAAATGACTATAAATCTCCTCAGAGCAGGTAGAAGTCACTTTACAGCCAATGCCCCATCAGTTGGAACTAGGAGTAGTGTCCAAGCCCACACCACAATACTATGTGGGCACCTACATAACTGAATGGACTCAGCAATACCTGACAGGACAGCATCATCTCCCTCAAGGTAGAGTAAACATCCATGGTGGACAGCAGCAATACAAAAATACCATAAAAGATGGAAATAATTGCTGGATAGGGTCAATAAGGAATAGGTGCCTTATTGGAAGCAATGTCGCCTTGGTCTGCACAAGCAAATAAGTTCACAGGTGAATTACTCTAATGCTATCTTTGAGTGCAAACTGGACACATACAACTAGGCAAATCACCAGGCCTTCCACACATATGTCTGCAATCCCAGTGGCAACACACAAATCTGCTCTGTATTGGTGGGCAATAACACCACATACACATACGGCATAGATATAGGCAACCGACTGCAGACAGGTGAAGTGTAAACATCACCCCCTGTCCCCTACATGTGAATGCACAGCACCTGCCCCACTCCTCTCATCTTCAGGAAGCAGGTCCATAATGCCCTCTCAAAGGCAACACACAGAAGTCTCCATAGGCCTGATACCATCCCTGGGTGCATCCTACATGAACACAAGCATGATCTCTCTGATCAATTTTGCACTGTAGTCAACCAAAGCCCGAGCACCAGTGTCATCTTATCTGCACAGGGGACAGCCACTGTCATAACTATACACAAAGGCGGAGCAATCCACCAACCCAGCCAATCATATGCACATCAGCCTAACTAGCCTGCTCTGCAATGACATGGAAGGCAATATCAAGGACATTATGAACAGGAACATTGGCGACATCAAAATGCCTGAACCCACACAGCATGGTATTGTCAAAGGAAGATCAGGCCTGTGAAACCTTTTCGACCTCTCTGAAGTGGTCAACAAACACAAGGATGAGGGAAAGATGGTGAACAATGCCTACCTTCACCTAGCCCGATTCTCTCACAATAATCCCCAGGCAGCTAGGATACATACTCCTACACAGCTAGACATCAACCTGTATGTTACCAGATGGGTAGCTAACTGGCCCAATTATAGTGTCCACTCAGTCAAAGTAGTGGAACCCACCTCTAGTAGTACAGTCTTCCAAAGTGGCGTACTCCATGGATCGGTCTGGGGGTCTCTACTGTTTGAGATATACGTATCTGAGGTCCAGGATAAAAGCAGTGGTCTGCAGCTGGCCAGGTGTACAGATGCTTGCAAGCTGGAAAACTGTCTTACATTCCCCCTACTGATGTGAGCATCCCCCAAGAGGCCCTCACCCAATTAATGATTAGTGCAAGAAGCATTTCCACAAACTGAATGCCAGGAGATGCATCATTCTCCCTGCTGTGGCAGATGTCATCCACACTAATTATTACAGTAATAATGTACTGAGCATTCAATCAGGTGTGAGGCGACTTGTGCACCAAGGTTGGTAGCAACCTGACAGTTTCCCACCATGTTGGCAACATTGTACAAAATGCTGTCTACATGGCCTGCCTCACAAATACGGGTATGTCATCTGGGAACCAGGAGGCCACAACATCCCTGTACTCCACTCTTATCAGACGCATTGCCAAGTACAAAAGCTCCTTGGCATGTATCTTGCCAAGCAAATGCAGCATTTGCAGAGACCACAGATGTTCCTGACTAGGCAAATCCAGGGTCTGTAACACCTATCCAATACAGGTAGGCTGAAAGCCCTGTCCCTGTACTCAGTTTCATACAGACTGATCATAGGTGGCCTGTGTCTGCCATATAAGGCCATTTCCAAACCAGCATTGATGGTGTTTTTGCATATCTGTAGGACAAACCCCACTCATGCATCATGCACGCAAAGCCCTCACCTGGTCTGTGACATGTATAGTACTTGTTGGTGGGATAGTGTAGTTTCTCACACAATACACTGTCTGTAAAATACACTCCATCCCCATGTCTAGCAGAGTATGTGTATAGCCATCTTGAAGAAGAAGCTGGACAAGTGCATGGAAAACAGACAGGACACCCCTGGGCTCCCATGGGTGTAACAGCTGGATAGGGAAAACAGGTGCTGGCTTGGAAGGGACATGGATGAAAGTCTGGGCCAGGTGTATGAGGGCATCAGGGCCAATAGCCTAGTATCGTCTTATGAGGCTATGCACCTAGTACTTTACATGTTTTCAGTATGTATTTCAGACTATCCTGCAATGTCATCTGAAATGAATCCCTGTGAGTCTAAACTGTGTAGGCACTGCAGTGATAGTGCATAGTCTTGTCTCTTCATCAGTTATCATTACATATCATTACACCTTGTCATTGTGTGTGGTCTGTATAGCAGAAAGTCAGCTCTTACAGTACATGTATATGCACTTGGTGATGCTGTATAGCTCACAACAATAGCCTTGGTCTTGGCCACAATTACCATTCTGCTACTAGGCCCATCACAGAGTTGGATTTGTCACCCTTTGTTGTGGGTTTTACAGTAGCAGTAAAAGAGATGGATTGCAGCACGCAGCTCTACAGTATGGTCTGCCCTAAAGGGCCCATAGGTTTCACATCTGTGCCAGACAGTACCAGCAGTGTTTGTGTGTGTGTGTGTGTGTGTGTGTGTGTGTGTGTGTGTGTGTGTGTGTGTGTGTGTGTGTGTGTGTGTGTGCGTGCGTGCGTGTGTGTGTATTAGGAAACACAAAACTGCAGGGTATTAGTTCATATACGTCATCTTCCCCTTGCAGGTGAACACAGAGGTTGGTGTCCCTCCCCCTAACAACCTGATGGCAGTGTCATAGCGGTTTTGGATTCCTCGTCATAGTTTATAATTCATGGCATACCTTCACATTTTACTGTACAGAGGTTCTTTGCTCTGAAGATGACATGCTTATGTATGGTGAAGCACCCATGAGCATGCAGTATTTGGCACTGAAAGTGCTGCTTGTATAACTAAGGTTAGCCTGAACAGACAGACACAGTCACAAACTCACACTGACACATACACACACACACACACACACACACACACACACACACACACACACACACACACACACACACACACACACACACACACACACACACACACACACACCATCATTAACCTTGATCTATGCTTGTGAACACATAACTGCTTTGTTTTAGCCACATGCCCTTTGAATGAGCATGACATGCATCAGTTATGCTATGTCTAGACAACCTTACCTATTACCTCTTTGGCTGCATTTACCTTTCTGGAGTTATGGTCCCTCCCAGACATGGTATAGACATACCCAGTGGCTCAATTATCATTTGATTGAGCACACAGTGAATTAGGGTTATACTGCATATCTTCGGGTGAGCATACTGTCATGCACCTCTGGGTGCATATAGGCAGGGGAAGTGTAATGTGAAGTGGGCACGTAAATGCACATTGATGTGTGGGTCTGTTGGTATGCTGTGTTGTATGCCTTCTCTGCCTTTATTGCTGGTATCCTCATTTGTGCAAGAAACCATGACCATTCAGGGTACACTGACTGCATCTGGTACCACATACAGTATGGCTTGATTTCAATGTGAAAGGTGTTCTATAGTGTGCATCTCAACCAGATAGTGACATTGTGAGTACTGTTTAGATGCTTGACACCATAAAAGTGAAATAAAAATGTGCTTTCTGCACCAACATATTAACTTTGAAATCTATGCCTGGTATAGTATGGTGGCATATCATCCATATTGGGTACCTGTGTGTGTGTGTGTGTGTGTGTGTGTGTGTGTGTGTGTGTGTGTGGTTATACTAGTGATGTTGTGAAAGACTCCACTTTGCCAATAACTTCCTGACCTTCATTTTAGCCATGTAAATTATATTCTTAGTATGAACAAACATGTGCTCTAGGAACTGTTGAAAGAGTTTGCTTGTATACACCCATGATACACTCATGATGTCCATTGCTGACTGCTGGAATTTGCCTATGGCTTCTCTCATGAATCTCCTTTGCAGCAGTATGGGATGTCCACTCATGGCATGTGCAGCCATATCCTGACATATGTTGCACAGTCTGTCCAGTATGAGCAATCCACTCAGCATCTGCTGCCCTGTTCCTTTATGGTTATCGTGTTGTAGTGCAGACAGATACAATACTGGCACTGCCTAACTTGCTATCACTGCAATAGGGGAGCTGTTGGCACATGTTATGTGGCTGATGTTCTCATCCTTGTGATTATAAAGGAGACTTGGTTTATCTTACTCTAATCTTTAGTCAAGATAAAAGCACAGCATTTTTTGTTTCATTTTTTTCTGATTTTTTTGTATCCTAGGCATGCTTTCTAAGATCTCTAAATCAGGCCTATCTTGTATGTATGCAGTGGAGCTGTAACACACTCAAATATATGGCATTTCCAAAGCAAACTTTGTCCCTAGTCATGTTATTGAATTGTGTAGACACTTTGACCCCGGCTTTTTTTGCATAGCAATACTCCCCACTGTGGCCCCTATCTCCAAGTCCTAGCCATATAAAATTTCTCTTGCTGCTGAAATTAATGTGAGAATTCACTGCAATCTCAGAAAGTAGCTACCTTTACCCTTTCTTCAAGTGCAGGTTATCAGCACGTTATGATGGAAGCATGCCATTCACAACAACTAAATTAAAATGTGGCACTCACTCGTTCTAGATTAATCAAAATTATATTCACAGGGAGATGGTGTTTAATGCAAATACTGCCTTATATGTAGCACAGAAAGCATGCCAGTATTGAGTATTCCTACTTTTGTGGAAAGTGAGAATATGAGGGATGAATGGGTGTTAAACTTTATTTCATTGTTATTGTTTTATATTTTTCAACACCAGTTATTATTTAGGAACTTCAGTCTAATGTAGTTGATAAGTACTTCATATATTTGTAAATCATTTCTGTGAATAAAACACATCCTTGGGAACCAAACTTTAAAAAAAGTGTGAAAAGTGCATTTTACTTCTATTTCTGTTTGAACTATACCTGATGCATTTGATGCATTTTAAAAGATACCTCAGTACAAACCTTTCCTGAAACAACTGATATTCCCCAAGTACTCAGGTTCTTTAATGTCTCTAAATATTGCGAATTAATGTATGCGTATGTGAATGCGGTTGTGAATGTTTGACAAAAGCTGTTGAAATATATATATTTAATTACATTTTACTGTTCTTGGGTAACAAAGTAACAACATGGAAAATGATTGATTGGATTGCCAAAAATGTTATAGTAAGCTCTAAGTATATCTGAAAAAACATGCCCTCAATAATCAGTACTAAATTGTCACATTTTGTGACAACAAAAAGGATGCTTTTGAGGACTTTGTTTTTCAAAACTTTGTTTCTGAGCAGATGTTCAGAATACTTTCATTACAAGTGAAGCATTAAATGTATAAAAGGGACACAAAATGCATTTTGTATAATGGTTACTCCTAAAGAAGTCTGCCATAAGTATAGGATAGTCTGTATACTTTATAAACAGCCTTTTTAAACACGTCTCTTAGATATCATTAATGCAATCCAAAGTACGTAATATTAAATCTTATAGGTAAAGGTCATCCTTCTGTGAGGTTCAGACAATAGTCATCTCCCTCTCTTGTTTATTTTGTTGGGAACGTTATGTAAGCTTCATAGGATCATTTATTAGCCTCTGAAGTTACATTAAGAATAGACTACAGAAGGAGAAGGAATGAATGCTTTAAGAAATTCACAGGGCTGAAACTAAATATAAGGTTATGGTAAACATAAAATATAAAAAGTCTATAAGAAATCAAATTATATATAATGAAGTTTAAAAATAACTATATTAAGAGAATTAATGTATTTATCTTGGAACTTTTAGCTGATGTACACAGACAGGAAAAGCAAAAAATAAAATAATCAGTATTGATAATCCATAATGATCTACAAAAGTAACCTCATATTTGGTGTGGATTTCTTAATTTTTGAAGCTTTCTAAATGCAGAAATGACACACATGAGGAAATGGTGTGTGGGTGCACAGAAAAATTAATGATAACAGTTTAAAAGACTTTTTTGAGGCTAAAAATGCAGAAGTATTTTCAGAGGTTACAGACAGTCATAAGAATTTTATCCTGAAAAAGACGAGGTTTAACAGAAACAGAGGTGTGTTTTAGCAAGAACAGCAGATACAATTTTCATTTCAAAAAGTGCAATTCTTTTAAGTTCGGAAATTCATTCAAATCGCATTATGCTGACTGAAACTCAAGAAAAGTACCATTCTTAACAACCAAAGAAAACTATAAAAAACACATATGCTGCATGAAAGCTTCACTTCATTTCATAGCATCATGAAACTGCAGTCCAAAAGGTCAGTAAAAAGAAGAAGCAGAAAACATCACAGCAGAAGATGTATGCATTATTTATTTTATTTATGTGTATCCACTTGATTACCAGGAAAGTCTGACCGGGTAGGAACCATTTTTCAATGGAGGCCCGAGGAGAAAAGCTCCAAAGTATTACAAAACATTTGAGAACAAAAATGTTACAATCTTCAAAACCAATACAAAAATATCTACAGTTTAAATAATTATACCAAATTAGACATAATATGAAAGCATTGGCTAAGAAGAGCTACAAGTTTATACAACAATGATTTAATATTTAGAGAAATTTTAGTCAGTTTATAGAGAAATTAAAGGTAAGTTAGTATAATACAAACATGAATGAGAGAATAAGCAGCCTTATGGTATATTTAGGGAGAACATCATGTGAGAGAAATTGATAGAAGTAAGGAAGTGAGTGAGAAAGGAATAGTAAGAAGGGTTAGGATATCAATAGGTACTTGTTCAGTTTTAAACCAAAGGGCAAAAAGGACTCACAGACAAATCATTCAGTAAAAACTAAAAGAAAAACCCAGCCAAGGTAGAGTTTTCACTGTGTGATACTTTAAACCTCCTGTAGTGGAGGCCCATAACATATATACAAATAACCCATTAAGGGTTTTAGCTATATGGAGTCTGAATATCCACAACTTTTTTTTTACTTTTTAAGTCCTTGTAGTTATATTCAGGCAAATAAAGCCAACCCTACTATTGAAGTAGATGTTTTAGTGTAATTCTTAACTTCATCAACAATGCAAAATAGATAGTTTAGCTATACTTCAAAACCACAGGGTCTTTCAACCTAGCTGATGCCCAAAAAAATTAAGAGGCTTGCAAGATATCCCAACTAATATCTAAACCAAAAGGTAGAAAAGACACACAGACAAACCGTTCAGTAAAAATGTAAGAAAAATCCCAGCCAAGCTGGAGTTTTCACTGTGTGATACCTTAAACCTCCTGTAGTAGAGGCACATGGGATATATGCAAATGGGTTTACCTTTAATACTGCGAATTGCAAAAGTGTGAGCATTGAAAATGTTGACTCAGATATGCGAAAAATAACAGCGAATTTTAAAAAATATCGAAAAAGAAATGGTGGAAAATCTTTTCGCTTTTTTTCACCCTTTTTCAATTTACAAACACCACCAGCATGTCACTGTGTTCAGCATCAAGCCAAACACATAACAGCAAACACTGGAAGTGATTCCTTTCATGAACGTGCCACATTAAAGTCCCTTATTCACTGTAAGCAATGTGCAATGTACAGCTTCCTGAATTGTATTCTGTGTCCCTTATCCCCCGGAAAGTGATGTACTCCACAAATAGCAAGTGCAAGGATACCTAAAGTCATGAGAATGAGCAGTATTTTGCCACTAATTTAACAAATCCTCTAGAAGTGAATTCAAAACATTTCACCAGTAAACTTGCAAATACTGCCTCTTTGTCCAATAGTCTCCTATGTTTTGGTGATGAAGGCAGACACAACAGCAGTCTACATCTCAAATTATCAACATGATTCTGCTCAAATTGAACAGCCTGTAAAATGTCAAGCATATAAAGGGTTTTCTTAGCCAACAAACTATGTAGCCATCTGTGCCAACCCTCAACAGCATTCTGGCTATGATTGTAGCCCATACCACATGTGTCATACTGATTCCAAAATGTGCAATCAAATAAAGGAGGCACTCTTTCACTTGTATTTCCCCTCATACCATATCTCCTTGGCCTGCCATATATATATATATATATATATATATATATATATATATATATATATATATATGTTTCCTTAAAGAAGGTACACAAAGTCTTACCCTCCTCTGGCATGTTAGCTTCTATTTCAAGGAATGTATTACATTTGTCCTCAGGGTCAACAAACGTTAATGCAGGTATCTCCTTGCACAGCATTGCAAAGGATATACTGCCTCCAAAGTGTCCTGCCAAATGTAAGTGTTGTATATTTCTCCAAACAATTTGGCACAAGGGGAACCAGCAACCTTTGGTTAATGTACTAGGGAGATGTCTCTGAATAGAATTCACTGCAGCCCTTTCGAAATCTGTCAACACCATATTGGGAAGTAGTCAAAATTCATTTTCAGTGCACAATTGCAAAACTATGCTCCAAAACGCATCATAAGACCTTTCACTTTTGCTGGGCATTATCCCATACACAACAGATACCACCTTTCTGTTCACTGCACCAGCCAGTGTGCAATGTAAAGTGTAAACTTGTCTACATTCAGTAGTACTAATAGGGAAGGTCCCATCCGCCATTAGGTATTCAGATTCACAAAGCATATTCAAATTACCCCTGGTGGTTATAACAACAACATTGGTATCACCTTTGTTATCAGCACTATGTTTGATAATGAAGGAGCTATTCTTTAAAAGTAGCATGTCAGCACTCAGTTCCCTGAGATTACGGAAGCCGTTGCACTTATATTATTTCTTCCTGTACCTCTGTCTCCAATGGTCTACTTAAGGCTACTAGTATTCGATAACTCATTGCCAACTTCACTTGATGTACCGGCTAGGACTTCTACAACTGTTTTGCATGGGTCCTCCACAGATTGCTCAGCACAATGTTTCAACAGTTCTTTTACTCTCATGACCTCTTCTTGCACTACATCTGGGGCATGGTAATGTGGCATGCTCTTCATCAGCCTATAGCCATGCACATCAGTTTCAGTAACACATCTACCCATACACCATTCTTTGTTCTTCCTTGTACAACACCAATACTGCTTGACCTGAGCAGCCTTTTCTTGGTAATACTGATACCCGTCAACTAGCAATAATCACTGTCCCTTCTGTGTCCTACTTGTGCTGTATACTGCATTCACTTTGCCTGGTACATAGTCCTGCAAAGTTCCTTCCTCAGCCTGTAACACATGCAGTACATATTCACTGCTACAATGTCTTGCACCATAATAACAGAACATATGATACACTTTACACAACTTGTTATGCCAAGTCAACATTTGTACAGTTTATACAATGTCTTATGCAAAGTCAACATTTTGTAGAGTTTATACCACTTCTTATGCCAAGAGAAATGTTAGCCTGTTATGGTATGGCTATCTGGAATAACAATTCAATATCACTACATAAATTTTGCAGCTATATTGCTCAGGATAGTAATGAAAGATTACATATGTTTGCAACAATAGTCCTGCTTTATGCTGACTCTTTTTACTTGCTTTTTAACATACACTGTAAATTTTTTTACCTCCATAGTCTTCAGATCGTCTGCTTAAATTATATATCCAAAACAACAGAACGCCACTACAAACGTGCAGATCAAACTCTGCTTGGACCAGAAAAGGTTTTACAGGATGCTGGTATTACTTTATGACATATGCGACACAGCTTAAGGTTGTATTGCATGTGCGCGATTGCTAAATGTGCAAATTGATTTGTACATTCGTCCTTAAAATATTCGCACTTATAGGAGTCGAAGATCTGCTATCTTAGAAATGGTATTTCGACCTTTATGAAGTCACCCAATTGGGATTCGTGGTATTAAAGGTAAACCATAGAAATGATCCCTTAAGGACATCAAGTGTTTCAGCCACATGGTTTCTGAATGTCCATGACTTTCTTTTTAAGTCTTTGTTGTTACATTTAGGGCAATAAAACAAAACATGCGTGTTTTGGCCTTTTCATTGACTTTGTCAGCACAGCATAAGTAGATAGTTTGGCTATACTTCAGAAACACAGGGTCTTTAAACTTATCAGATGCCCATAAAAATTAAGATGCCTGTAAAATATTCCAAATGATATCACCAAAGGTTAATTTAGGGATATAGTTTACATGGTGTTTAAATTTTGGTTGAAAGTAGAGTCATAATCACATCCATGAGCTGTTGCCCAGTCTTGTTCAGGGATATTACTAAAGCAGCTCAAAGTCTGCTTCATTTAGGGGGTTACTTTCTATATAGTAGTATTTCTTCTCTTAAAAAAAAAAAAAAAAAAAAAAAGTAAAGTGCCAGGTGAGTTGAAACATCAGCCATTAACTAACAAAATTAAGATTGGTTTGCAAGCTAAATGTATGTTATTGTTTATTTGTTAACTAAGAAAGTAAGTTGTAATTTTTCAGACAAAAAAATGCAAGCATATATGGAGCTTAGAGAAGATAGTCAGTGTGCAACATATTTATTTTTAAGTCAGAGAGGGGGCAAACCGGACTTCTCAGAGAAAACCTAAACAGGAGAACATTCATGCAAAACCTACATAGGGAACAAAGGGAAAAATCAAATCTCAGGACGGTACCACAGATCCTTGAGCTGGGATGCACAGATTTTAATTACTAAGCCTAACTGCTTCTTACTGTTTAATAAGTCATAAAAATCTGCTCATTGTGATCACAAAACTATATAGAACTAAGTACAAGCACTGTATTTGGAAAAAGCAAATTCCACACAAATCAGACTAAAAGTGTTCTAGCTTATTTGAATTAAAATGAACTCACTAATGTTGGTGCTAAAACAGCAAAAAGTACTGAATCCCATGAATATCACAGTAAATAAATCCTTGGCCAATACCAGTGAGCAAGTAAAAGCCGTATATGAGTCAATACCTGCTGTTACATTGCAGAATAGGAAAATTTGCTTTTGATGTAAAAGCAAAATATCAGGAGTAAAAAACAACATGTTTTATCAAACAGCAATTTAATCATCTCAGACCTACAGTAAATCATCAATATTGCTGAAAATAGGTTTAGTAGCAATTGCCCTCCTACCAGTAATGCTTTTGCTAACCATCAGCATCCCTCCAAAATATAAAAAGAGATCTGTAATTAAGATTTTGTGTGGGGAGTATTTTGTATATATTTATTGATATTTTAGTATTGTGTATGGTATTTGCAGTGATTTTATGTTTTATAATGACCACTATAATCTTAATATTTTTGTGAATCATTGCTCATAGTATATTTGTGTTGGATATTACTTCAGATTTCTAATATAGTTTACTTAGATTTCCTTACTTTACTTGCTGTGTTTATCTTATATTCCTGTTCAGTCTATATCTGCACTGAAAATTGCATAACATTTGCAATATATTTAAATAAGACATATTTATTGCAATTATTGGAGTTTATTGCGGTGGTGGTGCTGCGGTAGCATTGTCGCCTCACAGTATGATGTTGTCCTGTTCGATTCTCAGCTAAAGCATCTTCTGTGTGGAGACATGCATGAATGGGCGTACCTTCGTTGAAGGTTGTGCGTCAGAGCTGGCAACTCGGTACGTAAAAATCTACTGCCTATAATTAGCGGCCCTGAGTTCTGCTGTGGTGACCCCTAACCGGGAAAAGCCGAAAGATACAACAACATTGCATGCCTGCACTATTACTTCATATTTATATTTCATTTAGATGCTATTATTTTTATGATTACACTTCCCTTATATTTACATACATTATTTAAGCACTGAAATAAATTTGAATTTAGAGTAACTCTAGCTTTGAGTTTAAACTCAGATATGAATATAACTTGTATCACAGCGTATTTAATTCTAAGCAGCTCTGTTTATATTTTCTAGTTAATTCTTGATCTTTGTTTAACTGTACAACTGAATCTATAATTTGAGGCACTAAAGCTTGATCTATGACAGACTGAGCCAAGTGTCACAATTTTAAATGTTTGTGATGAGCCCTGCTAAATACAACAAATGACCCAAATATTGACATTCACCAAATCAGCCACAAAAGGTCAAATTTTCAAACCTTGAAATGCTACTATGCATGTACTGAGCAAAAGTCTTGGTATATGCAAAACTAAAGTTTAAAAAATAGTATCAAACATATTTTTGCTGTGGGAGGCAAGCCTCCTTGCACCTTGCATGTATGTGGCTACACTGACCACACCTCCTGCTAATTATATATACTAACTCCTAGATTGCACAATGTTGGGGAAAGGTCATAGCTACCAGACCCAAGAATTGTCTCACACACTTGTTGACCATAATGCTTAGCTGACTAGAATTTGGGCATGAAGCCTAATAAACAAAAATGAACAGTAGAGTCATTATAGTGTCAAATCACAGTACTGTGATGCTTCTTCTCAACTTCATAATTTTATGACAAAATACCAAACCTAGCACCCAAAAGTATAAACATTTTTTCTGTTCTGTGTCTGATTTCTTCCATTGTTCTAAACTCATCAAATGCATCAATTACCACATTGATGGTAGTTCACTGAATGTAGAAGGTGTTATAAGAGATCTGGGAACACAGGTTGACAGCAACCTCTCTTTTGATCACCACATTTTCATTATGGTCAGAAAGTCCTTCTATGTGGCACATCTCATTACTAAGGGTTTTGAATCCAGGAAGAAAGAGGTCATTGTCTCCCTCTCCTCTTCCCTCATTAGGCCAATCATCGAGTACAATGCCCCATCTGGCATGTATCTCACTAGACACCTGCAACAACTGGAGAGGCTGCAAAAGTACCTCACAAAGAGGATCCTTAAGAGCCTTAAACATTTGTCCTATATGGACAGACTCAAAAAACTCCAACTATTCTCTGTCTCATATCACCTACTTATAGGCAATCTCTGCTTCACTTATAAAGCCATGTCTGACCCAGCACTGTTAGAAATGTTACATCTAAAGAAATCCCAATCCCTCCACACCACATGCTCCAGAGACCTCAAACCTCAATACCACAATCAACAGAACATACTGGAAGGAGAAGTTCATAACCCAGGGACTGCCCATACTATGGAATAGACCTCCCAGACATGTCAAGCAGAGTACCTCGCTGACCCTCTTCAAGAGAAATCTTGATGAGTGGATGGGAAAAACTCCAGTGGCTCTACTCGACAGAGGCACTGGGAACTAAGGTTGGGTGGCACAATGCCAGAGTAATTTTATGGCTAGGCTAGTAATGGCCCCAGGGCCATTAGCCTAGTACACACCTATGAACCTCTGAACCTATGAACAACTCCAATCAAAAAATAAGATTATCAGTATAGTGCTTATTACAGAGAATGTAAGATGTTCAGTGTGTACATTCCAGATAATGAAATGCAAAGTAAAAAGTTACTTCTCTAGACCAGAGAGAGAAGTACTACAATGTCAAAATAGTGTTTTTCCAAATTGTTTTAGAATACTGGGTCTATTTGTCTGTTAATATAAAGTGCAGTATAGAAATGCCAGAACTACACATGGACCATCCCATGTCACAGCTCTATTGTAGAAAATACAGAAACAGACAGCACTGAACCAGTGTTTTATTTGATTAAAAACCTCCAGTGAGAAAAGTACCAAAACAACAAATGCTGCATTCTGGAATAAGTTTAAGCACACACACAAGCTCACACACACACACACACACACACACACACACACACACACACACACACACACACACACACACACACACACACACACACACACACAGATAAACACACATATCCACACAAACACTGATGTGCACACACATACACATATGCAGAGCTACAGTCATTTAGACATATTCACTATTATGTAGCCATTTCTGAAAGTAAAGTATGTGTAGAATTTCTCTCTAAATAAATTAGGAAAGAGGCTGCTTTTCAAAATAGCACTGGGAAGCAAATTAAATTATATAGAGGCTATTTTTAAAGTGCAACAATGCCCTCCCTGGAAGGGTATTATAGGGAAATAATGGACCTTCCAGTGCTGTGGAGACCATCTGCCTACAATTTTGGGCCTCATGATGCCCATTGGAAGTGTCATCTTTCTTTATAATTCCCACTGTGTGTATATAATATATATATTGTAAAGGATGTAAGTTATGTAGGTTTATTTACCCTGAAAGCAAATATACCTTCAGCTATCTGAATTTTGTGTTTGAACCCAAAGGCAGATACAACTGTAAAAGTGTAGGCTTAGTATACCTGGTTGTGTGTTGTTCTTGCTACAATTTTTATATAGGTAAGATGACCAGGACAATAGGGTGCCATTTGGGTGAACATCTTAGGACCATAAAAAATAAGGACTTTAATAATGTTCTAGCAAGACATAGTGTGAATTGTGAGTCTTTTCACAAATGTTACTTTTTAGTTTTACAAGTTAATTCAAATTGCTTCATTGAGCAGTTTAATATTTTTTTTAGAAATGTTGGAACTTAAATAGCAGGTTTTTTTACATGCTGATGTTTATCCCAGATTAAATGAGACTATTTCTATTAAGAGTCTGCTTAAATATGAATGCATCTAAAAAGTTTTTAGAAAAGTTTATTTGTAACTAGGTCACTCATACTTAAGGTTTTTGTATCTAACATTGAATTTATGTGATCAATTCTTTTGGTAAATTGAATAATTGGATGGTGTGTCACTCAATTTGCATTTTTAAGGTGTGTTATGTTTTGAATGTTTTATTCTGATGAAGTTCTGGAAGTAAAGGAACAAAAGCACTAAACTGACTCCTGGGTGTTTTTTCTAACACTTGGAATGGTGGTTTTGGATGGTTTTGCTTTTTTCACCAGTTCTTCCGTTTCTCAGTTTTTGTGAAAGTTAGAGTACCATTTCTTCAGTGGTAATTGCAAAGCTTGTCAAACTATTTGGAGATTTACTCACAAAAAATAACAAGTGAGGGAGTTCAGACAAGGTTTTCTGCTGGAAATGATGCATTGCCCTGAGAGGTAAATGTGTAGAGAAAACTGCAGTCATTCAAGCATAAAAAAAGAGCAATTAGGACTGATTAATATTGGTTGTGATTTACAGTATGTATTTTGAACTTGCATGTGGAAAGAAAATATCACATCTCCTTCTCTGGAATAATACCAAAAAGAAATTAAGAAGGTAGGGGATGAAAGCTCATTTGTCATAATAAGCATGCAGAAAAGTGAGTTGCATTATTTCACAGGAAAATGGTGAGTAAAATATATTTTATTGGGAATTTTAGTGAGGGTGATGCAATAAGTTTTGAATGTCATGGCAGGTGAAGCTGGACCTGAAGTCAACATTACAATTATTCAGGCAAAATCAGAACTAAGAATAATAGTACATCCTTCATGTTTCCATGTAGATTTTGATTTGCACATGTCCAGTGGTGACAGAAGACCTTATTTTCAAAGTAAGCTATTGTATGGCCTGAAATGGAAATTTGTACTGACAGGTTGACATTGATTGGGAAAATTCAACAGAACTGTGTTTTGCCCTGGATGTCTGTAGAAAGTATGCAAGAGTACAAGAGTTTGGAATGTCCTCTGCAATAAGAAACTGGAAACATAAGCATATAACCTTAGTGAAATGTTCCTCTATTTGAACATTTTTGCTCTTTTGGCCAATTTGGAGATAAAATTCAAAATAAACACATGGTAAGGCTTCTCACAATCAAAGTGTATGAAGAACTCTGAATTCTTTGAATAACAGGTCAGATTCTGCATGGTTAGACAAAATTGACCATCATTATAGTTCAATAATCCATGAAAGAAGGGTATGCAAAACAGAAAATATATTTGATTATTTAAGCATTTAATTTGCAATTTCATGTCTTGTGGCTGTTAGACTAGGAAGAAGTAGAAATCAACTGTCACTTACTCTGCAAGATATGTGAGATTGGAGATAAACTCTGATTGCATTAACAACTATTTGATAGGCAGATAGTGCCAAAAGATCACAACGGGAAGTACTGGACTATCTGAACTGCTTTTTACTCTCAAAGGCCACATTTGCTGATCATAGTGGGGTGGCAGATGATGGAAAGTACAGTTGTGTACTCTTACCATAAATGTAGATGTTCGAATGTGTTCACTGTTGCAGTCATGACTGTTGGGTTCTTCCTGCCAGCAGCAGCCCCCAATCGGCCAGAGTCCCAAAGTCTGGATCGGGCATCAGCTGAGGTCGCTTTTATCCTGACGTCAATGCCCCAGAAGATATAAAGACCTCAGCTGACACCATTTCCCCAGTTTTTCTTGCCCCAGATGTCAGGTGCCCAGAAAGAAAAGGCTAAAAAGAAACCATGCCCAAAACCTCATCAGCCAAAATACCTTATAACAGATAATACTCAAAGAAAAAACAAAAGAGGGGGTAGGAGGGAGGGTAACCCAGACTGCAACAGTGAACACACTCGAACATCTACATTTATGGTAAGAGTACACAACTGTACTATGTCCTTCGTGGTTCACTGTTGCAGTCATGACTGTAGGGTTGAGTCCCAAAGCTAAGAAAGGGTGGCTGGAGGAGAAACAGAGGGAGCGGTCACAAAACCTTGCAAAACCACAGAAGCAAAACCAGCCCTGGATTTAGAATAGAGAGGGAGGTTGTAATGCTTAGAAAAAGTATGTACAGAACTCCAAGTAGCAGCCTCCAAAATATCCTTGGTAGGAACCCCACAAAGAAAAGCTGCTGAAGTAGCAGTAGCCCAGGTAGAATGAGTCCTAACATTAACATGAACTGGATTGCCATGATAAGAGTAACAGAACTTGATGCAATGGGCAATCCGCTTGGAAATAGTTTGCTTAGTGATTGCTTTCCCTTGAACAGTAGGAGCATAAGCGACAAACAACTGGTCAGATTTCCGGAATATCTTGGTCCTGTCCAGGTATAAATGAAGCTGCTTGTGCACGTCTAAAGAGTGCAAAAGACTTTCTTCCTCACTTTGAGGATTAGGATAAAAGGTAGGCAAATGAATAGACTGATTCAAGGCCACTGCTGAAACCACCTTGGGCATAAAGGTGGGATTAGTCCGTAGAGATACCCTGTCCTGATGAAAAATAAGGAAAGGTTCCACAGCCATGAGTGCTTGCAATTCCGAAATTCTTCTAGTAGAGGTTATAGCTAAAAGAAAAGCAGTTTTCCAAGACAAAAATGTCATATCCGTAAAAGCTGCAGGTTCAAAAGGAGACAAGGTTAATTTCTCCAAAACATAGTTAAGATCCCAAGCAGCCCTCATAGGGGGCCGAATATTCTTAGCCCCTCTAAGAAATTGTTTAAGTAATGGATGAGAAAAAATCGGAGGATCCGTATCGTAATGTGCAGAAATAGCAGAAACATGAAGCTTAACAGACGAAAAAGATAGGCCCATATGTAACAACATTGTCAGATACTATAAAATAAGAGGAATGTTCGGAACAGCAGAATCACCACCCTGGAATTGATTCCAGGAGCAAAATCTTTTCCATTTACCCACATAAGATTTTCTAGTGCTGGGCCATCTAGCTTCAAGGATTACATCCATTACCTGTTTGGAAAGGGTAGAGGTGTTTACAGACCCTGGATCTGCCAGGCAGCTAGAGTCAGAGTTTTGACATGAATGTGCAGTATCCGGCCGTCCCGTTGAGACAGTAGATGAGGGATTTGAGGCAGAATCCAGGGAGGCTCCTGAACCAGGTTCATCAGACTGGAATACCAGAATTGTCGAGGCTAATTGGGAGCCAGTAAAATCATTTGCGGTCTGTCCTGTTTTACCTTCAGAAGTACCCGAGGTAGAAGAGGAAAAGGAGGAAAAGCATATACTGAGAGATGTTTCCAACTGAATGAGTGGGCATCCACTTTCCACGCTAGTTTGTGGTAGGTCCTTGTGCAGAATGTTGGAAGTTGATGATTCTGAGGGGATGCAAAGAGATCTATGTCCGGGCATCCCCACGCTTTTATAATCATCCTGAATATCCGAACATCCATTCGTGTAGATCCGAAATGTGTCTGCTCAATGTGTCTGCCAGAGTGTTGTCTTTTCCTGGCAGGAATTGTGCTTGTAAGTCGACACTGCAGGTCAGAGCAGTGTACCATAGAGTCATGGCTAATCTGCACAGGGGCTAATAGTGAGAGCCCCCCTGCCTGTTTATGTACCACATCACTGTAGTGTTGTCTGTCTGTATCAACAATTGTTCTGGCAGAAGCAGGTCCCTGAAGGCTATCAGGGCATTCTGTACAGCTAGCATCAACTTCAAATTTATGTGCAGGTGTGTTTGCTCCTTTGTCCAAACACCCTGAAGACATCTCCCATGCATGTGGACTCCCCAGGCATAATCTGAAGCATCCGTTGTCAGAACTCGGTTGGTCGGAGGAGGACAAAAAGGCTTCCCCTTGTTCTGTAGACAGGCTTCATCCCACCAAAGAAACTCTTGCTGGAGACAAGGCAAAATTGTGATCACTGTTTCCAAACTGTGGTAATGCTGAGGCTAAACACTCTTGAGGTACCACTGCAGTTTCCTCATATGCAGTCTTGCATATGGTATTAGTAGAATGCATGAAGCCATGTAACCCAAAGCCTGCAGAATTTTTCTTGCAGTCAGCTGTTTCATTGAAGCCAGGTGTCGGAAAGAAGAAGCCAGTTGCACTTTTTTGTCAGGTGTCAAGGAAGCCATCTGGGTTGTAGTACTCAGAAGAGCACCCAGGAAAGTAATTTGTTGTGTGGGTACCAGATTTGATTTCTTTAGATTCACTGTGAAACTGAGGTACTGAAGAAGATGCTGCACAAAAGCTAGATGGCGAAGTAGAGTGTCTTTGTCGTCCGCTTGAATAAGACAGTCATCCAGATAAGGGTATATTTGAATCCTCTTCTGTCTGCAAAGCACCATTACTGGTGCCAGGCACTTTGTAAAGACCATGGGTGCAGTAGATAAGCCAAAGGGCAGCACAGAGAACTGGTAATGTGTCAAGCCCGCTTTGAAACGCAGATACCTTCTGCACTCTTGCCTTGTAGGAATATGCAGGTAAGCTTCTTTTAAGTCCAAAGTCACCATCCAAGCGTTCTTGCCCAACATAGGCAGCAGCTGCTGCAGAGTGAGTATCTTGAATTTTGGTATATCTAGGAAGGTGTTTAGTACAGAAAGGTCCAGGATTGGTCTCCACGAATTTTCCTTCCTGGGAACCAGGAAAAATCTGGAATAAAAACCTTGCCCTATTTCTAAATTTGGTACCAATTCTATGGCCCTTATAGCTAGGAGGGACTGAACCTGCCGTTGCGCCTCTGCCCACTGATGATTTGGCAGATCTGGCCAACCGTTCAGTTTTGGCAAGGTATGGAAATGAAATCTGTAACCTCTTGAGACTATGTCCAGAACCCATTTGTCCCGGGTTATGTGGCTCCAATTTTGATAAAAAAGAGAAATCCTTCCTCCCAAAGGTGCTTACAGGAGAGGAGCCCCTGGAACTAGAAAGGGAGAGTCATAAAGACTGTTTTTGGTAGGGTTGAGACTTATCTTCACCTCCCTTGGGAGAGGGGACACTCCACTGCCTATTCCTAAAATAGGTCTGTGCCTGTTCCCTACCTCTGGAACACCTGAATCTGCCTCTCTGACACCTGTCCGAGCCCGGAAAGGATGAAGGTTTAGCTGGCCAGTGTCTGCTAAATCTAGGAGGTTGCACCTGTAGAAAATCCTTAACCGTCTGCATAGATTTGGCTTTGTCCTCCATTTTCTTTAATACCTCTTCAGCATTGGACCCAAATAGAACATCATGCTGCAAAGGGGCATCCAAACGTTTGGCTTTAACCTGATCCAGCAAGCTTTGTTCCTTTAACCAAGCATGTCTTCTAATAACTGTGCCAGTTGTTGCAGCCCTACAAGAAGCTTCCAAAGAATCAAAACAACAATGCAGGGTATGTTTACCCACCTGTTCAATAGCATGCAATAAATCCTGTAACTCCTGATTATCTGCACCAATAGAAACAGCTGACATCTTTTGTTTAAATACAGACAAAAGGTATTGCTGATACTTCAGCATATGAAATTGACAGTTCAAAGCCCTAATAGACAATGTAGCAGAAGTATAAACTTTTTTTACCCCATCGCTCAAAAGCCCTGGACTCGCGGTCAGAGGGAATAGGATTTTTAGCAGAGGCCGCTTTAACAGCCTTAGGACCCTGAGAAATTGTTTCCAGATCAGGTAAAAGATTCTTAAAAAGAAACTTGTGAGAATCTGGAACCCTATAATATCTATCCGGCTTGACCGGAGCAGTGGGAAAAGAATCAGGAGAGAGAGAAGCTTCTGAAAAAACATCATCTACAATGTCCAATACAGGGGGAATAGCCAAAGGCCTATGCTGTGGGAGAAGAAGAAAATCCCTAAGCCTTTTCTTGGATTCAGAAAAGTCCTGCCCTTCTCAGTGAAAATGCACCTTCATATCATGCAAAGTTTCACCAAAAGAATAATCCAGAGGAGGAGAGGCTGAAGGAAAGGAATCTTCAGCATCAGAATCCTCATAAGGAGGAAAAGAATAATCCTGCTCAAGGGAAGAAGCAGAAGAAACAGAAATTTGGTCTGAAGAATCATAATCGGACTGTAATCTAGGCTTCTTGTCAGGAGGAGGATGTGAACCCCTGATCATAGTTAAGAGATCTTCAGCCATCCTAAGCATCTGCCTCTGAGGCCTAGGACCCTGATCAAAAGGCGCCTGTGCTTGCCATTTCACTTTAGCTGGGGCCTTAGACTTTGTCTTTGAATGTAAAACTGAATCCACATTTACAGGAAGCTGCGAAGGCCTGAGAACTCCCTCAGAAGCCAGTACCTGCCTACCGGCTCCGGACCCAACTGAGGGAGCAGTATCTGAAGGTCCAGTCCTTGGCAATTCTGAAGACCCCATCAGCTCCACACCAGAGTTGGTACAGGCAATTTGTTCAAAAGAGGCGGACGACAGGGGCTGCAAAGGCACCTCACTGACGACTGACGAGCCAGCAACTGGCAGTAACTGAATAACATCCTTTGCTGTGGACCTCGGAGGCCTGTCTGCATCCTTGAGCCTCTTACACACCCCAGAAGCTGGAAAAGAATCCAAAGACATGTTATAATTAAACCTTTTTCCAAAATAGTAAAAGGCAAAGTTATATCTATGCCTAATAGTACGCTGATTAAATCTAGCACAAAACGCACAATTAGCAACGTCGTGGTCAGGACCCAGGCAGGGAATAAAGTAAGAGTGAAAATCCCTATGAGGTATTTGCTTCCCACAAGAAATACAATTATTAACTTTTTCTGACATCTGACTGGAGCAAGAAAAGGACCTCCCCAACGGGGTACTTATCTTATAAAACAAAAATCCTGGGATTAAATCCAAAAACAAACAGGAACAGGCCGACCAGCATCAGTGAACTGCAAAGGGCACTGCACGGCAAGAAAGACTGGGGAAATGGCGTCAGCTGAGGTCTTTATACCTTCTGGTGCATTGATGTCAGGATAAAAGTGACCTCAGCTGACGCCCGATCCAGACGTTGGGACTCTTGCTGATCGGGGGCTGCTTCTGGCAGGAAGAACCCTAAAGTCATGACTGCAACAGTGAACCATGAAGGACATCACTGTTTACAAGTGGGAGAAAGGAGTGAGCATGGCATCAGTGGGGATAGGCCTGGCAGCCATATACCTTAAGCAGCCTGCTATAACTGGCCAACAAAAATAAAAACAAGTATTACCACAAATTATTTGTTAAGGCATGGGCTGAATATCAAATGATTAAGGAAGGATGATAGCAGTATACTGATTTTTTTTTATTCCATGCACTGGTTGAGGGGCTGAAATTGTTTATCCATAAAAAATACAAGCTAATTATTTTTCAGCCTCTTAACATCAGTATGTTCAAGATGTTCTTATGGAAGTAAATGCATTTATTTTTGTTATTTATGTTTTATTTTTTGAATGGGTTCATCCCACCAGGCACCATACCTCTCATCCTGGAAACATCAAAAATCTGGACAAGGCCCATGAAAAATAGGTACAAATCTGTATGCTAATTAACATAAAATCTGGATACATAATTAAACAACCCCCGCCCACTCCAATGAATTTGTGGGATACCAATTTTGAAATGCAAACTGAAGAACAGAAGCAAAATATAGCACCATTGCCCCCCTGCAGCCATTACAATGTCCCATTACCTGGCTATTTCACCCCATTTACCATAAACACTAATGTGTGCATACTGCTTTAATTCTACAATGATAATTTGGATTTTAGTTTTTAACATTTTATAGCACAATGCGCAAACACTAATACATATCTGCTAAGTAAAGCAATACTGTCTAACAATGAAAATCGACTTGGCATTAAAACTTCTCTGCCCTTGAAACTCACATTCATTGAAACAGCATTTAAACCCACACCACATCCAAAGAAAATGCATCTGGCCATTGGTGGATAAAGATTACCTTTGGGCTGTTTTCAAATCAGAGGCCCCTTGCACACAAAACAATAAACATACATGTGTTCTTTGATACACCTTCCTGACTTTATTAAATTATATTCCTTGTATAATACAGCACACTTGTTAGACTTAAGTTAGAGTGCATTTTAAATGTATTGTTTAAACATTATCCAGTAAGCAATGAAACAAAAATACATGAACCAATGACAAAACTGCCCTATTCAGAACATTTCCATGATAACAGTCTACTTCCACACACAATTGCATTTTAAATGTATTGTTTGAACATTTTTCCAGTAGGCAATGAAGCAAAATGCCCTATTCAGAACATCTCCATGATAACAGTCTACTTCTACACACATCATATATATATATATATATATATATATATATATATATATATATATATCTACAGAATCACAGTAGTTTAAGCCATAGACATGTTGCACAGCTTCTTGCACTTACTTTCAATTGGGGGGGGGGGCAAAAGGCCAAAAACCAGGAACACATTTTAAACATTGCTTTTATAATTTTGGAAAGTTGCTTACCATGCATTTCACTGACAAGTCTTGAACCCTGCACTCTGTAAATTCCAGTCATAGTAACATACCACTAGGCTAAATCAGCAGACAGTTGCCTGAAAGACAGGAAGACAAACTTAAATGGCTATCATTTAGTGAATTCAGTTCTCACTTCTTACCATAGTTCTCAACTTCTTAGCACAAAAATACAGAACAAAGCCAATAATGGGGGAATACAGCCCCAAAATAGGGACACATTTCAAATACTGATCTTATAAATGATGTGGCTACCCTACCAAGATAACAGTCGCATTTCTTGTAGAGACTTGGATGCCTGCTATCACTCCCACTGCGTACCAACATGGATTTTCTATGAAGATAATAATAAAGCAGCTGGTAATCAATAAATTGTTAAATCATCTGTGGGAACTATCTCAAAGCTTTACTGCACCTTATTAATACATTGTGTAAAAGAATGTACTAAGTAATGGCAATCCTTGACATTTACAACTATGATGTAATTTGATCAGTTAAAACATCTTAGTTTTACAAGCTACTTCTCTCAGAGTTCAATTATTACTCTGCACATTCTAAAAAAAAATTCTGCTATAATGCATTTATTGGGTCACTTCACTTAGCTTAACAGTGAAAAGAATATGGTATACACCCTGTAAACTGGTTGTAAAATCCTTATATCATCCCCTGAATTGCAAGCAACTGCTATTAATTAATACAGCACATTCAACATTTTTGTATTAAATATAGAAGTTTTTCAGCTGTCTAGCTAAACTGCACTATTACACTAAAAGCATATGCAAAATTAAATGTGAATTGCTCCCAGTAATCATACAGCTGCAGATATTCACACAACAGATGAATGAAAATAGACAGTCATGGCTCTTAAAGCTATTTAATTAGCAGTAGCAAATGGCTAAAAGTGTTCCTAAGAGTGGCAGTAAACATGAAAATGTACATGGGGTAAAACTTGTAAATGCCTACTTTAAAAAAACCACAACCTCACCTTCCACACACACACACACACACACACACACACACACACACACACACACACACACACACACACACACACACACACACACACACACACACACACACCGTTCTGCAGTTAAAAGTGCATTTGCTTACAGTGTTCTGCCCGAACGGCAGTAATCCTATGAAACGGCGACTCTGCAAAGTCATCCTGTGTTCTGTCTGTGAAACGGGAGTTAAAAGTGCAGGTTCTGCCCGAATGGTTGAAGTGAATCTTTCTGCTCTGCATGGGTAAAATAATCCTGTGTGTGAAACGGCTCTGCATGAGTAAAGTAACTTGTTCTGCCTGAAAAGTAAATCTTCCTGTGAAACGGCAGAAGTAAATCTTAGTCCTATTCAAACAGAAGAGCGGCATGCTGATGGAGCTGACATCATTGCACACGTGATGATGTCACCTCCTAAAGCGCAATAATTTAAAAATAGATCCAAAAAATTGGAAATAATGGGCTGCCACTCAGGAATTGTGGTACCCCATTATTGGGACCCCAAAACTCAGTAAAAACTGAGTTATTCAGGATGCTTGAGAGGACTGCTAGGCAAATAGCCTGTTTTAGGAGAAATTTTAAGGTGGTATGTGTAGGTACTGGAAAAGATTTAGCCTGGGCACTAGGAGAAATTGTAGCTCTGTTCAATTCTTTCTAGCAAAGGAATATAACAACCATTTTTCATAGTGGAAAACAGCTGTTTGTTTACTGAGCATTCTGTCTCTGAGTCTTGAACATAAAGAGAATAAAATATGATTAAAAGGAACGCTCTATGCACAGTCAGTTATTCTGATTTGATTTAGTGGAAGATACAGTATCAGAAATAGAAGAAAATAGTTTGTGAGAAGGAAAAGGGTAAAAAATGTTAACTCTGTGCAGAATTACGAGAAAGGGGCAGTTCAGCAATGAAGCTTGATATACTATATTATTAAGGAGATTCAGTGAATGAAATTGCAGAGACATCTGGAAGGAAAAAAACCCAGAGAGGAATGCATTTTGATTTCAGTGTGTATATATACTAAAACTTTACACCTGGGTTACTATTTTTTGTGGAAAAAATTAAACCAGGGAGTATACATATAATCAAAAAATTAACACTGCCTTTTCATTTGTGTTGCTACTGTATCACATTAAAATTTAAACAAAAGAACTCTTTAAACAAAGTTTTAAAATGTGCTGAAAAGAGAAAGGATTTGTGCCCATGGGATAAATTTTCTTTATATAATATAAACTCAAAAATAAAAAAAAATGGGAGGAATTCAATAAAGCCTACATGGAGTGATTTTCCATGTAGGCAGAGTGGCATTAAGCTAACATGGAATTAAGCAGCTGTGCAATCCAGTAAACAGAGCAGCGTGGCATGCATGAGATGGTGGTCATGGAAGTGTCCGTGGCATGCAAATCACCTCATAAACAGGTGAATTGCATGCAAATGACATTGTTTTGCAATCCAGGAAGCAGACAGGTATTCGTACAGAACTTGTGTTGGTGTTAGAAGTGTACACAGAAAATTTCTGTGTACAGCAATGTAATAATTGAACAGGGGTTGTAAAAACTAAATTAGAAGGTCAGAAATATCATAGTAGGCACAGATATGTACAAAAGTGTGCTCTGTGAGTACAAAACCTAATGCAAAATAATATAAAATAATGTTTTTTAATACCCGTATTACGTTTGCGTGACATGCAGCAGCATGCAAACATGCCATTATGCAAAATAAAAATATTAGAAATCTTAAAAAGTAAAAAGATGACATAAGTGAGAATAATGCATTATATGGCTCTGCATGCAGTATGTGAATTAATAGATATCTGTGGTTGCTAAGGAGGCAACCCCTGGAATAGTGAAGTATCCAGGTTGTCATCAATGATCTGTATGCAATTAAGCTGGGGTTTCTAAATAGCAAAAATGGGACACTGTGTCCACAAATAAAACTTGTGTAGCCCCAGAACCATGTTGGTGTCTGCAGAACAGCTAGCTGACATGAAAAAGGCATGTGTCACTATATGTTTAAGCGTATTGGAGCTGAGTGGCACTCGTTTGCACACAACTCAGCTCAGCTAAGCCAGTGGGTGTGTCCAATGCTGTTAAACTTTGTTTAGCTGTGGGCATGTGTTTTAGCTGGTTTAACCTATGCTGAGCATACCTGTGCATGGGGGTGTATCCAGACTGCTGAGCAGTGTTTACACCAGTGCCGCGGGTTTGTGCACCACACCGCATTGCTTAGCAAGGAAGGCATTTAAAAAAAAAGAAATAGCCTGGGAAAGCCGATCATGTATTTATTACTGAAAAGCCCTCTTCCACTGACACTGGGCCATTCAAACCCCTCAATGATATACCTAGCAGGTGGAATGCATCATAGTTAGCCAATCACACAGGCTGCATCTGTAGCACTCCACTATAAAGTATGCATACACCCTACAATCTGATTTTTCACCCATACTCTGCACCATTGGAATACAGACTTAGGAATTTTAACTGCCAAATGCCAGGAGCTGCAGCTGCTCTGCTACATCTGTTTGTGCTAGATGCTGATGACAGTGTTAATACTACTGCTGCTGACAATATGCCTAGACTGAGTAGGAGAAGAGTGTTCAAGCCCAGGGTTACCTTCCAGGAGCTACATGAGCTGGAGATTGTAGAGCACTACAGGGTGGACAGGGACATACTACAAGAACTCGCTGAGCTTTACTGCCCTCAACTCAGACCCAGAGCCAAAAGAGGGGAACCCATCCCAGTGGAAACAAAGGTATGTGTAGCCCTTAGAATACTAGCTACAGGTACTTTTCAAAGACCAACTGAGGACATGATGAGGGTCTCATAGGCATCTGCATCCAGGGTACTCCACCAGTTCCTGGCTGTCATGCAAACACATGCCAGTGAACACATTTATTTACACCGCACCACCGAGGAGAGGCCCAGCAGTATGAATCTCTTCCACCATGTAGCACACTACCCTGAGGTACTGGGTGCCATAGACTGCACTCGTGTACACATCAAAGCACCGCCTATTGAGGAGGGTAGAGAATGCATCAACTGCAAGGGGTATCACTCCATCAGCTGCCAGGTCGTGTGCAATGCCCAGGGCATTATCATGAGTGTATATGCTGGCAGCCCTGGCAGTTATCATGACTCCCATATCTGGCACGCAACACAGCTGTATCAAGATGTTTTCCAGGGGGGACATCCCATATGGCCATCTACTGGGTGATGCTGGCTATGCACTGGAACCGTGGATGATAACACCCATCAGAAATGAACACACACACCTACCAAAGAATGCCATAGTGAGGTAAACACACAAGCTGGGAACATCACAGAGTGTGTGTTTGGGCTACTCAAGTCACAGTTCTGCTGCCTCACTATATCTGGTGGAGCCCTACAGTACTCTCCAGCCACATGTACACAGATGTTCACAGTATGTGCCATACTACACAATATTATCCTGTGGAAAAAGCTGCGACAGGATCATCCAGGGAATGGACACACAGCCCCCCACCAGTGCCAAGGTCCAACAGTCACATCCACAGGGGGACTCGGAGGAGGAACCCTCTGAGCCTGTCCCTGTAAGCAGATGTAGGTGTGCCCAGTATACACTGGCCTTGGCAAACTGGAATGCATATACATGCATTAACAACTTAGGGTCCTAGGGACTGACACCTCACTCCAACTCACATACATAGTAAAAAGGATGTGGGCCACACTACACAACCTGTACCTTATCATGTGTTGGCTGTGTACTGTGTGCATCAGATAGACTTAGCATTGAAACACTGTTATCTCAACTGCTGCATTCACAAGGTAAGCCACTGTTCTGTACAACAAATGTATGGGGTACTAGACTATGGTAGCATATGTATGGACCTGCTGCATATATGCAAGGGAATAGAGTGGGCTATTGGGCTACCTGCAGAGAACCAACAGCTATGTGGGACAACAGGAACTCTCTGTCTAATACTAGCTACCCCATAAAATGCAGTAGGCCACAATGCAGCAAAACCCACTACAGTATGCGAGGGAAATGTCAAACAGTGGGTTCATAGGATAGACACATGACTGTCAATGCTAGAGTCCCCTACCCTCAACACAGCCATGTTCCCATACAACTGCAGTAACAGTATGTTTGCAAGGTTATAGGAGCAGACAACACAGTCTCAGGGCTATCCCAAACAAAACCAGCTGCATGTTCTATTTCCTCAATATGCAGGGGTCAAAGTCTACGTCTGTCTGCTGTTGAAAGTGTCAGGAATTAAACTTCACTTTCTGGTGGCTTGTGTAGCTTAGTGGGCTAAGTACATTAGTATGGTTGATGGTGTTCATGGTTCAAAGCTTGCTGCACCTACACTTTTGCATGTGAGGTACTCCTACGGTAGAAGTCCCACAGACATTCAATATGTCACTATTTGTTACTGCAAGAAAGCTGAACAACACAAGAGACAATAGGGGGGACAGGGGCCACAGCTATAGAAATTTCACATGCTCTCAGTAACTTAGGTGGCTAGTATAACAGCAGGTTGTAATAAGTCAGGCAGCAAGATGTAAAGCCATCACGTAACTGTGTCAGTACCTACAAGTCACTGGGTACCATGCAGTAGTATATTACCAAAAAAAACCACAACTGTCTAAGGAGCAGAGCAGACATATGGGGCAGAATGCTGGACATCCAGCAAAACATGTGCAGTCAGAGGTGTGAAGTCTGTAACCCTGTGTGTCATGTTACATCATGTACCCCAGTCACAGCATACCTACACACACACACACACACACACACACACACACACACATATATATATATATATATATATATATATATATATATATATATATATATATATTTTTTTTTATACATATTTTTATATATATTTATATTTTTATATATATATGTGTGTATATATATATATATATATATATATATATATATAAATATATATATATAAATATATATATATATATATATATATATATATAGAGAGAGAGAGAGCAATATACAGAGATAACATATATATATATATATATATATATATATATATATATATATATATATAGATATATAGATATATATATATATATATAGACAGAGAGAGAGAGAGACAGAGAGACATAAAGGTGTAGAGGGATGTAGTGCTGCAGCCTTTTGTACACCAACTGTAACCGGTGGTGTGTGCAGCTAGTACTATGAGCTGTAGTGTGCAATAGTAGGTAGGCAGGGGTTCTGATCTTACATCAGCCACCTTGTGTATGTATGTACATATTTCCCGTACAGCAGTACAGACATGCTTATCAGACCTGTGTGAGTGCAATGGTCAATCATTTTATGGCCCTGTAACTAGCATCCTCCACAATAGCGGTCTCCCTGTCAACAGCTGCTGATGTTATCCACCTTAACAGCACTGGCAGACAGTCTCAAAGCACATAAGCTCTGTGACACATGTGATAAGTATGTAGCACTGTAGTATATACTACTAAATAAATATGGGTTCTAATCTCAAAAAGTGTAACTCTGTGTGTGTGGAAATATACCCCCCTTGCAGCAGTGTGTCTGTCTTGCCTATCTGTATGCAATGGTCATACATTTTCAGGCCCTGTCAATCCCCCCATTGGCCTCCTTTACAGGGCCTGCTGATGTTATCCACCTTAACAGCACTGGCAGACACACAAAAAACATAAATGCTCTGTGGCACATGTGATAAGTGCCTAGCACTATAGTGTATACTACTAGGTAAGGAGAGGTTCTAATCTCAAAAAGGGTAACTGTGTTTTTGTGTAAATATATCCCCTTGCAGCAGTGGGTCTGTCTTGCTTATGTGTGTACAATGGTTATGCATTTTAAGGCCCTGTGAGTAGTTGCTGACCCTAAATATCCCATATCTACCTAGGCATAAATACTATCTGCCACCATCTACATTTGTAGGTACAGAACACCCAGGTGACACATATCAAGGGTAGAATGCTTTGTTATGGGGTATGCATGCAGGATTACCCTGTCCACTCCCATTGCCCCTGACACACTGTTCTACACATACACACCTAGGTAACCATGCACATATACAGCCGTACCTTGCTGATGTCATATGCCTGCTTTGCTACTATGCCATCCTATGTCACTGTATTGCCACCAAGTCTACACAGCATAGCCACTCAGACTCCTGCAACAGAAACATACAAAGTTCTGAGAGACACCTGTCAGTTTGCAACACCACCATCAATCTAACATCATGCATCAAAGGTACGAACACTTTGATGTGTACTCATGACACATGCCAGCATACAGCACCTGTCATGGCATAACACAACCACTCTACAAAATGTCATGTAATGTACTATAGTCACCCTGTGCTTCAGACACATATTTACATGTCCATGCATCGATGGTATGGATGGCAGGGATGTGGCACAGGTATCATCACATGCACAGGGTGTGGTGTGGGGGTGCCAGAGGCCTAGGCTGTGCCAAACAGTTGACATCATGTGAGGGAGTCAGGAAGGGTGATGGGTAGCTAGGCCATGGAGAGGTGCTGTCTATGTCTGTTCCTTTGTTTTCAGTAAGTTGATGACCTGCATGTGACAGTGATGTATGAGTGTGTGCACACACATAGTCAAGCCATGTGCTAGCCCGACCCGTGGGTATGTTGGACATCTGTGAACAGTACATGGCAGACTGAACAGTTCACCATCTCTGGCCATGAACACAGGAACTGGCTCTGCCAGGAGTGGCACTGGCACCACACCCCCAGGGTCAGTTGCAGTACTAGTTGCTGATGGTGACTGGTGTCTGTTGGGCCTGTGTCCCTCATGGGACCACCCAAGACCATGTCCCCATGGCCTACCATGTCGTGGTGTGGACAGCACCCTCTCTTCTGTAGTGCTGGAGGTAATGCCACTATGGGAGTGTGAGTGTGCATGGCCACATGGTCTCTCAGCAGATGTTGTTGCTGACCTATGGCCACGTATCTGATTCTCTACTCCCACACATGTTCTAGCACAGACAATGTGCGATCAAGGACTGGCAATGTCTCACCCCACTGTCTGTCCACTACATCAGTGAAATGATGCATAGCATCACCAATATAGTGGAGGGAGCCATGGATGTTAGACAGTGATGCATCCATGATCCTGAGCATCCATCTGGTGTTGCATTCGGAATGTGCTTGTGCATCCATGATGGATCGAAACATGCGTTGAATGACCCATGATGTGATACCTGTGACAAGTGGTGGATGGTCAGCAGTTTTCCTTTGAGCACTCCTGTCAATCTGCCTGTGTGGGACCTCACCAAATCTCTGGGTATGGCTAGTGTCTACACTCTCTGATGCCACCACACTCTGACTGTCCTCTATCTGTGGCCGCAGGGGACTGGGTATCTGTAGGCATACTGATTGTGTGTGGGGACAAAAGAGGAGGAAGTGGGATGTCAACCCATATGACAACCTGTGCCTCACTATGGCCACAATCATCATCAGAGTCCAATGAGACAAAGACATCAGGTTGTTTGGGGGACACACTCCAATCCCCATGGTCACCTGTGAGGAGGAAGACAAAATAAGTACATTACTACCAGCGCTATTATGTATGGTAATCCACATACATACACATACAGGTGAGGAGCCACCACTGCGTTACACATACCAGTATTATTTCCAATCCCATGCACAACACAGAAGCAGACTACACCATACACAGACAAGACAGGCCCTTTATAACATGCACTGCAGCTATGTCTGATTAATGTTGACAGTACTATACCCCTGTGCAATAAGCAATATGTCAGTGAATATGATAGAACTACACCTAAAACAGAGTGCACCCGTCTTGAGCATACTATGCCAGTTCTAGTGTCACTGTCTCAGGAATGTACCATAGCGTGTGAACGGGCATCTGTGAGTCATTGCCTCCTGTATAGAAGACTACATAGACCTTCTCAAAAATAAGTGCATATGTGTTACTGCTCAATCAAACACACAGCTGTGATTACCCATTCAAAGCACATCAGTTAACCCCTCTGAAATTTAACATACAAATATTGTATTCTGGCTAAGCATAACAGTTTTGCCTAGGGCAAAATGTCAGCTGTTAACATTCATAGGGTATATATGATCCATACAACAAATGTAGCACACTTACCAGGTGCAGAACCTTGGACTCCAGCCACACCTGATGTACCTATAAAAATGTGAGGGAGACGTATTGTCAGCAATAACAGAGGTGCCATTGTTACATGGTAATATGTGTGTATATTAACGTGTACAGAAGCTAATGTGATACTGCCTACATTGCTGACATTTTGAGTATGTGTGCACAACTGTTTATTAAAAGCAAACCACACCCCCGATGTAGATATACCTGACACCCATGTACTGGTATGCAGAGGCTGTGACAATGGCTGATACAGTATTACACTGATGGAACACAAGAAGCTTATCTGGATGCTCCTCTGCTGTAGATGCTATGGCACCCACCTCCACAATGCATAGAGTGATGAATGCTTGGGAGCTGGTGGTTGTTCCCAGGTTTGCCAGGAATTCCTCTGTGGCTGAGAGTGGTTGTTCCACTGCAGGCCTTCCACCAGTGGCAGCATGGTCCCTGGCCACAGCAGCAGCCCTTTGCAATGCAGCATTGACCATATCTGTGGCCCGGTGTTGGACCTGCTCATAGGTTCTGTTCTGTAACCTTACATTGTTGACTGCTATGACAAGGTCAGCCCACAGTGCTGCACATTGGTCATGATTGTGGCGAGTCCTGGACAGCAGAATGGTGTGATGCAGTCCAAGGCCATCCAGGATGACATTATTTTCAGCCTCTGAAAATGGCAGTGCCTCCTTCTATACATCCTTTCTGAAAGACAAGAGGATGAACACATCACAGGACCAGATACATTGATATCCATTATGTACAGACCCTGCAAATCCAAATTGCCTTGCACTATTCACTGCTGCCTCCCACACCATACCCCACAGTCTATCAACACACTATGTATGTCGCTGTCACCAACATAATAGCAATACCGTTATGTCCCTGTGTGCCGTGACAGAGTGTGCTATATTTCTTCACACCCATCAATGCCATCTACTATGCTGTGTCCCCTGTGCGCAAAGTCCCACTACTATGTTATAAGGCCACTGTCAGACACGCAGGTGTGTGTTATTACATGTATGTGGGGTCAGTCCAGCAACATCACTGTGCCACAATGACAGACAGCAATGCAAACCTGCTGTAGTCTATCCTCCATGTAGGTGTCATACCTTTCCAGTACACAAGTGTTTACCAAATGTGTACATGTGCCTGATGTATGTGGTCCTTTTGGCAGACACCTGTAGATGGCTGGCAGGCAGTTGGCTAATAATTGATGGTTGTTCACAGAATATGGTCACATGCCAGAACCCTCAGAAAACAGTTATGCTACAGTAATGTCTGTCACACTATTCATAATCTTACTATGTATGACCAATATGTACACTCCAGTAAGACTGGCTATGACCTGACTTCCTGCTGTAGGGGGTTACCAGGTATGTTAGCTGTAGCTCTCAAGCAATGACATACAAATGTTGACTAAACTGTGACCTAGCTAGTGTACTTCAGGGACAGTCATGGACACCTTTACAATATATGAACTATTCCTGTGTGACAGTAAGACCGAGAGGTACTGAATAAGAGTACATCATGTGATATGACAGCTGTGTCCACCCTTACTGTCTGTCAATATGTCGACCTCATAATCCAGTAGAATTCGTACAGGAGCCAACCATTGTAGGAGGGAGTGAGAGGGCCACAGCTGTGATGTAATTCACAGCAGGCACAGTTGAGAGGCATGCCTGTAGCTGTTGGACAGCAGAGTATCAACTACATGTCATTCCCAGAGATGTACTAGAGGCCTACTGTTGTAATCCCTATTCCCCATAACTGCATCCTCCCATCTGCATGCCATCATATGGAGACCTGTATTGCATACCTGGTAGAGTAACATAATCCTTTTGTGAAGAAATCCTGAAGAACAATGCTTGATAAATTGCAGTCTGTCTTGGTATAGCAAGTTACAGACCTGTTTCCCATAGGCAGTTGCTTGCCTTTTGTAGATAATGCTCATTGACAAATAATTGCCTGTGCACCAATCTATGGGTCAGACTTGCTAATTGCATCCAGAACACTTGGGTTCCACTTTCATTAACCAAAGACATGGCACAACAGTGCAATATTTAAGGCCTTTATATAGGCCTTAGCCCCTTTCTTAGTCTCTGAGATGGACATTATGAGGTGTGGAGTCTACAGCATCACAAAGGCTAGGTACTAATACTGTCCACTGTTGAGATTTATGAGGTATGTCCACAGTTTTCCGTGCTGTGTTTGGTCATTGTCAAATGACTTTATGATTATCTGACAGTTCAATGTTAAACATTGTGCATTGAGGTCAGTAAGGGGGAAGAGACATGTGGGTGTCAGACATCATACCCATCAGAATATGCATGCTGCTGCTGCAGCAGCTGCTGATCTATCAGCTCTGTATGTCTGTAGGGGCAGACTGTGACACATGGCCCTGTCGCTTGACCTTTGCCTCCACACCTTTATATATGGATATTGTGTGGATCACTTGTTCTAGGAGGTTGTGAGGTATGGTAGGTCTATAGCAGGTAGCATAACATACAGCTTCATATGTTGCAGCCTGCAGATGCAGCTTTTTGCCTAGGACTCATAATGGGGAGTATGAACGCGCTGAAGGACATCAAGCTGTATGTGTCATTGAAGGAGCAGTGTCAGCTCTGTTGTCACAGCAGAGCCAGGGTTAGGGTACCCATAACAGTCAAGTTGGGGCATGTGCTTAAGGTACATGTGTTATGTAACAGTGCCAGTCAAAGAGTATTAGGTGACATATACTGTAGGTAGGCTATATGAATATGTGCAGTGTGTCCCTACCTACAGTCCTTTGACTAACATGTGTAGCAGTTAATTCAGTAGCAGCTTGTTTTAGTTAAAATTGCATAACTCAGTCATTACTTGCTGTATTGTTAAGAATGTACTTGAAGTGCAATACACTGGATTTAAACCCAGGATTACGGGGGGGGGGGGCAGAATGTACTGTATGCATGGTATTTACCAGACTGAGCTACTGAGTCACAGCTGCAGCAGGTGTATCTGCAAGATATATGTGCATGCATATAGTCTGTGACACAAGAATTGCATTAGCATGTGTTTTCTGATGGGTATGAGGTGTGACACTCAAATGTCTGTCATAATTTTCTAATCTCAGTCTTTAATGACTTGCCAGTAATGTAGCAGAAAACATGTTTTTGTAAAACTATGCCAAAACTAGAGGGCACAACTACATTCTGCAACAGTCTGTGCAGTTGACAGCTATACCTGCTATCCCAGGTTTCATGTACACCCATCAATATTTATTTGGCTGTGTACTGGTGTAGTGTCTGCATCACAGTCCCAAGTACACTACCAATTTCTCCATTTTATGTACTTGCAGTGTGTCAGCGCCAATCAGGATATGTTTGTGGAAACAGCTGTTTGAAATTCAGAGCTCCATGGCTTAGTGGGCTAATGCACTGTGCTATAGTTGACAAGGGCCTGGGCACAATATGTGGCAGGGGTGATTAATTTGTAGATGTGCCTGACACTGTCAAAATCACAGAGGATGGTTAAGGCAATTTTAAGTGGGTTTGCACTGTGCCACTTAAACCCATGCTAATTATAAAAAAAGAAAAAGGGTGATAGAAAAGTGGTGAAATGGGGGCAAGCAGGGGGAAAACCATACTGAAAAGTAGGTAGGGATGAGTAGGACAGGTGTAGGAAAAGACCATAGGCTCTCCATTTCTTCTACAGCAATAGCTGTGCAGGTTTTACAGAATTTGGAATTTGGAGCCTCACACCCCAGAGAGAGGGCTGAAGGCAACATAAATGTGTTGATTAACTCATGTAATAATCCACTGTGTCCAATGGATGTGTGTGTGAAATAGAGAGCTATGTATGGGGTAATATTTTTTTGGGGGGGAATAGGTCCCCCCTTTTTTTAAGGTGAGAGTGGAATGTTGGGGAAGGGATATAGGTACATGTGGAGAGGTAACTTGGGTAGGAGAGGTTGCATTTGCAGACAGACAAGACAGACAAGACATCATACAGGAGTGGTGTGTGATACATGAGGGGGGTAAACAACTTGGACGGGGAGGGTGTTGTGGAATCAGAGAGCCATGTGCCCCCAGATGGCAGCAGTGTGACTGTGCTCCCCACCCATTGGCAATCAACACTGCTCTTTCACTGCCCTGAAGGTGGCTGTGCTGGAGGCTGGGTGCCAGGGCCACCTTGCTCCTCCAGGTTGGCCAGTCTGCCCTCAATCTGGCGCTGGCAGTTCTCATAACCTTGATGCATTATCCTGTGCACCATCACTGGTAGCTGTTCCTGGGTGACAACCCTCCCTCCACCTCCACTCTTGGGGGTCAGGGTCCTGTCCCATGAGGCGGTTCCACCCATAGGTGGTACAGGGCCAGCAGAAGGGACACCACCAGCTTGGGTCCCAGACATGTTGAGACCTGGTGCCATGGCCAGCTGAGGTAGAACAGGCAGATTGCCAGGCACTGGCCTAGTCAGTTGAGCTGTGGTGTTGAGGTATTTCAATGTGTATAGCTTAGTAATGAACATAAAAACATTTTGTTAGTTATAACAGCATGCCAGAACATTACAAATAACCCAGTAACATAACATTGCATAGTATATGGAACATAACACTAAGTGAGATAACAGTCAGTATAGTAACAGCATGCCAGTAACAGTTACGGCATAAGTCCAACAACACAGGTAATTCAACATGTTATGTTAGTATGCAACCATTGTATTACATAATAATAACACAAGGCCCAACATAACATTTAGAGAACATTTGTTAATAGTAAACCATAACAGATGTATAACAATAATAAATTATGATGAAGATAAGGGGTGGGGGAGAGAGAAATACAGTCCATTAGTACCACTATAAGCTATATAGTTTTCAACAGTACTGTTAATTACTATACAGGTTTGCCCTTCCTTTATGTATAACAGTGCCTTATAGCTGCTGTAGCATGTACATACCTCTCAAGCTATTTGCATGGGACAGTATGGGCCAAGCTGTAACACCTACAAGTACACAACTACAGAGGACTATTACATGTCAGGTGGACCTATTTGACTATCACAGAGTACTGTGGACTGATGTAGTGTGACTGTGCAATTGACATAATCATGTCGATGATAGATCTATGACAGAGGGATTAGGCAACAGTGATTACAGTCCGTGACAGCGTGACACTTGAGAGACATATATTGTGTACAGTACTAAGTGTAAACAACTATCATGCCGTTCTTGGCAGGCATAGGATTAGACTCAGCAAACGTACACAGACACACCAGGCACACAGCAATACCAAGATTACACATTTTATTTATTGGTATTAACTCATATTAGTACTGTACTTGTTGCCTTTATTTTCTGAAGTCTTATCACATTCCTGAGCAATGCTGTTAACACTCTGTTACATCTGAATACACAAATTATTAAACCACACTTAGGCCTATTGCACCCATTTACCTGTAATTCCTGTTGGAAGAACATCTGTTAACAATACATAACTGATTCAATAATATTTTGTAGTACTTGACACTGGATTCGAACCCTGGTCTGTGAGTGACAAAATGTACATCAGACCTAGCATTCATCAAACTGAGCTACTGAACTAATACTGCAAATTGATTGGCTGATATTTGCCTAGAGCTCACCTGGTAACAAAATATGACCTGGTAATATAAGTAGGGTGTTATACAAGACTGCAGTGACACTCGAACAGACATCCATGTGATTCATACATGACAGAGATACTAGGTGAACTATACATTAAAATATAGAATGCAGGTGTAGACAATAAACCCTCTAGTAGGTGGAAATATCTGTGTTGTGTACAAACCATACTGGAGTGCTGGGTTGGCTGCCTGACCCATATACAGTTGCAGATGGTATATCTGCAGTCTACAGCTATTACAGTTTCATACTTGCCTACAGCACTGCACCTCAGAGCAGGAATGTATCTAGTTGAAATGCGATCGTTACCACAAGACACTCCTGATATACACAATAAACTTTGGGTGTCCCTGGTAGTGCTTCAGATCTTAGTGCAGAATAAATATCATAATGCATATATCTTGTAGTAGAGCTCTAAATCTACAATTTAGCAGAACACTCCTTCTTAGCTAACCTTGAGTCACTTAGTGATATTCTTTGTGTTTTCCATTCAGAACAGATGTAATACTCGATTTCATGAACAACAGCCCAAAATACGCACATATTGCACAACACAGCTTTATTACAGGTGACTTCATGCAGTTATTGTTATATTTTCAAGTCTTTATTGCAGAACAGTTCATATAATGTGGGTGTTGCAATACAGCTGTAATTTCACAATTAATGCAGTACAAACTTTATTTGCTTAACATTATCAGGTTTCATGCTTTATTATTTATTGAACTATATGCGGCATTGCTCACTTATCTCAGTACAGGAATATGAACACATTCATTGCAGTACAATCAAAACTGTTTATACCTAATGGCAGGTAATAATTTACTCTTTCTTGCTTATATGAGTATAGATTGCAAGATACCTCTGTACTTACCACACTGACGGTGCAATCTGGCCAGGTGCCCTGCATGGGCCTCAAGGTTGCGAGCTGTCTTCTCTTCAGCTGTAGGAGAGGAGCACATCATTATGAGTACCTGTCTATCACACATTCAGATTAGGTATTGCTAAAACAATGCTAACAGTGCTTACAAACTTGTGAGGCATTCCCATCCCGAGCATCCTCAACCCAGGTGTCCAGAAGTCTCCTCTTCTGTTGCTTCAGATCATCATAATGATGATGGACCCACTCACCTGTTCAGGTGATACCTGTTGCACTGATGAGATTCCATGCCAGCTGGTCCCAGGCTTTTGACTTGTACTCTGATCCCTGGTACTGGGCCTGCAGCAGCTGGCTGTCATAGTATTTCACAAGGAGTCCAACCATGACCCTGGACTCTAGAATGTTCCACCACTGTGCCCGAAAGCATGCATCCTCTCCAACACCTGCCATTGTTCCTGCCAAGTTTAAACTCCAACTGTTTCTGCTGTATTCCCACCTGGTGCACTTAAAGCCTGTTTTCCCACCCTTTACTGCCATTGGGCAATTTTTAAATATGCAGCACATTGCTTAACACTGCTCAAACCTGATGAGCTTTGCTGAACAGTACTTAAACTGGCAATGGTCAGCAATGCTTAGCGGTGTGCAAACCAGCTTAGCTGTGCTGAGCAATACTTAAAATGGCATTGCTTAGCAGTGTTTTACACCTTTTAGCAATGCACAAACCAGCTAAGCACTGCCAAAACATTCTTTGTTTAAGCAGTGCTTAGCAAGGCTTAGCTGTGCTTAGCAGAGCCTAGCTGAGCACAGCAAAACAAGATTTAGAAATACTTTTCATAATGTGTATTTGCAAAATAACTGCTTAACAACCTGTTTGTGCATTCAGACTCTGCACGTACAGCTGTCACTCTAACCATTTGGCTACATGGATGTGTGGAATGCTGTTATACTTTTATATATACCTCTCCACTACATTTAAGCACCGCTGAGCACTGCAGTACACCACACAAACCCACTCAGCTATGCTTAAACTTGACCTTTGCATTCACAATTAAATGTATCTGGTTTCTATTTTTAGATGTCTGGCATGTGTCTATTGCTGTGCACCGCACCACACTGTGCAAACATACAAAAAAAATAATTAAAACTTTGTTACATATGCACACATTGATATCCAGCACTTTGACAGTGCAGTGGGTGTGTTACTCATCTACAGACACAGTAACACACTCCCTATACTGATTTAGTACTGTGTTACATGGTTCTCCCTTAGTAATGCACCTTCATTAATATGCATGGCGCACTACCAAGGGGGTACCACATGCATGGACAAGATACCTTCTGTGTAGGCTTTACACTATGCCTACACAAATTTTATTAAATCCCCAGGAATGTGGTTTCAAAAAAATACACTATTCTAGTAATGTTTAAAGGCTTTAATTAAAAACACATAGTTTAGAAATGTAGATATATCAATGAAATGAAAAGACAAGCTTGGGGTTTGGAAAGGAATAAATGTATAAGTACAAGGCAAAATTTTAAAATTTTATCTATGGCTTTTACATCCAACTGTGCTTTTTTCCCCAGTTTCATCTGTGACCAGTCAATAGTAGACTAGTTTTGTATGGCAATAGCTATCCACTTCCAAACTAAACTGCACTACCCCAGAATTAGTAACACCAGAAATAATTAACTTGTGCTAGTTTAGTTCCCCCCTTGAACTATACTGCCATTTACTGAACTGCAGTTCATCTATTCTCTTGGTACTCTCTCCATATTATTTACCTACAGTTTAAGTCAATTGATTGTTTTTTACTACCTTCTGCCTCTTTGGGTGCCTGTTGTGGTTTTACTATTTTGTCAATTGATTGTTTGTTTTTGTTTGAATTGCCCATCTTCCAGAATCTGGTTAAGAGACCTGTCAATCACTCCTATAGGACTCCTCCTGCAATTAATCCCTACCCTCCTCCCCCACTAGGAATGCATAAGACAGAAGTTATATAAAGGTCTGTATTCTCTGTTATCTGATTGTTTTCCAGCCCACAACCCCTCCTAAGAGCAACTAATAGGTCTCTGCCCGCTTCACTCCCCACCCTGCCTCCAATTCCCACCCAGCCGTGGTGGTCCTACCTTTATTAGAACAAACCCCTCCCATCATTTTTACCACCAACCACAACACTACTCCCAACTCTAAATCCACCATCTTCCCACTACTACCCCTCCTCTTCTGCTAACATGAATAAGCATACCATACTTATATTATTTGCATACCCTCTCCTTGCATATCTTACATCTTACCAAAACTCCATTATACCCCCACTCAACCACTTCCACTGTACAACTATTCACTCCATCACTCATGACTCACCCTCACTCTGCTCCTCTCCCACCAACTCAAGAGCCATCTCTATGCATCCCCCACATATTCTATCAACTAAAATACTAAAACTAAATGCATCCCTACAAGTTAACAAAATAACCCTCCCACCACATCTGTTACCGACTGCCCCCAATCATAAAGTTTCCCTAAAATGCAAACTCTTTCACAAACTGATAAAACTAATAACCTCATGCATATCAAAACTTGCCCTCAGTGGGGACATTCACCCCAACCCTGGCCCCTCCATCTCCAACCCCACATCTAATAATCGGACTAACAACCACATCTCTCAAATCCCAGCCAGTAGAAAAACAAATGACCTCCTTCTGCTAAGCCTAAATATCAGAAGTATAGCAACAAAGTCTGCAAACTCCATGCCACCATAGACTTATACTCCCCAGATATAATCATCCTGACAGAAACCTGGCTAAAACCTCACATTACCAGTGAGCAAATCCTCCCTAATGGTTACAACATACTAAGACTAGACCGACTAAACAAGAAGGAGGTGGTATAGCTATAATATTTAAACAGCATCTAAACATCTAGATTCTAAACTCATCAGCTCCCCAAATTGCCAATGAAGAAATAATATATACCAACCTGAAAATAAACCAAAATAAAACCATCAACATAATAGGATGCTACTTCCCACCTGGCCGAAATATCCCTCCACTAGAAAACCTCCTCAGCTGGACTACCCACCATCTCCCTCAAGAGACCATAATTTTAGGTGACTTCAATATTGATTGGCAATCCTGTTGCGGCACCCATCCAACCTAGCATCTAAAACTTCATGGCTTCACACAACTAGTCCAGTCACCAACCAGAATAAATAAAAACTTCAACAAACACACTACCCTGGATTGGATACTAGTCAGCAAGATTCCTCAGTCCTATATAGCAGGCTGCCTATCAGATAGCCTCAGTGATCATTCCCCAACATTCCTACTCAAAAAACACCTATACCAAGTTAAACCTATCATCTACCATCAAATACATAAAAAACTAAACTTTAACCCAATCACATTCATCTCATCCCTCAAAGAATGTAACTGGCACCCTCTAAATTACCTCAGCCTAGATGACGCAGTCCAATTTTTCAATACTACCTTCTTAAGCATCCTAAATAACCATGCCTCCATAAGACTTACCAGAACCAAAGCCCAACCCTCCCCATGGCTGCAGAAAACCACTAGATCAGAAATGAAAAACTGAGATAAAGCCTGGGAACACTGGCGCAAAACCAAAACCCGCTCAGCTAGACAGAAATTCCTAGAACTATGCAATAGAGTCAAAAGGCTAATAAAGGAGGACAAAATCCAATACTACCAGTCTGCCCTCAACTCCTCCCAACGCAACCCCAAACAATTCTGGACCTCCATAAACCCCATCCTCCACCCAGGTAAAATCAATACCCCTACCCCTAACATTCCTCACTCCTCAGAAAATATTTCTACCTTCTTCAACACACACTTCACACAAACCGTACTATCACTAGCTTGACAACACAACCCCCCTCCCCTACACCCCACACCTTCACCCAGTAATCTCCACACACTGTTCTCATTTTCTCCCATTCCTACCTCCAACATAAGAAAACTCTTAACTAAACTTAAACCCACAAAATTAGCAGTAGACAACCTCCCAAGTGAATTCCTACAAATTGCAGCTGATGCCCTAGCCTACCCAGTATCCATCTTGATTAACCGATCTCTGTCAAAATGCTACATCCCTACGCTATGGAAAATATCACACATAAATTCCCCTCCACCAAGGCGGCCCCTCCACAGAACCAGCCAGCTACTGCCCCATAGCAATTCTATCTCCACTCTCCATAATACTAGAGAGATGCATTCACTCTCAAATCTCAGACTACCTCCTTACTAACAACCTCCTTTCTAATACTCAACATGATTTCTGACCAAACCATAGCACCACCACTGCCTTACTCTCTTTTACTAACAATATCCTTCACCATAAAAACAATGGCCATCTCTCCTCTGCTACTTTCCTAGACCTATCTAAAGCATTTGACATGGTTCCACACAAACAACTCCTCTCTGTACTCAATAACCTATAATTTTCTCAATCAGTCATCAACTGGTTTCAAAGTTACCTGTCTGACTGCCAGCAATCTGTTGTATGGTAAAATGACATATCTCCCCAACTACCTGTCTCTATTGGTGTTCCCCAAGGATCCATCCTTCGACCCCTACTCTTCTCTATTTTCACCAATAGTCTAGCCTCTGCCACCAAACATGGCACACTCATACAATATGCAGATGACTCAACCATCATCTGCTCAGCCCGGTCTCTACCCGAACTGCAAAAGGTCACACAGGATGCATTTTCCTCTGTTGAAACTTGGCTATCCAATGCCCAGTTAATACTCAACCCAAACAAAACTAAACTCCTCATCTTCGAACCCACCAAACATACTCAAAACAACTCTCACTTTAACATCACAGCAAAAGACAACACCACTATCCACTCAACAGATCACACCAAATTGCTAGGAGTTGGAATAGACAACAGTCTCAAATTTGACATTCACATATCCATGACCATAAACAAAGTCCACCAAAAACTAGGAGCCTTATACAGAAATAAGCAACTCCTCACCAAAGCAGCTAGGATTTCAGTTGCAAATTCGCACCTTATCTCCACCCTACTTTATGCCTCTTCAATATATACCAACCTAAGGCAATGCGATCTAAATAAACTCGAGACTTGCTACAACAAAATTGCCAAATTTGCCACCGGGGCATCCTACCACAGTCATCACTGTCTCTCACTTACTGAACTAGGCTGGCTAGAACTCCCTCACCTCCTTCAATGGTATCAACTCACACTCGCCCACAAACTGGTTAACCATCCTCTAAAGGTCCCATCCCTCCAATATCTACTCCAACCCTATCTCACCACCAGACCACTACAATCCAGCAACAAAAATCAATTACAGGTTACTAGAGCCAATAACACTGCTGGAGATGCACTATTTTCCAGTGCTATTGCCAAATTATGGAACACCCTCCCTCCCACAATAACCTCTCGACCATCATGCACCCACTTCAAAGCTTTACTTAAAGTGTACCTAAAAACATGTTGGCTATGCCCTTGTAACTCTCCCCTCTAACTTCTCCCACTCCATCTACCCTCTACCTCTATTCCACCCCACAAACTACCTTTGATTACAGCAAGCTCTGATACTTCCATGCCTATCAACTTATTATATGGCAGTAATTTCTTATTGTAACAATTGTTAATATCTGCTATTACTTCGTGGATAGAACAGATGCTAGTTATCTACTGAATGTACTATGTTCTTCATATGTAACTATGTTTGTAATATTTTAATTGCTAGGATTCTTCATCTGTAACTATGCCTGCAATATTTTAATTTGTGGAGCTTTTCTCCCCGGGCCTCCGCTGAAAATGGACCTGTGTCCAGTCGGACATTCCCGGTCAACAAATGTAAATAAATAAATAAATACCAAAGCAGAACAAGAAATGATCATGCATATAGATAATTTGTATATATTTTATCTATGTATATATTTTATCTGTATGTTGTGTATGTATCTTATTGTTTATCTGTATATTGTATACAGATTGTATCACATATAATTCCCCTCCACAAAGGCGGACCCCCTGCAGAACTAACCGATTACCACCCCATAGCTATTCTCTCTCCACTCTCCAAAATACTAGAGAGATGCATACACTCTCAGGCCTCAGACTACCTCCTTACTAACAACCTTCTTTCCAGTACTCAGCATGGTTTCCGACCAAACCATAGCACCACCACTGCCTTACTCTCCTTTACTAACACTATCCTTCAGCATAAAAACAATGGCTATCTCTCCTCTACTACTTTCCTAGACCTATCTAAAGCATTTGACATGGTCCCACACAAACAACTTATCTCTGTCCTCAATAACCTATCCTTCTCACAATCACTCACCAACTGGTTTCAGAGTTACCTGTCTGACCGCCAACAGTTCGTTGTATGGCAGAATGACATATCTCCCCAACTACCTGTCTCCATAGGGGTTCCCCAAGGATCCATCCTTGGACCCCTACTCTTCTCTGTTTACACCAATAATCTAGCCTCTGCCACCAAACATGGCATACTCATACAATATGCAGATGACTCGACCATCATCTGCTCAGCCCAGTCCCTACCAAAACTGCAAAAAGTCACACAGGAAGCCTTTTCCTCTGTTGAAACATGGTTATCCGATGCCCAATTAATACTTAACCCAAACAAAACTAAACTACTCATCTTCCAACCCACCAAGCATACTCAAAACAACTCTCACTTTAACATCACAGCAAAAGACAACACCACTATATACCCAACTGAACACACCAAATTGCTAGGAGTGGAAATAGACAATAAACTAAAATTTGACATTTGCATATCCATGACCATAAAAAAAGTCCACAAAAAACTAGGAGCGTTATACAGAAATAAGCAATTTCTTACCAAAGCAGCAAAGATTTCAATAGCAAATTTCCACCTTATCTCCACCCTACTTTATGCCTCTCCAATATATACCAACCTAAGGCAATGTGATCTAAACAAGCTAGAGACCTGCTACAACAAAATCACCAAATTCCACAGGGCATCCTACCATAGTCACCACTGTCTCTCACTTGCTGAACTGGGCTGGCTTGAACTCCCTCACCTCCTTCAGTGGTATCAACTCTCACTCGCCCACAAACTAGTAAACCATCCACTAAATGTCCCATCCCTCCAGAATCTACTCCAACCCTATCGCACCACCAGACCACTAAGATCCAGCAACAAAAATCACTTGCAGAACACTAAAGCCAATAACTCTGCTGGTGAAGCACTATTCTCTTGTGCCATAGCCAAATTATGGAACTCACTCCCACCCACAATTACCTCCGTACCATCATGCACCCACTTCAAAACTTTACTAAAAGTGCCCCTAAAAACATGCTGGCTATGCCCTTGCAACTCCCACTCTAATATCATCCACCCCATCCAACCACTACCTTTCTTTCCACTCCACTAACTACCTTGATTATAGCAAGCTCAGATGCTCAAAAGCCTAGTACTTATTATACAGCAGGAACTTCTAATTGTAACATTTGTTAATGTCTGTTATGTACTTCACAGATAAAGATTCTAGTTGTCTATTGCTGTACTATGTTCTTCATCTGTAAATATGTTGTAAGTAATTGTTATGTTAAATCGTTAATTGCTATGTAATCCAATGTAACTACTGTCTGTTTATTTTACTGTGGAGCTTTTCTCCCTGGGCCTCCGCTGAAAATGGACCTACGTCCAGTCGGACACTCCCGGTCAACAAATTTAAATAAAATAAAAAATAAATAATAAAAATATGTATCTTATTGCTTATCTGTACATTGTATATGTATCTTATGGTTATTTACAAATGTTATTTATAAATGTGGAGCTTTTCCCCCTGGGCCACCACTGAAATAGGACATTTTGTCCAGTCACTCTTTCCCGGTAAACAAATGTAAAATAAAATAAATAAGAATATAAAATACCACAGAAAGGGAAGCTTGTGTTAAAGTTTGATAGAGCAGCTGCATGCATAACTGTGTTTACTTCTTTTTTGCCAAAGTGAGGATCATTTACAGAACATCTTTCAAAAACTAGGAAATATATAGTTAACAAGGGCAAAGGAAAAATAAGCATTTTAGCTTACGTATACATGGTAAAGAAGTGGGCCATTTCTAGGCAGGCAAAATAAATACACTCAGTAAAATAGAAATTTGGAAGAATGCTATAGATAAACAGTAAATTGTGACATAAAGTTGGATGAAATGAAGTAAGTGAAAATAGAAGAAGAAATTCAAGCTTTCAAGAAAAATGGGAAAATATGAAATTATAGAAAATTAGGCAAAGAAAACAAGGAAATATATAAAAGTACTATAAAATGAAAATGATGATTCAGAGTTAGGTGATGAAAATGATGAATTTGATTGAAAACTGGCATTGAAGGCTGAGATAAGCTGAACAAAGAATGAATAAAATGAATATGTAATAATATTCATTATATTGTTCACTGTTTTAATACAGCTACATAGAGTTAGGCGATCAGCCACTCCTCTGCTGTATTCATCTGTGTAATCCAAGGAATCTGCTACAGTCTGCTAACCATAAATACAATTTTATACTGTATTTTGCACTTTTAAACCATATTTTTGCTTTATTGCTATTTTTTAAACTGTTCTTGCTGATTTTTTGCACTTTTTGTCTATTGTAGCATAGACAATTCAGAAATGCCGGATCTGGTTCTGTTGAGCACTAAACCAGGCTACCTTTTGTTGGAGAGAGTCCTTCTGTGCCTTTGTGGCAGGACAGTGTAGTTAAAACTCATTTAGTTGAAGGCTGCTGGCACAGGGCTCAGGTTTGAGCTGTTTATTGGTTAAATTGCTTAATTCAATTTACTCACTGTTTTAACACAGCTCCGCAGAATTAATTGAACAGCCACTGCTCTGCTGTATTCATCTGTGCAATCCAAGAAATCTGTTGCATTTGCATTTTTAAACTGTATTTTTGTTATAATGCTGATTTTTTTAAAAAAACTGTTCTTGCTGACTTATTGCACTTTTTGTCTGCTGTAGCATAGACTAGATTCAGACCTGCTGAATTTGGTTCTGTATGTTAAATTGAGCACTAAGCTAGGCTATGTTTTGTTGGAGAGGGCTCCCCTGCATCCTGGTGGCAGAAGAGTGCAGCTAGGACTCATCTGATTGAAGGTTGCTGGCATAGGGCTTTTTTACTGGTTAAATTGTTTAATTCAGTTTGCTTACTGTTTTAACACAGCTTTACAGAGTTAGGTGACCAGCCACTGCTCTGCTGTATCCATCTGTGCGATCCAAGAAATATGTTGCATTCTGCTAACTATAAATATAATTTTATACTGTATTTTGCACTTTTAAACTGTATTTTTGCTATACTGCCTATTTTTTAAAACTGTTCTTGCTGATTTGTTGCACTTTTTGTCAGTTGTGGCATAGACTAGATTCAGACCTTCCAAATCTGGCTCTGATTGTTAAATTGAATACTACACCAGGCTATCTTTTGTTGGAGAGGGCCCCCTTGCACTTTTGTGGCAGAAGAGTGCAGTTAGGACTCATCTGATTGAAGGTTGCTGGCACATGACTCAGTTTTGAGCTTTTTTATTGGTTAAATTGTTTAATTCAGTTTGCTAACTGTTTAAACACATCCACACAGAGTTAGGTGACCAGCCACTGCTCTGCTGTATTCATCTGTGCAATCCAAAGAATCTGTTGTATTCTGCTAACCAAAAGTACAATCTTATACTGTATTTTGTACTTTTAAACTGTATTTTTGCTGTATTGCTGAGTTTTTTAAACTGTTCTTGCAGGTTTGTTGTAATTTTTGTCTGCTGTGGCATAGACTAGATTCAGACCTGCTGAAACTAGTTCTGTTTGTTAAATTGAGCACTAAACCAGGCTATAGTGTGTTGGAGAGGGGCTCCTGCACCCTTGTGGCAGGAGAGTGCAGTTAGGAATTATCTGATTGAAGGTTGCTGGCACAGGACTCAGTTTTTGAGCATTTTATTGGTTAAATTGTTTAATTCAGTTTGCTCACTGTTGCTCCATAACCCCTGCATTTGTGTGGGTTTGCACTTGTTTTAATGCAGCTACATCAGTTTATGCATAGTGCACCTCTTTGCACCATTGCACACTACCAGGCAGTGGGGGTAACCATTGGTGGTTATAGCTACAAAAACTTCAGTACATGCATTTTACCTTAGTAGCTGCCCATGATCCAGCCTAGAAGTCCTTAAATTGCTTTTAGCTGCTCAGAGAACACCTCAGCTGTGCTTTTGCCCCTTAAACAGTCCCCAAACCATCAAATCTACAATAGTCTCTTACCATTTAGAAACCCCCGCTAGTATAGACCCTTTATAGAGCACCCCATTAATATACAGTAGACCCCATTTAGAGCACCCAGTTATACCACATGCCTCCATTTTCTCTCCCTATTGTGAAAACAGGATTTAACCTAACATTATGGGTGGTCAGTTTCCCTCCATTTGTCCTACCAGTCTAATTGTCATGGGCATCCTGAGGCAATTTACCAACTGTCTTATATACACTGACAACCCTCTACTCCTAAATCATCCAAGTACAATTTGGGAGAGATGTATCGACACTAAGAATCTGGAAACTTTGCCCTCTCATGCACAGAGCAGTAACACTGTACAGTCTGGCAGCTCAAATACTACACCTCCTATGCAAACCTTGCACTCAACACCTAAACCATCATATGTGGAGGTATTCACCAGAAACCTACTTAAACACCAGAGACCTTCCAAACACAAACATTCTACACCTAATACAGCTCCTACAGAACTTAATACACATAAAAACACAAGCACCAGTATCTCACCAAATAAGCTCCTAGGGCAAAACACATTTAAACCAAAATTTTTAGTCATAGGTGACTCCATTGTGAAACACACAGATGTCCCACTCACCAGACTGGACAAGAAGAAGGTTACAGTCAGCTATCAGCTGCCAGGGTCCATCAGATTACACATGCACTCAAGTCTCTCCACAAGTACTGTTATGGCCCTGTCATAGTTTGTGTTGGGGTGAGTGACTTGAGATGCACCTCAATGGACTATATGAAGAGAGACATTATTGAGCTCTACGAATATGTGTCCCAGGCAGGTATGTCCCTAGCCTTGAGCAGCATTCTACCCTCACCTAGGATGATATCACAATATAAAGAAAAAATGATTGACTTCAACAATTGGCTTAGTTTCTGGTGTCATTCTAAGGGGATCCAGTTCCTGTCAGCCTGGGATGACGTGGTTGATAAACCATATTGCTTTGCCAGAGATGGTCTTCACCTGTCACCTCTAGGGTTTTCCTTACTGGCTAAAACACTTGCCTTCCCCATACTGCTGTTTTAGGCAAGGTCTCAAGAATAAAATTTCTGATGTGAAAATATCACTCACAAATAAATTAATGGTTACGCTACTAAATGCTAGGAGTTGAAATCAGAAACTACACTCTCTAGAAGCACTCCTCTCCCTGGAGGATGTTGACATCTGTGCAGTCACAGAAACTTGGTTCAGGGTCACAGAGAGTACCCCAGTCTTGCAAGGCTACAATGCCTTCCACACTTTCAGAAGCAAAATGAATGTGTGTGAGGCTGGTTAGAGAGAAAAACTCCATGGAGTTACTTCAAGTTCAACTAACTGTGGGCAAGACCCCCCTTCAAGTCATCATTAACTGTAGGCCCCCTTCAATGAGCCAAGAGACCCACACTGCTTATTTGGACCTACTTGAGTCAATCAAAGTACAACCAAATGCTCCAGTCATGGGAAATTTTACCTATTCCCTCCATTAACTAGGAAACTTGTATTTGTACCAACATGCTTGCACAAAGGTTCTTGGACTTTGTTAACACTAATGCCCTGGAGCAAATAGTATGCAACCCCTCAAGTTGCTCAGATATTTTTGACCTGGTCCTCACCAGCATGGGTGATCATTGCACCACTACAAGTATTGGACCTTCACTGGTTAAATCTGATCACAAATCAGTCACATTTGAAGTAGCTATAACACCCAACCCCCCCCCAATGGATAGCATAACTAATTTCCAAGCTCCTGTTCAAACAGATGGCATTGACAACTATACTAAGGTATGCACAAATGCCCAGTACAAGCACTTACACAAATGAATTGACACAGCTCTACCTGATAGGATTGCAACAAGGTCCTCAAGAAAAAAAACAAGCCTCCCTGGTGGACATCTAGAATTAATGTACAACAAGAGTAAGAATTTGCTGTCTAAGAATAAAAAACAGAGGTCCCAGCACTGGAAGAACACCCTCCTCTGCTTGAACAAACAAATAAGACAACTTGTAAAGTCCTCTAAGGGCAATGTTGAAAATACTTTAGCAACCATAGCTAAGGATAACCATAAGGCATTCTTTGGCTATATCAGTAATCTAAAGGTAGGACCCAGACATGTATTGAACTAGCTGTAGATGACATCACGCACACTGATCCTGTGAAAATAGCCAACCTATTAGCTGACAGGTTAGGTGAAAATTTCAACCCCATCCCTTCCAAACATTCCACAAAGCATTCCCTCTACATCTCACCTTGCATCTCCAAAGAGCAAGTCATTAATGCTTTCTCCAAGGCCAAAACAAAGCCTCTGTGGAATTGTATGGTATCCCAGGTTGCATTTCAAATGGTTTAAAACATGAGTTAGCAACTTCATTACATACTGTCTTCAACCACAGCTTGTGTACTGGTTTTGTCCCTGCTGAATGGAAAACAGCAACTATCACCCCCCTTCATAAAGGGAAACTATAGACCCATAAGCTTAATCAACCTTATCTGTAAGACCATGGAATGAATCATCATGGACCTTATAAATAAGGATATAGGTGATCTTCATACCCTTGATATGACATAATTTGGTTTTGTCAAAGGCAGGTCATGCCTGTTAAGCCTGGGAGACTTCTTCAAAAATGTCACCAGAGCCATATACAAAGGCAAATATGCCTATACAGCCTACCTTGACTTAGCCAAGAACTTCAACACACTCCCACATTTGGGCATCATTAATAAACTCTCACAGCTGAATATCAACCCTTATGTTGGCAGGTGGATTGCTAACTGGCTCACCGACAGATCACATTCAATCAAAGCTGGGGACTTTACCTCAACCAGTAGATGTGTCACCAGTTGGGTTCCACAGGGGTTAGTGATGGGCCCCATATTGCTTGGAATATATTTATCAGAACTTTAGGCCAAAGCAGAGGGGCTGTGGCTGACTAAGTTTGGTGATGAATACAAATTAAGTGCAATCACTGAATCCCCATGCAATGTCAATATACTTCAAGAGGGAGTTACATGAACCAGTGATTGGTGCCAAAGCCATGGGCTCAAACTCAGTGCTAAAAAATGCATTATCATCCCCTTCAGTAAAAATAATATCCCTGCAGACTATCATATAAATAATAATACCCTAAGTAACAACTCAGTAGTGAGAGACTTGGGAATGCAATTTGACTGTAGCCTAAACTTTGACCACCATGTGTCTACTGTGGTACGGAAGGCATTCTATGTTTCACACCTCATTAGCAAAGGCATTGCCTCAAGAAAGAAAGAAGTCATAACACTCCTGTACTCAACCCTCATCAGGCCAATAATTGAGTGCAGTGCTCCCTTTGGTATGTATCTTACTAGGCACCTGCAGCTGCTTGAGTGACCTCAGAGATTTCTAATCAAGGACATTCAAGATCTCCAGCACGTCATACATTGACAGACCAAAGTCACTGTCACTGTACTCAGTAGCTACAGATACAGACTACTTAGAAGAGACTTGTGATTGGCCTACAAAACAATCTCGGATCCAAACCTAATGGAAATGCTGCACATTCGCAAGTCACATGGAACCTTAACCTGGCCTGCGACATAAATAGGACCAGCTGGAGCGACAGATATGTCTCTCAAAGGTTGCCACTCCTCTGGAATTGGCTACCAGTTCACATCAAGCAAAGCCCGTCTATGACCTTGTTTAAGTGTAGCCTGGACGATTTGATGGGAAACCGTACATTCCTGCCAGGAATTTCATCTATAACTATCCGAGATATGGGCAGGTGTTGCTAACTAAGATCTCGATTTTAGGCAAAATCCTTTATACTGGGTTTCTCTAGTATTATATTGAGTGCACATGGCTATGCTAATAAAGACATTCAGGTCAATAGCCCGGTAACCACCAATGAACCTATACTAGGGGTACACTAACTGTACATGATATGTGTTCAAGAACATCCCTACCACTTTTTTTTGCTTTCTAGTCACTCAGAAGGATTACACCAAATGTATGTGTAGTTTACACTTTGTGGTAACCTTTATAAATCCCCTTGATATTTAAGACTGTAAGAAAATCAGTAATTAATATTAGAAGGATAGAAGGCATGATTTATACTTGTGCTGTCTGTTCAATCAGAACGGTTTACAATTAATGTACACTTAGTGTAGGCATTAATGAATCCCAGGGGAAAAGTCCTTGGTTTATGGAACACAATTGATGATTATTAGTTTAAATGTGAATAACATAAATTCTATCAGAAAAAGAATATAGCATAATGGATAAAAATAGCTCAGCAAAGGGCATTTGTATACAGATCACTTAATACAATATAGAGAGAAAGAGTGCTGGTTCATTGTTTTTGGATGGGGAGTCCTTGAATATGTTATTTTTCTTTTTGTTGAATAATAATGATAAGAATGCTAAAGAGGAATATTTTTTGTCAAAAACTCCTATAATTTTTTGGCTAATAATGTTATGTTTATTTGACCTGGTAGTGTAATGGCACTAGATGGCAAAAATCATAAAGATGCAATTAAAATATTTGGAATGTATGTTCTTACTTCTTATAAAGCATCTGTAGGACTAAATCCTTTCTTTTTAGTGCAAGGGGTATAATTTGAGTGACAGATTTTAACAATGGTCCACTTAAGAAGAATAAAGTAAGAATAAAGATGTGGATAGTGACAGATAAACTGAGCAAGTAAAGTTAAGAAGTTTAAGTAGAGAAAATAATTCTTAGAAAGAGGCCACTCTGAATAAAAGAATGGATTTTTATTTTGAAAACTTATATATAGCATGCCCTGGAAGTAAAACTTTGCAAACAGAAATTTCAGGAGTGAAACAGAAAAAGCAGAATATATATAATATATATATAAGCTGCAGACAAATTAAAAGCACATAGAAAGATGGAAAGAATGAAGCAATTATTTATTGGCTATATACATAAGAAAGTGCTGCAATACATCATAAACGAGTAAAGCTCTGAGTGTGTTTGACAAATGGAGAATGAGTAGCAGTCCAGGGGGTGATGGAGCCAATGAGGGATGATGGGAGTGAGAAGCTCTCATGTATTGTGAGGGAGAGGGAGGTAACCATGTCTTTACTATATTTGGCATCTCTCAGAGGATTTTAGACAGTATGCACTAGAAGCATGAGACTATCATTGCCAAGTAACTCAGTGTAGCCTTTACTGGGGCACATGTATAGGAATATGCACTCATCATTGGAATGCATATCCATCCTCACAGTGATGTGAATGTGCACGCCAGACACCAGGGAAAGTTAGGCTACAACAAAACATCTTGAGCTTTCTGTTATTGATAACATGACCCAGGCAGCAGATTAAATAGTAGTTTTCTAACCTGAAGAAAGTTAGGGTCCGACCGTAAATATAGGATACCCATGGCCTGGGGGGGGGGGGGGTGAAGTCAGACACAGAGACTATGGAAATGAGTGGGGAATATGTCCAGTGGCATCCTGAAGGGATGTTGCAGGTGAAGGGCCTAGCAACCTTCATTACTAATTGGATTATGGACTTTTGGTTAGATCTATCTACCTGCACTGGCTGTATCATCCAAGGCTGATGGATTGGGGGGGGGGCTCAATTGGCTGAAGACCTATCAGTGGGACACTGATGTCTGAAAATTATGCAATGCAAAAGCATTTAGAAAAAAATAATACAACATGCTTGGATTTATTGGTGGGTAAAATTAAATGAAACAAAAAGTAGACTATGAAATAATTTGTAAAAGGAGACATGTCAAAATTAAGTGGACTCAGATGAGCACATAGAGCTGTCACATGGTATAGTAGGAAGACTAGAGAGTGAAATCTGTAAGGAAAATACTCGAAGAATAGAAACTGAAGTTGAAATGTTAACAATGACATGAAGTTAGGATGACAAAAAATTGCATAAAGAAAATTAAAATGACATGAGAAGGATCCTCATGAAATAAAAATATTTTAGGAGTAGTAAGGAAGACAATGGGGAAACTAACCTTTGCATGTAAATTTGTGTAGAAAGTAAATGTGGAATAAAAAGAGAGGTTAATCACTGAAACAGAATTTAATAAATTCTTAAACAATTCAGTATTAGATGTTTACCTGAATAGCATGGCAGGGAATATTCATTTCAAAAACATTTTAGATAACTGACAATGGAATATTTTAATATTTTAAATGAATGCTAAAATAAAGGCATAAAAACTACAGAGAACTTTTTGCTACACTTTTAGCTTTGCCTTACCTGTTAAAAACTTGGCCTGGCGTTGTGACTATAAAACAACATTCAAACAGGCAGAAAAAAAGGGTAAGCATGCAATTGGTGTGTAAAGATACATAATTTACAACTGTATGCATAACTGAATGACTCAACTTCCTTCTAAGCCATATGCATTTTGGCTGCTCCTCAGTCACCAGCAGAGATACCGTGCAGGTATCCACAATGCAAAATATATACCTCCCATTCCTCCCTCCCAAGAAGACATGCACAAGCTTAACCTCATCAATCTTCTGTCTTCCTAGTTGTCTTCTCCAGGAGATGGATCACAAACAAAAGCTGGATTGTCTGGGTCTCAGGCAGAGCTCAATCCTTCTATATCACAGAGTTGGCTTACATGAATTGTATGAAGGTATAATACATATCTAGCTATAAGAATAAGGAAAATAGAAAGGAAATAGGTAATCAGAGACAATTAACACTGTTAATAAGAGACTATAAAATACATCCTAAGTTGATTAAAAAAGACAGAAAATATTTTACTCAAAGCTGAACATAAAGGAATGAATGGGAAAGGAAACTTATCACAATGATGTGACTATGATAAATAAAACATTGCAGAAAATGATCTGATATGTAAACAATGTTTGTTAATATCATTTGATATTTCAAAAAGAAAAAGAAAAAACATAAGATTGTGTCAACTCCAAGCAATGAATAAAAATGGCATTGGTTTTCCATTTTTCCACCAGAAATACCAGTAAATCACAGAAGTGGATTGTTGTATACTAGGGAAACACAGGTTTTTCATAGAATTTAGCAGTTTAGGCCAGTCCCATCACTTACTATAACATGTATTTAATACTACCACTTTGAGCTGTTGAGTGTTCCTTACCTAGAATCTTAATTTTCCATAAATATATAAATAATATAGGTAGACTAAAAAAAAGTATAATGAAAGCATACTGATGAGCGGGAAGTATATTTAAAATCAAAGTTATAATTCTTGGATTTCTTTTCCTGAAAATAAAATTTCATTTTTTTAAGAACCATAAATCATTGTCCTCATTTAATAGCTATGTAGAAAAAATGACATGATTAAAACAGCTAAATTGTTTAAATCATTTATTTAATTAAGAAGGTGAAACAAGAAGGAGGAAATAAAACGTGCTTATTAATTTGTGGAAAATTTTAAATACTGCAAATTTATGTAAATCATATAAATATTGAAGAAGTTGGGGGAATTCAATAAAGCCTACATGGAGTGATATGCCATGTAGGCATAGTGGAGACACATACCAACTGGACAACCACAGCTGAAGACATGGCTTTAATAAAAATGATGATAAAAATAGCAGCAAACAAATTCCATGTAAAAATCAGATAAAAAAGGACAAGCACTTTTGCATACAGGTTCTTCAGATCCTATAAGAAACTAAAAAAAAATGAACATTTTTAAACTAACCAAAGGATAATGATTAGTGGAGTGAACCACTTCTCCTGACTCAAAACTGAGAAAATTAATATGGAAACTAAAACACAGTCAGGGAAGCAGAACAAAGCAGCCAGAGGGCTAAATCCTTAAACGAACGTCACAAGTTATTCAACTCAAGGAAGTAGAATCCAAACTCTCAAAAGTCAGTAGTAAAATTTATTGACAAGAGTTAGCGCTTTCACCTATTCAGGCTTCATCAGACTCAACACACAGTCGCTGTATAACACAGAATATATACTGCACAAAAGGCGGGAAACAAAATCAATAATTCAATTAAAACATGAATTATTTAAAGTGTAATTAATCAAAATCACTGACTAATAATGAACAACTAAAATAAAAATATTAATATTACACAAGTAGGCTTGATGTAACAGCCATGATGTGAAGACCTGAACTACTATACAAAATAAAGCATTGCATATATATGAGTAAAAAACAGTGAAAACACTCAATCAATGATAAAAAATATATAATGAAGTGAACATGTTAGCTCAAACAACGATTACTTAAAAACATAGGCTATAGTACTAAAAAGCATATGTGTATATGTGTACACTTATAGAACACCTAAGGCGATAAAACTACAAATCCAGTTGCAAGTAACTGAAGTAATAAACACAAGAGAGAACAAATGTGTCTAAGACAACTCTAATATAACTCTAATGTATACATATAAAAGGAGTGGAAGCTATATATGATGTAGAGTACACAAAGCTAATGTGCATGAAGGTGGTGTCTAGATGTAAAAATGGAAAATGAAAATACTACCTAACTGGGAGAGGAAACTGTAATATTGTGGACAGAACCACTTGGCAAATAATGGATAAATGCAATAAACATGTATAAGTATAAAAGAGGTGAGAGTAGAGTATATATGGATTGAAATGATAAAAATGGTAAAGATATGAATACATGTATATAAGTGTTGACAGATATGCTAATTACTAACTACACTAGTGTACCTTTAATCTCCTCATTTTCAAGAAAGGTTTCACTGATACCTTAACGTTCAGGCCAGGCGGACTGTCTGACCTGAATTTCATTATCCAAAAATTCTCCCTGCCTTCTGTATGGGTCCTTATATCTCCTCCCCTATTAGTGATGTATATAGTCTCTAAAATCCTGAAATTGAAGACATGTAACGGACCATTATCAGATACATGTCGAGCTAAGGCATTGGTTTTGTGTACTATCCTGATACTATAGAGATGCTCACGAATGCGATCTCTAAAGGTCCTGTTGGTCTTGCCTACATAAAAGGAACTGCAGATGGAACAATGAGCAAGATAAATAATGTGCTTAGTCATACAGTCTCCATGGGCATTAAGGAAATAAGTATGGTTAGTAACTGGATGTACAAATGTAGGACTAGTACATATATAGTCACAAAAGTTACAATGGCCACAGCTACGTGTCCCAACAGGTGGGACTGGAGTGGTAGAAATATATGATCTCCTGTTACAGAGTAATCTTTTCAGATTATTCTTATTCCTGTACCTGAAGACTGGAACGTCACCTAAGATGTCTCTAATATGGGAGTCTGCCATAAGGACCCTCCAATGTGTTTTGACTATATCCTGAATGTCATGTACATCAGTAGTATAGAAGATAGAGAAAGCTGTTTGATGATTGATAGTAGAAGGAGTCCGGGATGAATGTACTATACTAGTACATATACTTATATACATGTATTCATATCTTTACCATTTTTATCATTTCAATCCACATACCCTTATGAACCCTCTATATCCTTCACTTCACACTACCCAAAACTATTATCTTTCCATTGCTACTAAATCAAACTAAAGCTACTTCTCAGTTCAAGTATTTCTCTCTCTCTACTCCTGTATGTAAATATTGTAAATATCAGATAACCTCTGATCTCTTCATTACAGACAGTTGAAACTTGCTGCTCTGAAGGGAAACTACTGAAAATCTATTTTATCCTCCTTCCTTAATGATGTTTTTGAGATGTACTGTGTGCTTTTTGCTTTTTTTACTAACTGTGTGAATGTAATTACACATGTATTTTTTATTTTTTTTTTATTTACCTTCAACACTATGTAACCTAGATTGTATTTGCATTGCTTTTGGAGCTTTTCTCCCCGGGCCTCCACTGAAAATGGGCACGTTCTGGCCCAGTGGACTTCCCCGGTAATCAAACTGGAAATAAATAAATAAATAAATAAATAAATAAATATATACTCTACTCTCACCTCTTTTATACTTATACATGTTTATTGCATTTATCCATTATTTGCCAAGTGGTTCTGTCCACAATATTACAGTTTCCTCTCCCAGTTAGGTAGTATTTTCATTTTCCATTTTTACATCTAGACACCACCTTCATGCACATTAGCTTTGTGTACTCTACATCATATATAGCTTCCACTCCTTTTATATGTATACATTAGAGTTATATTAGAGTTGTCTTAGACACATTTGTTCTCTCTTGTGTTTATTACTTCAGTTACTTGCAACTGGATTTGTAGTTTTTATCGCCTTAGGTGTTCTATAAGTGTACACATATACACATATGCGTTTTTTAGTACTATAGCCTATGTTTTTAAGTAATCGTTGTTTGAGCTAACATGTTCACTTCATTATATATTTTTTATCATTGATTGAGTGTTTTCACTGTTTTTTACTCATATATATGCAATGCTTTATTTTGTATAGTAGTTCAGGTCTTCACATCATGGCTGTTACATCAAGCCTACTTGTGTAATATTAATATTTCTATTTTAGTTGTTCATTATTAGTCAGTGATTTTGATTAATTATACTTTAAATAATTCATGTTTTAATTGAATTATTTATTTTGTTTCCCGCCTTTTGTGCAGTATATATTCTGTGTTATACAGCGACTGTGTGTTGAGTCTGATGAAGCCTGAATAGGTGAAAGCGCTAACTCTTGTCAATAAATTTTACTACTGACTTTTGAGAGTTTGGATTCTACTTCCTTGAGTTGAATAACTTGTGACGTTCGTTTAAGGATTTAGCCCTCCGGCTGCTTTGTTCTGCTTCCCTGACTGTGTTTTAGTTTCCATATTAATTTTTAAACTAACACTTGACCTATCAAAAACAAGAGAAAATTGCGCCAAAAAACAATGACATAATTTCCTCATACAATCAATGCAACTTCCTGTGTGCCTTAAGCCTCCGCCCACTCAAAATGGGTTTGATATTAACCTGACTATTCAACCCTGGATGCTTATAAGCTTGCATCCTAAGAATCCATTTTAGCTCCATCTGCTCCAAATAGTTGTTATAGTCACCACCTCTCACATTTTTAAAAACATGTTGTAACACCCTAAAAGAAAAATCATGTCCAGGACATTCAGATTGATGTTTACTCTTAGTTTGATACTCTGGAGGCAATGTTTATTGATAGGGGATATAATGGCACTACTGTTAGGGAAATATGTGATAGCCTTGAAGTTGATAGCCTGGGTGATTTTCAACCATCCTTTGTGGAACAGAATGTTACCATACCTAGTGCCACTCAAGATCAGGCCTTGATAGTCAATGTTCCGATTTTGAGAGTTAGGGATGATAACATGACCAATAGAAGGAAGACAAAACGACATACTTCATTTATAACTATTTTTACCAGAAATAATGTTATAAAAAGTATCATACAGAAACATTGGGCTATCTTAACATTGGACACTGCAACGACTGGCTTAGTAGGGGCTGCACCATATTTCATCTATCAAAGTAACAATAATCTTAAATGGTTGTTGTGCAATGATATTAAATGCCCTGGACAGTCAAGTCAATGCACTGGGACTTATCCTTGTAGGTCTTGTAGTGTGTGTAGGGTTTTGACTAAACAACAAATATATAAACACCCCACTTTAGCGTTTGAATTTATTCCCAGATTCTATGCAGACTACACTACCTGTTTTATAGGGTACTTAGCAACATGTGATGTATGCCCCTGCTTCTATGTGGGTAAAACCATCCAACGATTGAGGGACAGGGTATACAAACATTTGTCAGATAGAGGAAGGGTGATATAAACAATGCCCTTGCCAAATATCAATCTGAATGCCCTGGACATGATTTTTCTTTTAGGATGTTACAGCATGTTTTTAAAAATGTGAGAGGTGGTGACTGTAACAACTATTTGGAGCAGATGTAGCTAAAATGGATTCTTAGGATGCAAGCTTATAAGCATCCAGGGTTGTATAGTCAGGTTAATATCAAACCCATTTTGAGTGGGTGGAGGCTTAAGGCACACAGGAAGTTGCATTGATTGCATGAGGAAATTATGTCATTGTTTTTTGGCACAATTTTCTCTTGTTTTTGATAGGTCAAGTGTTAGTTTAAAAATGTTCATGTTTTTTTAGTTTCTTATAGGACCTGAAGAAGCTGTATGCGAAAGCGCTTGTCCTTTTTTATCTGATTTTTACATGGAATTTGTTTGCTGCTATTTGTATCATAATTTTTATTAAAGCCATGTCTTCAGCTGTGGTTGTCCAGTTGGTATATGTTTTCTATGAAGTTTGGTTTTCACCCGGACATTCGGTATGCACTGGTTATTTTCATGTTTGCATGTAGGCATAATGGCACAGCGCCAACACAGAACATGGCCGTCGAGCGATCCAATAAACAGGGTGGAGGGGCATGCACGAGCATGTGGACACGGAAGTGTCTGTGGAATGCAAATCACCTCATAAGCTGGTGAAATTCATGCAAATGAGGTTGATTTGCAATCCAATAAGCAGAAAGGCACCCATATATGTGCTGTGTTGGTGTTAGAAATGTATGCAGACAGAAACCATGTACTGGAATGTAAAATTTAAACAGGGGCTGTAAATGCCCAAATAAAAGGGTGGATATTGCACTGTAGGCATGCAAATGGCCAAAACTATGGCCAGTGAGCCCAAAAAGCAATGCAAATCAATTAAAAAATATATATATATTTTTAATACATATATTACACTTGCAAGGCGCACAGCGACACTCAAACATGCTGTTATGCAAAAAAAAATTATAATTAAAAAGTGTAAAAAATTAAAATTTGACATTTGTACAAATATTGCATTATAGTGGCCAGCATGCAGATTCTTACAATAGTAAGGTTTCAGTGGTTGCTATGGAGGCAGGCCCTAGAGTTGTGAAGTATCCAGGGTATACTCAATTAGCTATATGTAAATGAGCTGGGGTTACTGAATAGCAAAAAGGGCCACTGTGTCTGCAGATACAACCCACTGTAGGACTAGAACCAAGTAGGTAGTAGTAGAACAGGCTGCTGACATCAAAAGGGTGTGTGTCACACTATGTGTAAGTGGACTAGAGCTCAGTGGCACCTGTTTGTGCTCAGCTAAGCACTGCTAAGCAGGGGTATGTGTCCGATTCTGCTGAAGTGTGTTTAGACCCACGGCACGTGTTTTATCTGGTTTAAGAAAAGATGAGCATGCCCTTGCAAAGGGGAGTGTTCAAACTGCTGAGCACTGTTTACACCGCTGGTTTGCCTGCCATATCCCAGTGCTTTGTAGTGAAATAATTAAAAAAATAAATAAATAAAAAGGAAATAGCTAGGTGATGGCAATCAAGTAGAAATGACTGATAAGCCCTGTTCAACAGACACTGGTCCATTCAAACCCACAATGATATACCTGTCAGGTGGAATGCATCATAGTGAGCCAATCACGCAGCCTGTATGTGCTATTCTATCACCTTTCTAAGTTTGTAAGAGCAATGTTTAAAAATTGTCCCTATTTGTGGCCCTTTGTTCCACTTTTATTTATGGCTTTGTCCAGATTTTTTGCTCTAAGAGGTTAAGAGGTATGCTGTAAGTTGTGTGCTGTCTGTCATTGACCCACCAAATGATGTTAGCACACTGCAATGGGGTCGTACACCAAGTATGGACTGGTGCCAAGGTCCTGGCCTCAAGCTAAATGCAGAAAACTGTACAATCAACCATTTGGGAAGGACACTGCCTCACTGTTTGCCACATCAATGGAAACCCCCTAAACACACAACCTGTGTTGAGAGACCTGGGTACTCAGGTTTATAACAATGTCGCACTCAACCATCATGTAGTAGCAGTTGTCAGAAAAGCCTTGTACGTGGTTCACCTCATAGGTTAAGGGATTGCATCCAGAAAAAAAAGGTGGTCATTACCTCTGTACAGTCCTCAGTTGGTAGACCAATAAGTTACAATGCCCTGTTTGGTATGTACCTATCCAGACATCTGCACCAACTGGAAAGGCCATGGTAATACCCACAAAGGTAATCTATGGCCTCCAACAACTATCTCATGCAGACAGGCTCGAATTAGTAGTGCTCCACTTGGTATCAGACAGGTTGACCAGAGGTGGGCTGTGTCATACCTACAAGGTGATGTTGGACCCTGCCCTTCAACAGCTGCCCCATATATGTGAGTATAACTCCTCACACATTACCTGCATGCTAGATGATGTCACCAAATTCTCTAGTGATGTAGAGATCCCACAAGAGGGTCTCACACATGACAGGTGCCAGAAACATGGCCTCAGACTGCATACTATGACATGCAGCATCATTTCCTTTGGGGAGAGTGACATCCCCACATATTATCACAGTACTAACATCCTGAGCACACAATCAGTCGAGAGTGATTTGTGCACATAGGTTGATGGGAACATGACATTTGACCACCATGTTGCTTCCATTGTAAGGAAAGCTTTCTACATGACCCACCTCATATGTAAGGGTGTATCACTGAGGGACATGAGGTTCATAACATCCCTGCATTCATCCCTAATAAAGCCCGTTACTGAGTATAATGCCCCTTTCATCATGTACCTCCCCTATGCAGCAGCTGGGTAGAGCACAGAGGTTCCCCACCAGAGAATACCAAGGCCTCAAACATCTACCATACACAGATAGGCTAAAACCCCATCTCTCTACTCACTGTTATACAGACTCCTCAGAGGTGACCTCTATCTGGCATATAAGGCAATCACAGACTCCACCTTGATGGGACTGCTACCCAACTGCAATCCTCAACCTAGTCTGTGACATTAACAGAACTTGTTGATGGGTCAGATGTGTGTCCCACACACTCACCCAGCTGTAGAATGGACACCAAGTCCATATCAGTCAGAGTACCTATTTACACTTTTTCAAGGGAAACCTGGATAAATGGATGGCTAACAGGACATACACCCTTGGGATACCACCTGTATCACTGTTGTACTATGACATCAGGGGCTGACTTGCATGCATGTGGGATAAACTCTGGGATAGGCTTGTGAGGGCCTGAGGGCCAGTAGTCTAGTAACCTCATATGATCATAGGTATACTAGTTATGGCCCTGTGTGCTGTGATAGTCTCTGTTGTTATGTGTCCATACCCATCATTACTATCTACTGTGGTGTGTAATCTTTGGGTGGCATACCAGTACCATGTCATACATCCACCATCCAACAAATAGGTGAGTGCTACCACAGGTGTATGGGGATAGTCCAGCAACATCTGTGCAACACAAGTACAGACAGCACTGCAAATGTGTTGTAGGATATCCTCCTTGTGGGTGTCCAACATCTGCAGTACACAGATGTTTGCAGAATGTGTACATGTGCCTGATATATGTGGACCCTCTGCCAGACAAATGTGGATGTCCAGAAAACAGTTTGACAATATGTAATGGTTGTTTCCAGACTGTGGGGAATCTGTCTGTAACTTGCCAGACACCTCAGAAAACAGTTATGGTACTTTAATATCTGGTACTGTATTCATTCCCTTATGTTGTGTGCTCAATATGTACACTCAGTTGTTGAGGTGGAGCCTGTGTCCTGCACTACTACTGACTATAACCTGCTGTCCTGCACTAGGGGGTCAACAGGTATGCTAGCCATAGCTCTCGGGTGATGATATACACGTGTTGAGTGCACAGTGACCTAGCCAGAGTACTTCAGGAACAGACAGGATACCTGGGCAATGTTTGAACTATGGCCGTGTCATACTCACAGACTGAGAGGAGAAAACTGAGAGTACATCATGTGATCTGCCAGTTGTATCTATGAATACTGACTGTTAGTATTGTCTTATACACAATCCAGTAGCATTCGTAAATGAGCTGACCATGGCTGGGGGGGACTCAGGGGCCAGTTCTTTGATCTATGTCGCAGCAGACATAGCCAAAAGGGAAGCCTGCAGGTTCTGGACTACTGACTAACAGCAGCATGTAATTCCAGTATATTTACCACAGACCTTTATTGTTGTAATCCCTATTTCCCATGACTGCATCCCCCCAACAGCATCCCATTACATGGGGAATACTATTACATACCTGGTATAGTGCTGTACTCCTTTATGTGCAGAAATCCTGTGTAGAATGCTAGGATAGTGCAGTCTGTCATCATAGAGAAAGTCACATACCTGTGTACCATAGGCAGCAACTTGCCTTTTGTATTTAATGCTCATGAACAGCTGATTGCCTGCTCACCAATCTGTGGCTCAGACTTGCTAATTGCATCCAAAACAGCTGGGTTGCATTTTCATTAGCCAAAGTCATGGCAACACAGTGCTGTATTTGAGGCCTTCATGTAGGCCTTGGCCCTTTTCCAGGCCTGTGAGAAGGACATTATCGAGGTGTAGGGACTGCACCATCACAGAGGGTAGGTTGAAATAATGTCCACTGTTTGGATTTATGTGGTATGTCCACTGTTTTGCACGCTATGTTTGGCCATTGTGAACAGACTTTCTAATTATGTGGCAGTTTACTATTTAACAATGCATGTTGAGGTCAGTAAGGAACAGATGTGAGTGTCATACATCATTTGCATCAGAATATGCATGCTGCTGCAGTAGCCAGTAGTCTATCAGCTGTGTATGTTTGTAGGGGAAGACTTTGACACATGTCCCTGTCACATGACCATCCCCCTTTATGTATGGGTGTTGTGTGGATTCCCTGTTCTAGGTGTTTGGGAGGTATGTCAGGTCTGTAGCAGGTAGTTGGACATATTGATGCATATGTTGCATGCTGCAGCTGCTGCATTCTACCCAGGAGATATACTAGGGACTGTGAACACAATGGGGGACAGCAAGCTGTATATGTGAGTGAGAGACCAGTGTCAGCTCTGTTGTCACAGCATAGCCAAGGTGAGGGTACCAATAACAGTCCAGGTGAGGCATGTGCCTCTGCTACATATGTTATGTAACAGTGCCATCCAGAGAGTAATAGGTGACATTTAGGACACCTATACATATTTCTGAAGTATGTCCCAACCTACAGGCCTTTGAGGTGCTAATATGGGTGGCAGTGACTGCAGTAGCAGCAACCGGTTTTGCTTAACAATTGCACATCTCAGTCATTTAATTGTTTTGACAACCATGTGCTTCACATGCAACATACTGGAAAGGAAGCCAGGACTGTGGGTGGAAAAATTTTAAGCATGCTAGGAATGTAACATATTGAGCTGTGGAGTCAATAGTATAGCAGGAGTATTTGCAAGACATATGTGCATGCATGCATGATTGTTACACAGGATTGACATGAATGTGTATGATCAGATGGGTATGATGTGTGACACTGAATTGTCTGTCATGATTTCATAATCTCAGTGTGTACTGATTTGCCGATACTTCAGCACGCAGCATAGGTTGTGTGACAACTGTGCCAAATGTAGGTGGCACAACTGTGGGCATTCCACAATAGTCTATGTAGTTGTCAGCTCTACCTGATAGCTTATGCCTCACGTACATCCACCATTGATTTGTCTGTGTACTAGTTTGGTGTCTGTATCACAGTCCCAAATATGTTGTAATTTTTCCCATTATATGTACAAGCAGTGTGTCACTGGCAATAAGGATATGTTTATGGAAACACCTGCTATACTTCAGAGCTGAGTGGCCTAGTGGGATACTGCACTGTGCTGTAGTTGACAGGGTTCTGTGTTTAAAACTTGACAGGGGTGATATTTTTACTGAAGTGCATTACTGGTGATCAGGTTAAGTTTATTGAAGCACCTACTATTCCTTAAAGCTCAGTGGCCTAGTGGGCTAATGCACTGTACTATAATTGACAGGGTCCTGGGTTTGAGGCTTGGCAGGGCTGAATATTTTTCAGATGTGCATCACTGATAATCAGGATAAGTTTATGGAAACACCTGCTATTCTTCAAAACTGAGTGACCTAGTGGGCTAATGCACTATACCATAGTTGGTAGGGTCCTGGGTGTGAGACTTGGCAGGTTGATCAGTTTGCAGATGTGCAGAACAGTGTCAGAAAGGCAGAAGGTGATGAAAGCAGGTTTGTGTAGTGCTTAGCCCTGCTTAAACCCCTGCTATTTCCAAAAGAAAAAGAGGGATGATATGAAAGTGGTAAATGGGGGCAAACAGGGGAAAAACAATGTGAAAGGCAGGTAGGGATGTGCAGGATGGGTGTAGGAAAGCACCATTACTCTTCATTTCTTGTACAGCAACAGCTGTGCAGGTTGTGGCAATTTGGAAGTTGGAGGCTTACAACCAAGACAGAAGGGTGTGAGTGACATAACTTGGTTGATTAATTGGTGTGATGATTGATTGTGGGCAGTATACATGGATGTGAAATGGAGAGCTATGTATGGGGCAATACTTTTTTTGTGGGACAGATGCCCTTTTTTTTAAGGAGACAATGGAATGTTGGAGTAGGGATATAGGTACATGTGGGGAGGGAAGTGGGTAGGAGAAGTAACATTTGCAAACAGACAAGACAGACAAGACAGCTGACATGGGCGGTGTATGACACATGAAGGAGGTAAACACATTGGATGGAGAGAGTGTTGTGGAATTGGCGAACCAAGTGCCCCCAGATGGCAGCAGTGGGACTGAGCTTTCCACCTGAAGGTGGCTGTGCTGGGTGCTAGGGCCAGCCTGCCACTCCAGGTCGGCCAGTCTGCCCTGAATCTGGCAGAGTCAATTGTTCAAATCACATTGGACAATCCTGCACACCATCCCTGGTAGCTGTCATTGGGTGAACACTGCCTCTCCATGCCCACTCCTAGGGGGATGGACCCCATCCCCTGAAACGGTTCCTTCCATAGGTGTGCAGGAACAGCAGAGGCGGGAGCTCCAGATTGGGTCCCAGACATGCTGGGACCAGGTGCCACAGTTGGCTGAGGTAGGGTAGGTGGATCCACGGGAACCAGCCTACCTAGTTGAGCTATGGTGTTGTGGTTTTCAAAGTGTATAGATTAGTAATGAAGAGAAAATTTGGTTAGTTGTAACATCATGCAGGACAAAGCACATAACCCAGTAACATAACATGCCATAGCATATAGAACACAGAAATAATTGGAATAACACTCAGTATTATAACAGCATGCCAGTAACAATTATAAGGCCAACAACATACATAATTCAACAAGGTATGTTAGTATGCAACCATTGTGATACATAATAATAAAACACAAGGCCAAACATAATGTTTAGTGAACAACATATGCCAAAAGTAAACCATATCCAATGTATAAGAATAATAAATTATGATGCAGATAAGGGGTGGGGGAGAGAGAAAATCATGCCATTACTACCAGTATAGGCTATATTGTTTGCAACAGAACTCATATACTCTACATGTCTACCCTTACTTTATGTATACAAGTGCCCTATAGCTTTCTGTAGCACCTACATACCTCTCAAGCTATCTGCATGGGACAGCATGGGCCAAGCTGTAACAGCTACAAGTACACAACTACAGGACTATTACGTGTCAGGGGAACATATGTGACTACCAAGAAGTACTGTGGACTGATGTAGTGTGACTGTGCTATTGAGATAAATCAAGTGGCTGTTAAATCTGTGTCACAGGGATTCGGCAACAGTGGTCACAGTCCGTGACAGCATGACATTTGAGAGACATGTATTGTGAACAGTACAGAGAGTTTATGCTTATCAAGCCATCCTTGGCAGGCATGGGGTTAGACTATTGGTGGACATTCACAGACACACCAGGCATACACCTGTACCAATATTAAACACTTTTATTTGTTTTAATAACTTGCATTAGTATTGTACTTTATGAATTTTCATTTACTGCTGTCCTATCATCTTGCTGAGCATTGCGGTTAACACTCTGGTACTTCTGGACACACAAATTAGTAAAACATTTGAACAAATAATACAGTCATTAATTTACCTGTAATTTCTGTGGGGAGAACTTCTGTTAACAATACATAAGTTTATATTAATATTTAATAGCACTTGTCCCTGGATTTGAACCCCTGGTCCATGTGTGAAAAATGTACATCGTACCTAACATTTATAAAGCTGAGCTACTGAGCCATTGCTAAATATTGATTGAGTAATAGATACAGAGATCTCACTTGGTAACAAACTGTGACCTGGTAATAGAGGTAGAGTGTCATACAAGACTGCAGTGACACTTGAACACACCTACATGAGATTCATACATGACAGAAATAGTAGGTAAACTGTGTATTAATGCTTGGAATGCAAGTGTACACATTCAAGCCCTAGTGGATGGGAATCTGTGTGATGTGTGCAGACCATGTCAGAGTGCTGGGTTGCCTACCTGACCCATATACAGATGCAGATGGTATATTTGCGGTCTACAGCTATTATAGTTTCATACTTGCATGCAGCAGCATAACTAAGTTCAGGAATACATATAGCTGAAATGCAATGGTTAACACAAGACAATCCTGAGAGAAACACACTATAATACCTTATCCATTACTATTCTAGGTTCAGATCTTAGTCTAGAACAGATATCATAATGCATTATATCTTGTAGTACAGCTCCACATCTACACTTTAGCAAAACAGTCTTTATCAGCTAACCTCCAGTTACTTCATGGTATTATTCCCATGTTTACCTCACAGCAATTGTAATACTTGATTTCTTAACCAACAGCCCAAAATACACACAACATTTGGCAAAACCCAGCTTTATTAGGGGTGTCATGAAACAGTGATTGGTATACATCTAACAGTCTTTATTAATTAACATTTTAAATAATGCAGGCGTTGAAAGACATCTATTATGCCACAATGTATGCAGTATGAACTTTATTTCTTTAACCATTCTAAATGCAGTTGTACTTTATTTCCTTAAAAGTATGAATGCAGTTGATTTATTCCCTTAACATCTATGAATGCAGTTGTACTTTCTTACCATATCATTATTATTAATACAGTATAAACTTTTATTTCCTTATCATTATTAAAGCAGTTGTAACTTTCTTTCATTAATGTTAGCAGATCTCATGCTTTCATCTCTGTTGAACTGTACCTGGCATTGCTCACTTATATCAGTCCAGATCTATGACCGCATTCATTGCAGTACACTCAAAACAGAATATACCTACTGGCAGTTACTACTGTACTCTTTCTTATTTATATTACTATATATTGCAAGATATATCTGTACTCACTGCACTCTTGGCACAACCTGGCCAGGTGCCCTGCATGGGCCTCCAAGTTGCGAGCTCTCTCCTGTGCAGCTGTGGGGAGAAAATAGCACTATTATGCATACCTGTCTATTACATATTCATACTAGTATTTGGGAAAACAGTCTTACAATACTTACAATCATGTGGGGCATTGTCCACCTGAACAGCTTGGATCCAAGTGGCCAAGATATCCCCTTTCCTACGCTTCAGGTCATCATAGGGGTGATGCACCTGCTCAACTGTGTGGGGGATACCAGTTGGATTACTGAGGCCATGTGCTAGCTGGTCCAAGGCCTCTGCCATGTACTCTGATCCCTGGAACTGGCTCTGTAGCAGCCAGACATCATGGTTTCTAACAAGGAGTCCAACCATGACCCTGGACTCCAAAATGCCCTACATTGTGCCTGGAAGCATGCACCCTCTCCAACTCCTGCCATAGTTCCTGCAGGGGTCAAATTCCAACAGGTTCTGGCTGTATTCCTACCTGTTCAGCTGAAATAAGTCTGTTTCCCGTGCTTTGTTGCCATTGGGCCATTTTTAAAAATGTGATGCTTCACTTAACATCGCGCAAACCCACTGAGTTCAGCTGAGCAGTGCTTAAACTGCCAATGCTTGGCAGTATGCAAACCATCTTAGCTGAGCTGAGGACTGCTTAAACTGGGATTGCTTAGCAGTGCCCAAACCAGCTAAGTTGAGCTGCACATTGCTAAGCACTGCTAAAATGGGTGCTGTTTAAGCACTGCTTAGCTTTGCTTAGCAGTGCTTAGCAGAGCTTAACTAAGGGCAAACCACATTTCAAAAAGAAAAAAAATAAACAAAACAAAATAAGACCAATATTAAATTGTTTATTCATTACTACTACTTTATTATTATGTATATGTATGTATTGCACTACTATATTTCCTGACCTTCTGTATTTTATTTTTTTATATTTGAGTGTGTATTTCAGATATTGTAGACCTGTGTGTAACTGGATCCTTTCTTCTCAGGTCTCCACTGAAAATGGGCTTCTTGCCCAGCTGGACTAACCAGTAAACAAATGTCAATAAACATAATTAATAAAATAAAAAATATATGACATATTGCTATCAAATGTAAAAAGCTGAATGGTCTGTCTGTGTATTTGAAACCGTGCATCTACTGTACACATGGTTGTGACTCTATCCATTCAGCTATGAAGATATGTTGGAAACTGCTATACATTTCTATATAACTCTCCACTATGTTTAAGCACCACTAAGCACCAGACCATGCTGCGCAAACTTGCTTAGCTATACTTAAACTTGACATTTCTAAATAATTAAATATATCTGGTTTCAATTTTTAGATGTCTGCCATATGCCCAGTGCTAAACATCACACCACGCTGTGCAAACACAAAAACAATAAAAAAAAAAAAAAGCAAACAACATTTTACTGTTATAATTCAGTGCCATCCGGCACTTTAACAGTGCAGGAGGTGTGTTACTCATCTCTGGACACTGTAACATACCCCCTACACTGATTCTGTAACCATGTTACATGTCTCTCTCTCAGTAACACGTCTTCATTAATATGTAAGGTGCCCTGCCGAGGGGGAGCCACAGGCACAGCCATAGTATACTCCATGTAGGCTTCCCACTATTCCTACATGGAGTTTTTTTAAATCCCCACTGTTATACTTAAAAAATAGAAAAAAAGATAAAAGCTTAAGAATAATACAGATTTTCTAAATTATTTGACATTTGTTTACTGGGAAAATCTAGTTGGAATAATATCCCACTTTTAGCTTTGCTTTGACATAATATGGTTGCAGTTAAATAAAGTTATTGCAAAGCCTAATACAGAATGACATATTAACTAATTACAAATTCAGCTTGAGTTCATACAGTATGAACCTATAGATACATACATTGTACACATACTTGGACAGATATAACAAGATGAAAAAGAACATTGTCAATGCCAGGCGGCGCAGTGGTGCAGCTGTTAATGCTGTCACCTCACAGAAAGAGGTTCTCCGGTTCGATTCTCGGCTGGGGTGCCTTCTGTGTGGAGTTTGCATGTTCTCCCTGTGTTCACGTGGGTTTCCTCCAGTTACTCGGGTTTCCTCCCACATTCTAAAGACATGCTTCTGGAGCATTTCTCCCTGGGCCTCCACTGAAAACAGGATCTGTGGAACCTAGTCGGACTTTCCCGGTCAACAAATGTTAAATAAATAAAATTAAAAAAAAAATAAAGTATTTACAAGTTGCAGTTTATAAAGATGGCATCAAATGCATTGAGTACACTCTTTGGAATAGAGATGGCTAGATAATATATCCTAAGCAAAATATTTGTGCTTTGTGTAAGAAATAGAGTGTACTAATTTCTTCTCCCTGAGCATAGTAGAAGAAGGAATTGTGTGACTAGTTCAGCCTGGGGTACTGCAGGAGCAGAGCCAGGTTTTATTTAGGTCATCTTTTAGTAGTTTGAAATTGGATATGTTAGAGGTCAATATAATTTACAGAGGAATAGACTTCCATTTTAGTTGTACAGTATGAGTAGAGCCTTTAGCCAGAGGATTTGTGGGGTTTGTGTATGCTGAGAAGATGTTCATTACATCAAATTAGTCTATTAGGGTGAAAGGAATGGAGAATAGCAGTAAAAGCAGGGCAGTCATCAGCTATGTGAGTAATGCTATATGTGGAGATAAGCTCTATATAATCTAAGTGCTGAGGCTGTCTGAGCCAATTCACAGTCTTAAGGGCAGTTAGTGGTGGCTATGGTATTGATTATCAGTGGCAAATTTTGTAACCTTATTATAGCATACAGCATATTTTTAACTGTAACCTGAAGGTTGGTTAGGATGAGTGCACCTTAAAAGAGAGATGGATGAAGGTACAAAGTGTCAAGAGTGGTTCTGGTTGGTAATGTTGCTAAGGAAGTTTTTATGCCTGTAGAGATTCCTAATTTTTTGTGAGTCTTCCTTATGTTATTTTTGAATATGTAGGTCAAATTTAACATTATCATCTATAACAACTGCAAGAAGTTTTGTATGGGAGACTACTTCAATTTCAGTTTGTTTAGAGAAAAGATTTTGAAATTTGCTTTTAATCAGGCATACGTGATTTGGAGAAAAATAGCAGTACGTTTGTCTTTTTAGGTCTGAGTAGTAACTGGATATTATGGAGTTATTTCTCAATTGTGGAAAAAGCTTCTTGCATGATTTGGAGGAGTTAAGACAAGTTATTAGATCCACATATAAGCACAGAATCATCAGCATATTGTATAAGAGACAATGGAACTGCAGTGGTATTGAGGTAGTTGATAAAGATATTAAAGTGGAGGGGACCAAGAACAGAGCCTTGTGGTACACCAGTGGAGACTTGCAGGTATGGAGAGAAAGCGATAGAGTATTCTGCACCTGTTTATATACAGAAACATGTCAATTAAATAGCTATTGGACCACAGTAAAGAAGAGGGAGACATTCCAAGTTGAGACAGTTTATACAGGAGTTTAGGTTGAAAAACTGTGTCAAAGGATTTTGGCAGGTCAAGGAATAAGGATGAAACAAGTTTGCTGAAGTCTGTATTTGTTTATTGTGTCAGTGAATGGCAGGAAGGCAGTAGTTCTACTGTCTGGTGGGTGAATGCTAAGAGATCTTCTTGAAGAATACAGTGGAAAAGCTGCTTCTGAGTACATTTTTCAAGAATTTTTGAGAGAAGCGATATTACTGTAATACACCAAACGTTAGACATGTCAACCAAGATGCCATCTCAGAGAAGACCGATAATATAGTTTTTTCCATAGTGAGGTTACATAAGATTCAGCTATTGATCTGTTGATAAGGTTAGAGACTGGGTATTCAGGTGGGAGGTTGCCAGCTGTGGAGGAGCAAGGACACCTTTAAGCTGGATTATTTATTTATTTTTTTAATCATAGATGGGAAGACAAATCCCAAGTGGAAGTTGCTAGCAATGGAAATAGAAGGTGAATTAGGATAATGTGGGGATGCTGGATGGAGAGTAAAGGAAGTGGTGTTATGTATGGTGTATGGGGAGTGCTAGTTTTAGTCTAACCTGTTGTTCACTGAATTACTAGGATTGGATGTTACTGGGAGGGGTAAAAGCACTGGATGTATGTGAAAAGTTATTAATTAGGGAAGTAATGCTTTCTATGAAGTAGATATTAAATAAGGCTGCAATTTCTAGTGAAGATCTATTATGAGAAAGGTTAGAGTGTATAGGATCTAATAAAAATAATTTATAACAATAAACAGAAAAAATAAGATATGGTTAAAGTAAAATGAATGAAAACATTAGAATCACAGTTTGGGGCCTTAGACATGACATACAACACTAGATAAGAATAGTTAAGAGAAGTGATACATGAGGCATCGGAGCTCATGGCAGACCTTGAAAACAATATTGATAATACAACTATCCCATATGATGTTTAATGAGCCGCATTTAAGGCTAAACTAAGGGGAGTCCTCATTCAAAAGGCAGTATACTTTAAGAGAGTAACTAAGCAGAAAGAAAATAATTTGGTTGCTGAGCTTGAAAAGCTTGAAAATATTCAACTAACTAAGACAAATTCTGACACTGAGAAATAATACTCAACACACAAAGACAGCTTCTCAAACGATACCAGTACAACTATTCTATATACGAGCTAAGAAACATAGCTAAATATTCAGAATGGACACAACTCCCTTCTAAAGTCTTAGCGAGAACAATCAATAATAGACAGGACTCAGCTAGGATATCACTTCTTAACTATCAGAACAAACTATACAAATATTGGAAGTATTTCACCAGATATATTCAGAACTCTATAGCTTAGACTCTCAACAACCCTCAATAGATGAAATTGAAGACTTTTTTAAGAGAATTACATTTCCCAAATTAACAAAGATTCAGATAGAACTTCTTAATGCTCCTCTCAGTAAACAAGAAATTATAGACGCTATAGCAAAATTAAAACCAGGAAAGGCACCTGGTCCAGATGGATATACTTCTGAATTCTATAAAACATTTAATCATAAACTGCCCCCCATTCTTTTGAAGATATATAACTACATTAAATTAAATGGTATAACCAATCTTTATTTAAATAGCTCCAAAACAATTATTCTACTAAAAAATAGCATAGACAAGGTCAATCCACACAATTATAGACCAATATCACTAATGAACCTAGATATTAAAATCGTATCCTTAATTTTAGCAAATAGACTTAAAATAATGATGCCATATATAATATTCTCAGAACAAGCTGGTTTCATGTCAAATAGGCAAACATGTGATAACATCTTAACATTGGATGCTATGATACATCTTTTTAAAAATGATAAAACACAGAGGTATAGCCTAACCCTGGATGCTTGCAAAGCATTTGATAGGGTCAGTTGAAATTTCCTACTTAGTGACATGGGCCAATTTAATATCCCTGAAATATTCATAAATCTAATTAAAACCCTGTATAAATCTAATTAAAACCCTGTATAACAAGTCCAATACTTATCTATATATAAACAAGTTAACATCAAAGCCTATCAAGATTTTGAATGGAACTAAACAGGGTTGACCCCTATCCTCCCATCTTTTCAACCTTTATATAGAACCCCTTTTCTTATACATTTCCCAAGCCGCATTCCACTCCATTCCAAAAGTCATGAACACCAAATTAGTTTTTTCTGCATTTGCAGACGATCTAAATATTTACTTTGAACTTCCGTACTTGGATCTAAAGAAATTAACAAGTACAATTGAAAAATTTTCAGTATTATCCGATTATAAAGTCAACCTGAATAAAACTCACATCTTCCCCATCAATCCTCACTACCATAAGGAATTTTTATTTATAGAAGCACCCTTCAAAATAGAATATTCTTTCAAATATCTAGGGATTTATTATGAACATAACTATGCCTCTATGTTTCAAAATAACCTCAGAAAAGTATGGACAAATATTCTGCAAGATATACACATATGGCAATAGCTAAAACTGCCTTTGCTGTCGAAAGCAGCAATCATCAAGATGAATGTTCTACCTAAACTCTTATATCAATTTAATGCCTCCAATCTAATAGTACCAAAATCTTTCTTCCTAACAATACACAAGGAGCTAGCAAAATTCATATGGTCACCTAAATCTGTCAGGATAAGTTGTCAAAAAATGTATATACTCTAAAGAGAGAGGAGGCCTGAGTCTTCCAGACTTTCAACTTTACTACCAGATCATTTGTGCAAATATAATTATCCAAATAGCAAAGTTTACTCATTTGAAAGATACATGGTCTTCTCCTTGGGTAAGATTATGGCATGAACATATAATTAGTAATAATCTAAATCCAAAAGCTCTTCCTTTCCTAACTGAAATTAGTCTAAGAAACTCTAAAATAAACAACATTCTGAAACAAAGAGATTAGATTTTTTGGGCCTTAATTAAATCCCTTGATTTAGACAAAACCCTTTCCCTCCTCCAGCCTGTACACTTGAATCCCAATATAAGAATTAATAATATGCTCATCTTATCGGAATACCCCTTAATTAATGAATACATGTTATAGGATGTTCAAAAACATAAAGGAAAGTTGATACAGGAAATGAGAAGGGAACTTAAGCTGGGACTTAAATATATTATTATTTTGCATCAGATTAGGGAGTTTATACCAGCACTAATTATTGATACCCCTGACATTGAAAATGAAATAACTAGGATTGGAGGTATTTTGGATAGCTTAAGCAGTCAAAGAAGTATGTTGTCAAATACTTATAAAATAATAATAGCTACTAGATATCAAGATAAGTTGTTATAGTCTAACTACTGGGGCCAAAAGGAACTTGGACTTACTTGTGAGCAGAAACACAGGGCAATTGTGTCCACCATGAAGCTATCCCCATTCAAAAAACTCATTTATACCCAACTAATGGTTAATAACAACTCTTATTTCACTCCCAACATTTTAAATAAATTCAACCCAAATGTCTCCCCAGCATGCCATTGTTGTTCCTTTCCACAGGTAGATCTATTACACATACTTTGGTTCTGTAAGTACTCTCATAAACTTTGGTTCTCTCTTAAGGTTCGTCTAGGGAAAATGGGATACAAGAAATCAACTTTGTCTTGGGAACTAGCGATACTACATATTACTGATTTGAGATTATCTGGTATGAGGTATCATGTACTTATCACTCTCTGTCTATTAATCAAATTTTATATGACTAAAAATTAATTGGACTGCACCAAAATATCTTGGATTGTGTTTAGGATCTTGGCAACTAAATTCATATACTCGCACAAACTTTTCTTAGGTAACATAAAGAAACAAATGTATTATCAGAAATGTTGGAATTTCTTATATGGCATTATTTTAGAAGATTAGTCTCTGGTCAGACGGCAAATTTAGTTTATGTGGTCTACAGAGTATTTATAGTCCCCTCATCCAGGCAATTGATTTGCTAAATACTCTCCTTCCTTCCAAACTATTCATTAAAGTATAACGGTTATGAATGAGCTCCCTATGTAAATGGTAGTAGCACTGTTGTTCTTGTTATACATTTGTAAAGTTGTATATATGTTTATAGATGTTTTTAAGAGAGTTTTATAGATTCTGTGGTTAGTATGGAAATCATATATGTAATCTATTAAGTACATTGCATATTGGAATAGTTTTTCTTTTATACTCTCTGTTGAAAATAATAACATACTATTTGAGAAAAAAAAATTGTTAAGAGAATGACAGAGTGTGTAATAGCCACACAGATGACAAATCCATCTCTGAGGTGTAGTTGTCACACTAGGCATCTGAGGAGCACACTTTCCACACTGGCATTTTCAAGTGTGTTTTTAGCTAATGAAAAATAAATTATATTATTCTCATTCTAAGCACAAATGGTTATTAAAGCACTAATATCAGTGGCTTAATAACTCCTGGTGAAGTGATTTTGTTTATCCAAAACTTAATGTAATTGTAAAATTTATTTTGGTCTAATAAAATGCATTATATTACCTCTGTGTCCCAGAGTCTTTGAGGTTATGGTATTTTCCAGGGATGCAAATATTTATCCCATCAAGATGCTCATTCACATGATTTCACTTCTTTAACATTATATAACTTTCTCTGAGTGTGGGCAATGCCAGAGTTCATTATATCAGGAAAGAGGGTACAAGGGGTATCTTCGGGTATTCTACATGGAGAATACAGGGGGTTACCCCCACATAATCCAATGTTGTAATTTCTGTTTTATTTTTCCATTAGTCAATGAAACATAATATCTGTAAAGACATCTCAGTTTCACATATTCTTGCAATGAATTAGTTAGCTTGTACAGATGATGATGTTATAGCATACTATGGATGGTTTAGATCCATCTGTTATAAACTTTTTCCTGTGCTGTTAAAAAAAAGGAGACAAAGAAGCAGAGAGGAAGCTTAGGACTGCACATTCCAAAACTGATAAAGAAATACTGATAAAACAGGTGTGAGAGTGTGCATAAATACACAAATTATGGCTGGTTAACCACAATGTAGACACTATAAAACTATCATCACAACTGTAATGAATGCATTCAAAAATGACTGTAATACATAAAGTCATCTCAAATTGTTATCCTATAAAAAAGATTTCCCTGCATCCAACTGTCTGAAACTATCTACCATAATAATTGCCAGTGCTCGACACAGAATCAAATTCATGCAAATGCACACATTAGTAACAGTGATGCAAGCAATAATTTTAAGAGGCAAGCTTCCTTGTAGTAGTTTTCACTCCACTTTATTATTGTCAGTCAGAGGTCATTATAAGTTAGTAAACAAGCACTAATAAATAAAAGGTCAGTGCCTTACTTTTTCTTCTAGATGTTACAATCTTAGAGAAAAAATACCAATAAAACACAGAGCAATGAAAAACCTATGAAAACAACTTTAAACAATTAATTCTATGACAAATGACTTGTCACTATGAAAAACATTTTTATGCAATTCCTTTTATGGCAAATGACCATTTCATTCGACAATTTAAGCACTAGGATCATGTCCTCTGAGTCATACTTTATGGAATGAACATAATAAGCCTTCTGCATGCATGCTATATGCATGGCTCAAAACTGCAAATACAGAGTGAAGGAAAGGCATTACCAGTGCCCAGGCATTTAGACTTGTATATTGTAATCCCAACACAGAAATCACATGTTATGAGATGTGTTTTGGGTGCATGATAGAGAATTAAAGGAGGTATCCAATCACAGGACACCTCACTGTTGAGGAAATTCTGAAAATTAATATGATCTGGCTGAAGGACCAGCTGATATTTAACATAAAAGTAGCTACCTGTGTCTCAATGAGCCAGAAAAAGAATCTCAGTCACTTTTTGGCACAATGTAACATCCTTCTAATTTACTAAGAAATAATGAAGAATGACTGCTCCTTATATTCTCTCTGATAACATGATCTCTCATACCAGTACGAGAAAAGATACTGTTAGTAAAGATGCCTTCAAGTCTTAGTTTATAGTCAAGTGTACAGCTCTCATCCATCTCCATTTGTTTTCAAGTTGTACTTCACATCCATTTTAAATGAGCTTAAATGATTGTAAGGAACTGACAAGTTTGTCTCTAGCTGCATCCTAATCTATGTTGCCATTTCAATAAAAATGTTTTGCTAATTGCTGAGATAGGGGCATTGAATGTTCTGTTGCTCTCATTCATCGTGGCGTTTACTTTCACTGGGTTTAGAATCTTTGCCTTTATTTTCTTTGACCTCTGAGCTGCAATTAAGAACCACCATACCTAGGAAGCAGCTGATTTGTTTAACTAAGTGATTTTTTTTTTGAATAAAGGCAACATGCTACCTGACTAAAATAAAGAACTAGCTAGCTAGCTGCTAGATAGATACTCAGGGAAAGAACTAAATGCATCCATACAGAAGCAGTAAATAACTCTATTGCAGCCAATACCTTGTAATGTATTACTGAGATTATCAGTTTAATTCATACATAAAATCTGTTCTGTAATTCATCTGATAAACAACATTTCTCATCAGTGAGGCAGTGTGTGGGATTTTTACATAAAGCATACAACATATTTTTGACTAATGATTATTTCAGAACCTAGTAAGACTTACAAGCAGTATATTTATTTATTTTATTTATTTATTTTACATTTGTTGACCGGGCTAGTCTAGCTGGATACATGTCCATTTTCAGTAGAGGCCCGGGGAGAAAAGCTCCACACATAGAGAGAATAACACAATACATTTACATACGGTAGAGAGTAGCATTACATAGAGACAATAGAAAAAGACATTGGTGTTACATATTTGTCAAAATAACAATCACAATATTGTATAGATAATCTTAAGCATGGCTACATTTTGAAACTGAGAGGGTAGGTTGATATTCTCTGGGATAGGGTAGATACTACAGTGACTAGTCTGGTTTAGGACATGGGCATGACCAATGAGACTTAAGAAATTCTTTGAGGTGATTTTTGAATTGATTAATTGAGGTCATGAGTCTTAGGCTATTAGGTAGGGAATTCCAGAGCTTTCCAATGGAACTGGCATAGAGAGCATCGCCTCCAGAGTTATTAGATTTAATGGTTAGTACTTGGACACTATTAGCTGACCTGAGGGATTTTAGGTTGGAGTAGGGGGTCAGGATTTTGCTCAGAGAGGGGGTTCTGTCCAGTTGGTTGATTATTTTAAAAGCTTCAGTAAGTTGGTTGAGTTTGAGAAGATTGGGGAGTTCTAACCAACGAAGTGTATTTAGGTTGAGGCAATGGTGAGTACGATACGGTGATCCTGTTATAAATCTGGCTATATGATTATAGGCAACAAATAGTTTATTGAGTTCACGCTTATTGAGGAACGACAGTACTGGGGAGGCATAAAGGAGGGTGGAGAGGAGATGAGTGCAAGCAATGGTTAGTTTGGTATGAGGGGTTAAGAAATTTTTTATTCTGTACATAGATCCGAGTTTCTTGTTTATGGATTTAATGGTTTGGTTAATGTGTATATCAAATTTAAGCTTGTTATCAATAGTCACACCTAGTAGTTTGGTATGAGAGACTGGGACTATGATGGTACCATTTGTGGATTCCACGTGGAATGTGTTGTCCGCATTCAGAGGTTCTTTTCCTAGAGGAGTAGATGCAGAGGGGAAAAATCGTAATAATTTGGTTTTAGTAGGATTAAGGATGAGTTGCAGTTTAGAGAACCATTTTTCAACTAAAGTAAAACAGTTTTGGGTTATTGCTTGAAGTTTCAGGAGGGAGGCATCAGAACAGATCAAGGTGGAGTCGTCTGCATATTGGATGCATGTAGTTTTGGGGATGACTGAGTGAAGATCATTTATGAAGACTGAGAAAAGAAGAGGACCGAGTATAGAGCCCTGAGAAATGCCGATGGTGTTAGGAAGTAGGTCGGATAGCTTGTTTTGCCATTGGACGGCTTGTTGCCTGCCAGAGAGGTAGGCCTTAAACCAGCTTATGGTTGGGATGTCAAGATGTAGGGTTTCCAGGGTATTAAGCAGATGCTGGTGATTGACCATGTCAAAGGCCTTTGATAGATCAAGGAAGAGAGCAGAGGAAATTAATTTATTGTTACGGTTGTTAATGACTGAGTCAACAAAGGAGAGCAGGGCAGTGGTTGTACTATGATGGGGGTGAAAGCCATGTTGGGTGGGGGACAGAAGACTGTTAAGGGTGAGGTAGTGTAAGAGTTGTTTGTGAACACACCGTTCCATGACTTTAGCTATTGGAGACAATATTGCTATGGGACGGTAGTTGGATGTTTCCATGGAGGTCCCTCCTTTGTGAAGAGGGATGATATATGAGATTTTCCAAATAGAGGGAATGGTAGTTTCAGTTACAGTTCTGTTAATCAAGATTGATATGGGATAGGCAATGGCGTCTGACGCTATTTGAAGGTATTCCGCAGGGAGCTGGTCGGCTGCTAAGGTGGTTGGTTTGAGTTTTTTCAAAAGGGTGCAAATATAGGAGGTAGGTACAGGTTGTAAGTTAAAGGTTGGATGGACTGAGTCTTTAGTATGTGTAACAGATGAGGAGGTAATAGTAACCTGACTGGCTAGGGACTGGATGGTCTCGATAAAAAAAGAGTTAAAAGCATTGGCTATTTTTTCTGGTTCTTTCCCAATGAGTTTCTCAGGAGTGGGGGTAGTAGATTTACCCGGACGGAGGAGGTTATTAAATCCAGCCCAGAATTTCTTTGGGTTATTCTGGTGTTTATCCTGGAGGTGACAAAAATATTGTTTTTTATCTTGAGTAGTGGCTGCTTTAGTTATGTTTCTAAGCTGTTGAAACTTGATGCGATCTAGAGGGGTTTTGGTCGCTCTCCATTTATCCCAGGCCTGGTTTCGAAGTTTAATTTTAGTTTTGGTTTCACTAGTAAGCCAAGGTGCTAACCGTTCCTTAGTTCTGATTAGTCGGTTTGGGGCGTGAGAGTCAAGTATCTTCAGGAAAGTGTTATTAAAGTATGCCACGCTCTCTTCTAGGGGTAGAGTTTTTAGGGTGGACCAATTACAGGATTTGAGTTCAGCAAGGAATAGTTTTGGGACAAATTTCTTCTTGTTTCTAACAAGTCTGTATGAGGGAGGGTTAGTAGGTGGGCACTTGTGTTTTAGAATATAGGTTATAAGGTGGTCACTGGGGTCATTGGGAAGGGTCCCTGTGGTGTAGTTATGTGTGTCTTTATTGGTAAGAATCCAGTCAATGATGCTCTCTTTTTGCTGAGCGTTACCAATTCTGGTCGGAGATAAAATATTTTGGGAGAAACCATGTAAGTTAATAGAGTGGGGGTTTATGGGTGCAGAGCAGAGGGACCAGTCAATGTTGAAATCCCCTAGTACTATGGTTTCTTGAGGGCAATTGGAGGCTAACCAGCTGAGCGTTTGCTCAAGGTTTTCTGAATTATTTCCTGATGGAATATAAATTACAATGAGATTAATGCATTTTTGGGTATTTAGGCAAATCTTTAGGGCAATAAGTTCTATATTAGAAATTTTGGGGGGTTGGAGGGGATTAGTGATAATATTCAGTGTATTCTTGAACGTTACAGCTAATCCCCCACCCTTTTTGTTAATCCGATCAGCCCTAAGGATGTTATATCCAGGTGGAAGAATTTCTTCGTCCTTAGTAGCTGGTTTGAGCTATGTTTCTGATAGGCACATAATGTCAGGGGAATGGGTAGCTAACATAGCATGAAAATTATGAACCTTATTGTTTATACTTCTTAGATTAAGATGGAGTATAAGGAGGGAGTTGGTAGAAATTCGGGCGGATTTTAGGGAGTTAGAGTCTGAGGCAGTGGTAGGACCTGGGTTGGGGTGGATGTCACCATCTGTGGTGATACATTTTTTCAGGTGGTCTAACAATCTTTGTAGTTTGAGTAACAGCTTAAGATTAGATTTAGTTGTAGATGCTTTAGGGTGGTGGAGGGTAAGATACACTGTATTGGAACTCAGTGTATTGGCTGGGTAGAGAGAATGTGTGTTAGGGTGATAGGGAAGGTTTGAATGTGTCCTAGTGTAACTCTTGGGGAAGGGAATCCCTGAGAGTGCTTGGTTTTCATATCTGGTTAAATAATAAGGAATAAGGAGGAGTAATACTGTAAGAAGGATGATAGAATATGTGGTTTTACCCATAGTATGCGAGAGGAAGGCCAGTGGGTAGGAAGAGGCGGAAGACTTTACTTGGTAGTTAAGGAAGGCCGAGAGTGTGGGAGGAGAAGTGGCAAATTGACGGGTGATCGGGATTGGTCAAGAGAAAGGGGGATGGGCTAACAGCCTAATAAATGTAGAGGTAGTGGGGGTGGGTGGGATATGGGGGCAGGGTGGGGCGCGGAGCGAGCCCAAGTGAAGCGAGGGCGAAGCGGAGCGGGGAATACACCGCCAGGAGTCTGCAGGGTCTCAAAGGTAGCTGTAAGTAGGTACTACAGGCTGTTTTAAAGTAAACTACTTTTCTGAAGGAAAAAGTCTTAATTTCTGGCAATGTAATTAATGTTGCCAGATTATGCTGAGGTACTGACTAGTTCCTGCCAGCGGAACGCTTTCCTGGTGAGCAATTGTAGTGTAAGGATAGTTATTTTACCCAAATGTCTCTTTTCAAGATACAACTTTTTCTCTTTAATTTTTAACTGGTCTGTGCAGTCGCACTGGGTATGAGTCCTTAGGTCAGTATATCCTGGGAGCCACGCGGTGAGGGATAGTAAGGGGGGCTTCCTAGAATAAATAGGGAAAAAGACAGCAGTTATAGTGATGCAATAGCCAGCTAGTACTCCTAACAGAGTAGTACTTTATAGCAGAGGTTTATAATGAATGTAGTCAGATCACAGATACATTGCATAGCATAAAAAAACACCAATAGTACACATTAAGAATAGGCGCCTTTCAGTCAAGCACAAAATAGTGAAATGACAGGCCTAACACTAGGTTAACATTTGCTGAATGTGCGATAGGTAGTAGGAGTCCTTAGTCAAACTTATTGTATTCCAAAAAGCTAGACACTCTCTATACTCGTTCATTCAAAGGTAGTATGTGCTTTGTGAAGAATAGGTGGACCCACATTCAGGTAGAGACAAGCATGGTCTCGTATGCCCACTCTACGGAAGGTTATGATGTATCAGTGCTATAAAAACGCCGACACAATCTTCACTAACTGTAATATATGCGACGCTAACCCAAACTTCACTAGCTGTTATTAGTACACAAACTTCACTAGTTATAATGTATACAACGCTAGCACAAACATCACTAGCTGTAGGTAGTACAAGCGCCAGTATAAAACTTCGTTAGTTGCAATTTAAGCAAACGCCAACACAACACTTCACTAGCAAACGCCAATAATACAAAACTGCACTGGTTGTTACTTTAAGACATGAAAGATCAGTTACTCTACTTAAAAACACGTTGTGACATTGTATCTGCTATTGCAGAGATAGCGTTGTAGAATTTAAACAATTTAAAAAGCATGTAATGTACCTTCGTGTAAGGAGATGCATCCGGGCAGGAGGATAGGGCAGTACCTGTTGGATTTAGTTTAAAAAATGGCGGAAAAAGATAGGGTTTAAAATACCTCGCTGACGTCAGGGTAAGCCCGCCAGGAGTCTGCAGGGTCTTAAAGGTAGCTGTATGTAGGTACTACAGGCTGTTTTAAAGTAAACTATTTTTCTGAAGGAAAAAGTCTTAATTTCTGGCAATGTAATTAATGTTGCCAGATTATGCTGAGGTACTGACTAGTTCCTGCCAGCGGAACGCTTTCCTGGTGAGCAATTGTAGTGGAAGGATAGTTATTTTACCCAAATGTCTCTTTTCAAGATACAACTTTTTCTCTTTAATTTTTAACTGGTCTGTGCAGTCGCACTGGGTATGAGTCCTTAGGTCAGTATATCCTGGGAGCCACGCGGTGAGGGATAATAAGGGGGGCTTCCCAAATGTCTCTTTTCAAGATACAACTTTTTCTCTTTAATTTTTAACTGGTCTGTGCAGTCGCACTGGGTATGAGTCCTTAGGTCAGTATATCCTGGGAGCCACGTGGTGAGGGATAGTAAGGGGGGCTTCCCAAATGTCTCTTTTCAAGATACAACTTTTTCTCTTTAATTTTTAACTGGTCTGTGCAGTCGCACTGGGTATAAGTCCTTAGGTCAGTATATCCTGGGAGCCACGCGGTGAGGGATAGTAAGGGGGGCTTCCCAAATGTCTCTTTTCAAGATACAACTTTTTCTCTTTAATTTTTAACTGGTCTGTGCAGTCGCACTGGGTATGAGTCCTTAGGTCAGTATATCCTGGGAGCCAGGCAGTGAGGGATAGTAAGGGGGGCTTCCCAAATGTCTCTTTTCAAGATACAACTTTTTCTCTTTAATTTTTAACTGGTCTGTGCAGTCGCACTGGGTATGAGTCCTTAGGTCAGTATATCCTGGGAGCCACGTGGTGAGGGATAGTAAGGGGGGCTTCCCAAATGTCTCTTTTCAAGATACAACATTTTCTCTTTAATTTTTAACTGGTCTGTGCAGTCGCACTGGGTATGAGTCCTTAGGTCAGTATATCCTGGGAGCCACGCAGTGAGGGATAGTAAGGGGGGCTTCCTTCGTGTAAGGAGATGCGTCCGGGCAGGAGGATAGGGCAGTACCTGTTGGATTTAGGTACTGATTAGGTTTTGATTTATATCAAAAGATTGCTAACGATTATTCATGTTTGTACCTAAAGAAGTATATAAAAAGGACAGCTCGTAATCAAGCCCTTCAGATGCCATGGATGATGGCTATGCAACTTAATATTAAGCCCACTAAGTATAGAAATGATTCTGTGAGAGTTAAATGTGCTGCCTCCCCTGTTCTGGGAATTTTATATAAGCTGCACCAAATTGTTCAGAGTTTTTTTGTTATGTTATAATTAGATGCACTTGGATTAAAAAAGGAAGGGTTAAAAAACAAGTGCTGAATTCAATGGACTGAAACACTAGTTTATTGTAAATATATGACATGAAATTCTACAATAAAGGGTGAAGAAAAAGAATTATGTTATTTCAAAATGCATGTTGCAGTATTGTATTCATTAAGTCTAGTCATTGTCATTTAATCATTTTGAAAACTGAGGAGAAGGAATGACTATATTAAAGAAACTGTGTGATAGTTCAACTTTCTACAAAGTGTCTGAGATATGAATTAAAAAATAAAAATTTTAAAATTTTAAAATTAATGAAAAAGAAATTCTCAAAAGCAGTGTGATATTTGGTGAAGAGTTTTGTTTCACTTGTGGTTTTCTGAATCCAAAAATAAGTTAAAAGAAGAAGTTGTTTATAGCATCATGAAGAAATCATGCTAAAGGCATGTGAAGATAACTGAAGTTTACTAACAGGGAGTTTGCTAACAGAATGAATCACTAACATTAAGTAGGAACTAACTGTGAAGGAAGTCAGGCTATATTATGCAAGTGGTACTTTTTAGAATGTACTGTTTATGTCTTTGTCATGTTATGAAAGGGTGACTCGAGTTCAGAGGTCTTTTAAAGTACAAGCTGTTCAGTGAGCTTAAAGGAGCAATACATTATTATTCTGTAGTAAGAAGCGAGGGCTATAACAACCCATGTGCAATATCAGTACATTTCATTATGGGTTTCCAGTTTTACAAATGTTGAATAATGATTGAAAAAGACATCTGTGTAAGATATACTGCATGATCTGCTACATTACTCTTTCCAACTTGCATTAGGTGAACAAAGTTGAGCATTTCTTTGGCCTGAGAGTTGTACCGACCTTCATCGTTTCTATGTAGCCTGTAGTCAGAAACATACTCCACAAATCAGTCTATGTAAGCACTTCAGCAATCCTATGCTCCTTTGATTTGTAGGGAAATTAGCATTATTTTTTTCCAAATTAAATATCGAGTTAGTCCAAACATCAGCCTATAATTCATAGATTTCATATTGCTGTTATTTATTAATATATTTATTTGTCTAGGTTTTTTTCTTTCACATTACAAAAGTATGTTATTAATAAAAGAAAACAAGAACAGGCACCCATTAACAGGTGACAGAGCTATATACAGAACTAGATATAACTAGTTTAAAAAAAAAACTCATATAAAGCAACTTAAACAAGTTTTAGCTTATTCAAGTTAGAATAAATGTGATGTAAGCAGGTATGTGTATATAACACAGATAGGTTACTCAGAATATATCACTGTATTTGGATGTTATGTGCCCCCCAAGAGAAACAGCTTTTCCACACCCATATCTTGTTTCAGTCTCAGACCTTAAATATTAATAAGAACAGCACTGGAATTCTGGGGAGAGACATACATCAGTCTAAAACTAATAATCCTAAGTAGCTATTTATTCACTCCACACAAATGTTACCTATAATAAGCTACCACTGCTGCTGTAGCACAACAGCTACATAAAACATTTAGTGGAATTGTGCAATATACCTTTCTTGAAAAGAGTAATACAGGGCCTCTGACATTGCATTACTCATTACTTTTTCAGTGTTTGACATATAGTATAATACCCAAACTAAACAGTTTAATGCAATCGGGCAGCAGTATTCTGAATATGCTTTTATGGGTAATTTACGCAATGTGGATCAGAAACATTTTGAATTTCACCTGTTCACTCCTGCCTGCCACCCCCTGAATAAGGCATTTTATCTGATGCCAGTCTGTGCAGTGTGCCATCATCAACATCAACCCTCCCTTTTCCACATTTTCTACATGTGGTCGGGGTATTGTGTCTACTATTGCTATCTTTCTTGATTCAGTGCCACTCTTTTACCTTCTTTGATGGTCATGCCTGACTGTTGCAAGGCTTCTCTTATGGAAGCCATCCATCTCTTGGCTTGGCATCCTCATTTCCTCTTACTTTCTGTCTCTCCCAAATCTTCACCAGATTGTTTTCTCCTTTCCTACACATGTGGTTGAATCACCATAATCTGTTCTCTTTGATCTTTTCTGCAATCAGAGCTACTTTGGCTTCTGCTATAAAATCATAATTTCTTTGTCTGTCCCACAGAGTGTATCCATGCACTTCATCTCCTTCACTTCTAGCTTCCTTGACTACTCTGCCTTCAATGCCTAGGTCGCAGCAATGTCTGGTATACCATACTTTTCAGCTTCTTTGGCATTCTTCTGCCATACTCTGCCTGTAACACATTGTGCCAGTTGGCTGCAGCCCCTCTGATTCTAGCTTTGATCTTTTTATTCAGACCTCCATTCTCCTTAACCACCCCTCACAAATACTTGAAGCTGATAACCTGTTCAACTATTTCCCCTTCTGTCTCAACTTTCATCTTCTTCTGATTTTCCCCATTTGATGCCATGACAACTGTCTTATCTGTACTCAGTTTCATACCATATGCCTTCAGTTTTGCATTCCATTCCCCTATCATCCTACTCAGTTTCATACCATATGCCTTCAGTTTTGCATTCCATTCCCCTATCATTTGGTGAAGTTCCTATTCAGAGACTGCTTTTAATGCCTCATCATCTGCATACAACATCTTTGTTGATCTGTTCCTCCTGATTGCTTACTAATAATGATCCAAAAAGACATCAGCATCAACTAGACTCATAATATGCAACATTACTTTTTCCAGACTGCATTATGTGATTAAAGTTAAACTTTACTTTGGCTAGGCCATCATACACCCATGTGTAACGTAGGGTGCATGCCATATAATCTTCCATGGCACTGGGTATTCCTTGAATATATGGCACATAATGCTTTAGTGGACTGGATTCTGTAGTGAGGAAGAACTTTCTCTTGTGCAACTAGAGTGTGCCATTGCACAGGAGGTCACATAATACTACACATCCATGCATAGTGTAATAGGCTATGTTGTCTTATATACCTCAGATGTCTAGTGTTTAAGTCAAATGATAAGCGTTTGTGTCTAGCTGTGGTGATATTAGTCTTTCCTAAAGCGCCTAACCTACTAATGAAATGCAGAGTTATAGTATCATGCCTTTCAACTGTACAGATATTTGCAGAATATTCAGATTTTGGCCTCATATTGTGGTCCATTTT